>NC_028646.1:73928271-74036420 GCF_001406875.1 Solanum pennellii | reverse complement strand
GGGGGGGGGGGGGGGGAATTCACATGCATGAAGACATAGTTGAACAGAGCACGGAGGTCGACGAGAATATAGGTGTTCAATTGCTGGGAGAAGGGAAGTGGCCAAAGGAGCCAAAATTCGTTGTGATGAACAAAATGTGCAAATACAACAAATCAATGATGTCAAACCAATAGCTTTGAATATCATGGGAATCTTCATGGAAAGGAATCGAGGCATCCAGTTGGGTTACCTTCCATATTCTGGAATTAAGTTCCACCTCTGAGTTACTTTTGAAAGTTTCACGGAAATAACCCTGCCCAGTTGATGAGATTAGACAAGTGAAAGGCTGTAATGGAAAGCAATAAAACAAAACTGTGATCCAGTCTTCAATCAGGAAGTGGAGGTTTCAAAACAAAAGGGAGAGTTCTTAAATTGACTTTTAAATGAAGATATAGCTACTCTCGTGAAATATAAGAGGGGTTAACAATATTATCCACTAGGAAATTTGTTAGGAGTAAATTGCTGAAATGGAAGGCAGATATCTACTGCCTTCAAGAAACAAAGGTGAGCAAGGAGGTGGAAAAACATAGCCAAACAATTGTGATGTAGCAGATGGATGTGGTGTGGATGTATAGAAGCAAATGGCAGTATGGGTGGAATCCTCATGTGGGATTGCAGAGCATGGACATGGAGTTCGGTAGAAATAACCAAACTCTCAATTACCTACAGATTTGATGCAGTACAGAGTGCTTTTAGATGGTTTGTCGCTGGTGTGTATATTGCTCACACCAGAAGTGAAACTGGATTGCTAGGAAGAAGTGACAGCAGTTAAAGAACTATATGAGTCCCCCTGGGTCGCTTGTAGAGATTTCAACACATTTAGAGTTACGGCAAAAAGGAGAAAATGCAATAGGATCACAAATCTGCTGACTGATTTTTTCAACTGGATTAAGGAGATGGAGCTACAAGACCCTCCCTAAATGGAGGGATTTTCACATGATTCAGAGGTGCTAATCATCATAGTGCTGCTAGACTGGGCAGGTTCCTATACTCAATGGAATAGGAGGAAACTTTTAGGAACATCAGACAAATGATCATACCCAGAGTATCATCTAATCAAAGCCATGTCATGCTGCAATGTGGAAATTGGGATCAGAGAAAGTCATACTTAAAGTTTAGAACTGGTGGCTCAAGGTTGATGGTTTTGAGGGTTCATAGTTGGTGGAATGAATTTGAAGTGCAGAGTTTCCCTAACTACAAAGTCAATGTGAAGCTAAGATGTTGAAGCAAAAACACAATAATGGAGAAAGCATGTACGGGGAATCAGCTGATATTGATCTAGCACAAAACTAGAACTTAATCAGAGGATGACTTAATGTAAGGGCAACAGTTTTAGAAGAGCTAGAGAGTTGGAGAAATCTGAGGAAGATTGAGTTTTACAAGAAACTCCACTAAATCTGAGGTGCGGAGGCCTTTTTTGAGTTTGTAAATTGTCCACGAATCTCTCAAGAGGAACAGGTTTGGATGCAAAGGCCTTTCACTAAAGAAGAAGTCCTGAATACTTCGTCTCTCTTGTTCGACCCTAACCCTAGACAGCAAACAGGAGAGAAACAGTGGCATCACTGCCTGATCGGAAATTGCCCAACCAGGCTCTATTGTTTCTTTCTATCTTGTTCTGGGTTATCTTGACCATCTTTCTTTTGTATCTTGCTTATGTAAATCCTGACATCTTTATCCTTGTAATTGGTTTCTAAGTACCGATATTTCCACTCTAGTATATTGGTTGTATAGTTCTTGCTTTACATGTTTTTGTTCCCACTTTCTATATGTTTTCATAATATGTAGCTGAGCTATTGGTTACCGTAGCATACATTAAATTGTTGTATTTTTAAGAAGCTAGATGTGGAAGTGAAGCATTTAGGAATAGTGGTTTGTTCAATTTCTGCTCCTTTGTTGTCTATTTCTTGTAGAATTTTATTGTGTTTCTAGGTTCTTTGTCAGACGCTTGTGTATTTTCTTGTGTTGATTATAGTCTCATACTTCAGCTTAGTGCCCTGGTAAGAGATGGTAGACTAGGGTCTTATCCTCAATTGGGGTCGGGGGCGAGAGGCAGGGGAATTTATGGGTTTAGGGGGGCTGCCAGGCTAAGACAGGGTCTTGGAATTAGTGAAGATCCTTGAGAAAGGAATATTAATATAGCTTGCATTCAGGAGACCAGATGGGTAGGTTCTAAGGATTGGGACGTGAACGGGTTCAAGACTTTGGCACTTGGGGAGAAAGTGGTAGATTTTTGGAGGGTTAACGATAGGTTGCTGTAGATCAAGCTAGTCATTGGTGGTTAACTTTGAACGTCATTGGAGCATAACTGCATATGCTCCGCATGTAAGGCTTAGACGAGGTGGTCAAGAAGCGGTTTTGCGAGGAATTGGATGTGGTTTTGGGAGATACTCCAATCACTAAGAAGATTTTTATTAGCGAGATTTTAATGGCCACATTGGAACAATTTCAAGGGTTCTGACGATGAGCATGGCGTTAGTGGATTTAAGGTTAAAAATTGTGGTGGAAACTTGCTCTTGTATTTGCTAGAGCTTTTGAGATATACCTAACTCATGCTTTCCAAAGAAAGATCATCACTTGATTACTTTTTGTAGTGCGTGGGGCCAAGACACACATAGATTAACTGCTTATAAGGAAAGGCGATATAAGCCTTTGTAAGGATTGCGAAGTCATCTTGAGTAAGAATCTTACTACTCGGCATAAGCTTTTGGAGCACGTGGAGATTAAGAGAGGGAGGAAGAAGAAGAATTTATATGTCCAGCCTAGGATTAAATAGGGCTGGTTTGACACCTACCCTCTCCCGTGTAATTCGGGAGAAATTGACGTTATGGAGGCTTAGAGGACTAGTGCGGATGTGGAAAGCATGTGGGATAAGACAGCTGGTTGCATTAGGAAAGCAGCTAGAGAGGTGTTATAGCCTATGGCTGTCAAAGGGTAACTTTGGTCGACACCGAGAGGACTAGTGCTGGAATGGAGAAAATCAAGGTAAAGTGGAAACAAAGAGGGCTGCGTACGCGAAGTAGGTGGACTACACAAATGAGGACGACAAGCGGGCGAACAGGGAAATTTATAGGACAGCAAGAACAGAGGCTAACCCAGAGGTAACTACAGCTAACATGACAACTTTCAAAAGATTGTCTATTGAACTGTGGGAAAAGAGGAGATAGAAGTTGTACAGGCTCACGAAGGTGAGAGAGTGGAAGGCCCGAAACTTGGATCAAGTGAAGTGCATCAAGATGACGAAGGCAATGTCTTGGCGGAGGAGAAACCCTCATGAAGCAAAGATGGCAAGCATACTTTCACAGAACTATTGAACAACGGAACAGACAAAGACATTGTGTTACGAGAGTTAAAGCACTCTAAGAGATATCAGGAAAAAGTGTTAGCCAATCAAGAACTCTCATGTTCAAAAGATAAAAGTGGCATAGATGAGGATGTTGTGATAAATATGTGGACATACTAAGAGAGATAGGATTAAAATTGAGGATAACCAAGACAAGGTGGGAGTGGCTTCGGTAGAGAACAAGATTCAGGGAGTGAGATTACGATTGTTTGAGCATATGATGAGATGCATGGATACCTAGTGCAGAAGTGTGAGAGGTTAGCTATGATTGGTTTCATGAAGGGTAAAAGTGGACCAAAGAAGTAATTGGGGCGAGGTGATTAGACATGACGCAATTTTTTATTGGTTTCATGAAGGGTAAAAGTGGACCAAAGAAGTAATTGGGGCGAGGTGATTAGACATGACGCAATTTTTTATTGGTTTCATGAAGGGTAAAAGTGGACCAAAGAAGTAATTGGGGCGAGGTGATTAGACATGACGCAATTTTTTATTGGTTTCATGAAGGGTAAAAGTGGACCAAAGAAGTAATTGGGGCGAGGTGATTAGACATGACGCAATTTTTTATTGGTTTCATGAAGGGTAAAAGTGGACCAAAGAAGTAATTGGGGCGAGGTGATTAGACATGACGCAATTTTTTATTGGTTTCATGAAGGGTAAAAGTGGACCAAAGAAGTAATTGGGGCGAGGTGATTAGACATGACGCAATTTTTTATTGGTTTCATGAAGGGTAAAAGTGGACCAAAGAAGTAATTGGGGCGAGGTGATTAGACATGACGCAATTTTTTATTGGTTTCATGAAGGGTAAAAGTGGACCAAAGAAGTAATTGGGGCGAGGTGATTAGACATGACGCAATTTTTTATTGGTTTCATGAAGGGTAAAAGTGGACCAAAGAAGTAATTGGGGCGAGGTGATTAGACATGACGCAATTTTGACTTAACAAGAAGATAACCTTAAATAGGAGGTTGTGAAGGACACATGTTACATGTTACAGTAGAAGTTCAATAGGTAGGAGTGCCTTCTTGTTGTCCGCCCATACTCGTAGTTGTAGTATTACTCTTGCAGTTTCTTGTCTTTGATTTTTGTTACTCTCTGTTGTTTCTTGTACTTCGACTATCGTATTATTTTGTTGTAGTATTGTTGTGTTACCATCTCTTGTTTTGTTACTTTATGTTTTTTCTTGTACTACCAGTACTTTCTATCTAGATTAATTTGGACTGGTTTTTTCTCTTGAGCTTACATACACTATACTTTTCTTAAACCCCACTTTGTGATACTATACTGGTATATTCTTGTAGTGCTCAGCCTAGTTCACATGCACCTCAACTAATTCCATGAGATAGTTGCTACCCGCCACCAACACAATACTGGATAACTCTATTAACCAAGACTTGAATAGATAAGAAGAAATCACTTGGTGTTTTACGTTTCTTGTGGAATTTGAACATGAGACTTGATGGTTCTAAACTCACTTCATTGATCCCCAAGGCCAACCGTAGGAGTTTATTCTTATCTTGTTTAGCCTTCTTTTATGCCAAATTTCCAGAGCCTTAAATACATGAGTGAGTTCAATGAAATATACTTGTGCCAAATGGTAAATGTTTGAGATGGCACCAATGTTTTTAAAAGCACCCATTTCAGGACTACTAAACAATGAAGCAACGGCGACGTGCGGGGTCGCATATAAAGGTGAGGCAAAGAGGTTTGCATGAAGCAGTTGCTTCTATCCTTGAAGCATGAGATGCGAGGAAGCAGTCACTTTGCATATTATATAAGCGTGGCTTTTTAGCAAAAAGGGAATGATGGGACTTATTTTAAATTGAAAAATAATTAGAGTTACTAGGTCGCGTCTTCTTTCTCTCTGCGTCTAGGGTTCTTCAAAATTACTAGGTCGCGTCTTCTTTCTCTCTGCGTCTAGGGTTCTTCAAAATCTGCTAGTGTTGTTTCTTGAGAATTCAAGCAATTTTCTTCTTTGTTTCAGTGCGTCTTACTAGCGCCGCCATCTTTTTTTTTCCTTTTTTATTTTTTTCTTTGCTTCTATAATCTTCTTCGACTTTTCTTCCTTCTATTTTCTTTATAATTGGTTCATTGCCTCTACATTCTTTTATTTTCTTGTTATTGTCATAGCGATTGTTAATTTATTTAAGCGGGCAATGTAATATTCTTATTTAGTTAGTTAATTCATTCAATTTGATATTCTTCAACTTCTCTTCCTTCTCTGTTTTTTAAAATTTGATTTGAATATATATACAAGTTTCCTTGAGTTTTTTACTTGGTTATTCTATTTATTTGTGCAAGGTTTATTTTAAATTTATAAAAAGATTCAACTGAGGGCTTTACTTCTTGCTTTAAGCGAAGTAGACCCTTATCAGTTATCACTTTTTTACACTTATGGCTCTCAAAAACACAATGGCATATAACTTGCTCCATCAACTTTTCTTTATAATGGATATGCCATCTTCCATTAATATATATACAACTTTTCTTTATGATGGATATGCCATCAGTACCATCAGATTAGGATACCACAAACTGGAACTTGTTCCACCTAGACTCGTACAGTTCTTTTGACTTTGTAGCCTAAATATGCCCAAAATACTCCAGAAAAAAGGATCTGACGTGGCAATTAACAGTTTGATACTCTACAGTCTATTCAGCAAATTCGTTTAATTTTACAAGTCATTTGAAATAGGGATGTCAATGGTAGAAGATTCTCTCTTTCTTTGTGGGTCAACTAAGATCTAGGACAATCTATGTAAAAAGGGGCAGCCTGGTGCATGATGTATCTCGCAAGGTCTGGGGTAGGGCCTCACCTCAAGGAAGTGCAATGTAGGCAACCCGCGATGACGCAAGTATCAGTAGTTGATTCCACGGCACGACCTATAGGTCACACAGTGACGACTTTACCAACATACCTATTTATCCAAAACGTTGGAAAGGAAAAAAAGATCTACCTAATTGATCCTGGGTTCATTCTTAAGTCACCCCTTTGTCAATAGATAAAAATACTGATAGAAACACTTACCCAGTTTTTTAAAAGAAATTAGATGCTACGGTATCTCAAAGAAAACAGAAGGGTGCCTGCAAAACATTTCTGTTTGACAGTAGCAAGGAATAGCATAGAGCAATTTAACCATCCTTTAAGATGCCCATCAACCAACACAGTCCCAAGTACTATAATGTTTTTGAGGGTTGAGGAATCAAATAGAATTATACTTTTACAATTGCATGAAAGAAGAGGTGCATAAGAAACTGTCAGAACTGAGAACATACAGAAGTAACACAACATCTGAATAATAACTAGTCTCGGGAGACATAGTCATGAAGACCAGTTTAAGAAACATAGATGTTAGGTCTCCAATGATTACCAAATAAAAGCACTTGTTGATACTAAAGATTAGCTTTTCATTATAGGCATAAAAGGTTTACAAGGCACAATGTTACTTCTCCATAAAGAGAAGGCAAAAAGAGGACGTACCGGGAAATTTCTCGCAAAATATAACAAGTTCTCCAGTGATATGAATCCAGCACCCCTATAAAAGTCAATCAAAGATGTCAGTGGTGAACCAAGAGTGGAAGGACCAGAAAGGCCGGAAGAACTCGGAAAATCGAGATTAGATAAGCTCAATCATCAGTGATTTCTTATTTAAGATGCCTAGGGGGGAGGGAGGAAGAGAAAGAAAATACTGATGTACCTAAAGTCAGTAGATGGATCCTTCCCTTGCCAACCCATATCCTTCCATTGCTCAGATATTAAACCATGGAGTTCCTCCACAGGGAAGGCAGCTTTCCACAGTGCTCTTAAAGCTTCCTTTTGGTAAAGAGAGGGGGAGAGAGAGATGAAGATGAGCAGTAAGAACATAAATTTAACCTTGATGGAACGTTTAAAATCCTTAAAGATGTTTTCTCTTAAGTTCATAGTGAATGGCTAAGATGTCTTCAAATAGAGGATACCTGATGTTCAGGAATTGAACCATCATATGCAACATCTATACGGTTTTGTAGTTTTTGCAAGCATTCCTCCTAACATTAACAAAGTGAAACAGAATACGATAAGTGCCGATGTGCCAAAGACGCTCCATACTTCCTCACGGTGTTGTGAAAGTTGACATTCTCAATAACATATTTTCTAAGAATAAAACTGGATAAGTTGACATAAGTGGCGAATTGAAAATAAAAGGCTATATTGGCAATCTCGTCAGAATTATCAACTGTGGTTATCTGAGGATTGTGGAGGAAAAGGAAGAGCGTGAAATTTCAGATATAAGACATTCATGCCTGAGACTTGGCACAATTTAAGAGAGTTAAAGAATATGTGAACCTCAACATGAGCTCAATTAGCTAAATGACTGAGAAACCAAGTAAAACTTATTACCACTCGCAACACTCAGCATATTCCCTATTTGTTGTAACTTTCAAGTTTAAAATCTTAGTAAAAACAACCAGAAAACAAATTTGTATAGCATATTGGAAGAACCACAACGAAATCCTATCCAGAATACAAACTTTTAATAAGAGAGGATCAAAAGAACCCAATACTGCATCGTGTTGACACTCCTAGAAATTACCTAGTAGGAAGCTTACACTTCATATAATCTGCACTAGAATCTAAGTTATTACCTAGTAGGAAGCTTACACTTCATATAATAACCTGCACTAGAATCTAAGTTGTAAGCGCTCATCGCTTTTGATGCCATACCCATGTCAGACTCTCCAAAAATACACTACTTTTGGAGAGTCCGACACGCACCCGCTGACATATTTGAAGAGTCCAAGCAACATAGACTAGAATATTACCTGAGCTGGTGTCACATCAAATGATGGACGCGTATCAATATCGGTTCCCTGGGCACAAACGCATGAAAGGCCTCTGCCAAGCCATGCTGTTGATCCTGCCATGACCTCTGCAGTAACAGAAGGAAACAATAATCTAGGGAAAATGGGAGGTCAATTTCTCAGTAACAACATGCTTCATAGTGTATAGAGATAAAAAAAAAAGATTTAGACACATGAAGAGAGGCACGTTCATTTTTTATTATTAAGAAGAGAAGTTAATCCTTCATTTATTTATTTTCCTTTTTTGGAACAAGGAGTTAAAGTGTATCTTTCTAGACAAGAAAAGACAACTCTAATGAACAAAGTCTAAGTTGCTCGGACCCTTCACTTTTGGTGCCGCACCCGTTCGACACGGCATGGGTGTGGATGTGGGTGTGGGATCTGTGTCCGATTTGGTACACGGATTTTGGGTACTTTGACCAAAATCGATGGGAAGACTAGACAATTTTAATGATTTCCTATAATCAATACAAAAGCTAAGGTGAAATTGAAGAAAATGGAATACCTTTTATATAGAAATTTCTATGTCACTCTTTTTCTTTCTTTTTCCTTTATTCTCCTCAAGTTCTCCACATAATATCTCATAATTTAGGTTTGATAACTCTATTTTTAAATATTTTAATTATTTTTAGGTGAAGCCGCACATGCGTATCCATTCATGGATCCATATCCCCGAATCATAAAAATTAGATAATGAAGGATCCATCCACACCTGTATCGCACACCCGCACCCGAGTACGAGCAACTTAAAGCAAAGTTTCATAACTGACGAAGAGGTGTCAAGAATGCATCAATTCAGCAACTATGACAAGGTTCAATTGTGTAATCGGTATAATATCACAATTAAATACATGGTACATGCATGGGTACGAAAACAGAAGCTCACAAATGTTAGAGAACAAATATCATGGGCTATACTACTCAGTTAGTAGAAATCCTACCCACCAAAATTGTTCGTGGAGAAGTGGAAACATCTGCATACTTTTTTTCTTCTTCAGTGTTTAGATTATGTTGATGATGAGAAATAAGCACAAAGAGAGTGCTGTTGAAGATGTACAAAAACAGCAGGGTGTGTTGAACATAAATATACCATTCAAGTGTCTTGACATACATGAACTAACCTTATTTATGCACAACAAGAGAAAAAAAATAACCTCCCACCACTGAGTACAAAACAAGAACCACCTTAACACAACTTCACTAGCCAATTGCCTTTTATAATTGTCTATCAAAAAACAATTCCCCTTTGAAAGCTAAAATTAGATGCAATCATGTAATGTATAATCATTAAATACAGAGGAATTCTTTTTTAAAAAAAAAAATAACATGTCAGGACACAGTATATATTAACAGTTGACAGAATTTAATAGGGCAGCTCAATACACAATCCTGCTTTCTCATAATGTGCAACCGTGAGATGAACAGCCTGGTTAAGTAATAACAATACCCCTAATGCAGCCCAAAAGATAACATAAATGACCTAGTAAATTCTCAACCACTCCATTCTAGTGTTCTAAAGCTATCAGTGATAGTTGGACTGGCTAAAGCTACTTTTCGGACATTTTTGCTTATATGAAAGGTCAACATCCGACATCCTAGAAACCAAAACTATGAAATAATAGATTTTTGGAGAAGAATCAAATAGACGCCTCTATAGGCATATTTGCCTACTGTAATTCCGCAATTTTACAAATAAGCTTCCCAAACTTTGTACATGCATCTTTCTTGCGGAACAAAGATCTAAAGAAATTTTGCGGAAACTCACCACAAAATTAAAGGCAACCAAAAATTTCAATTCATAGATAAAGAAAGCAATAAGGAATAAAAGTAGAGACTGGAGAGAGGTGTCATAAATATTAAATTAAAGAAGGAATATAGCATACATACCAGAAGATGAATGGCAAGTACTATTCCCTCTTTCAAATCCTTGGGATATCCTCCTCACTGCCACGAACGATTCTCCTCTATCCTCCATTTTTACCAATTTTAAATCTACCTTTTCTGGAAATCGATTTCTTGAAGAGAAATGGAAGGTTCCTTCGTTGAAGCCGTAAGATCTGCAACAAGGGAAGTGTTTATTTATATACTATGCGTTATATCCAGCTAGCAGATATAGTTGTTCTGATTGTGATCTTCATACCAAATTTTCTTCTTATCAAATCACGGAATGAGTGAGGTTTTGGGTGGGGTGGGGACTGCCGATCCAATTGCTTAATCTATGAGTTTATTTATTCATGTATTAATTAATTTTATAATTTGTACATACAATTAATTTCAAATAACCTTTTGCTCCTAAGTTTCAAAGGTTATATAAACGTCTATCACATATAAATTTTATATGATATTTAAGAAATTTATGTGGATAGAGGTTCAGTGGTATTAGTTATAAATGAATTGAAATAATAAAAATTCTTCAATATTTTGTGAGGATCATAGGGCAAGGAGAAATAGAGATAGATTGTGTATCTAGGAGAATGTCAATACTAAAGTCTATTTCTCTTTCAAAAGGAACACTAGGAAGATTATCGAGAAACACTTTTGGAAAGTCATTGACAATCGAATGTGACTCAACATTAGGGGTTTCACATTCCATACTCGAACAAGATGATAGAAGCAATCTTTAGATATCATTTTCCTACCTTTTACGCAAGATATGAATTGACCCTTAGACGCTGCATTTCCTCCTTTCCGTTCTAAGATAGATGTGTTGGAACCTAGAGTGTGACCAATTGGATCTTGTAGTCTATAGAAGCATGGCAAGAGTGAAGTCAATTCATCTAAGGAATAACATCAAATCTAGCATATCAAGCTCTATCAAATCAACATGAGTGACTATATGAAACAAGGGAAATTTTATAGGCTTGTAGCAACAATAGAATCATTAACACGGGTAGAGACTAAAAAAGGTTCTAAAAGAATAGAGGGACAGAGATCAAATCTCATAGTCACATAAGGAGTCAGAAAAGACAATGTAGCATCTAGATCAAGCAAAGCATACACATCATGATGAAAGGATTTTAACATATCAGCCATAATATCTAGAGAATCCTCGTGATCCTATCGAGTCTAAAGAGATAGAACCTATTCTGAATAATATAGACTTTGATGGCAACTTTGTCAAATCTCAGACTATCGTGATTGACATCCAGACTAACCCTCCAGTGGGAGAACCATTACTATAACTCAACCAACAACTTAATACTACGGAAGTAGGTTTAAATAACTAAATAATGAAGTTTACATAAACTTCAAACAAAAGTTCAACAACGAACTAAACAATGCGGAAGAAATAAACTAGAACTTAAAAGTCAATGTACCAAAACATCTAACAATCAACCAAAGTCTTAACACGAAGGGATACAACCCAACAAATGAATAAGTAACTAACTAGAAGAGTCTAAGTCCGAAATATAGGCATAGACGAAAGAGAACTCAAGGCAGCCTTGAAGAATTGGCTCACCCTTGAACTCGAAATGATCACTGATCTTAAGCGAGGTCTGTCAATAGTCTCCAGAAGATGTCATGTAGTCAACAAAAATAAGAGCAAGTGCGGTATCAGTACACAACCACAATGTACTGGTAGGATCATGTGTCTATCTCAGTAAGTGCAACATAAGCTAGTAAAAACAACATCATAAACATGCAAAATACCGAACATATACAATATCAATTATCACATGCTCAGCATATACATTTATAACAAGTCATTGATCTTCTCATGGAACCCAAACTCAAATTGTTAGCATACTGGAACATGTACATAATCCAATAGTTATGTCAGAATGTGGCAAACGATCTCATATTTATGTTAGAACGTGACAACCGATCCTAATTAGTTATGTCAGAATGTGGAAAGTGATCTATTCAACACACCACAATCACAAGTATATTCTCAAATCATACAATCAAAGAAGTGATTCATGACATATAGTTATTCTTTCATATTCATTTACATTTAATGTGATCAACAATGCAACATTCGCATACATGCATGCATCATAATGAAGCAAGAACCAACATATATTACACAATCATAGACTCACAACCATCACCTACCTCGAGAAAAGCTTGAAACCCTAAAAAACTTGATCCGGATTCGTTCTGCTTGATTTTGGTCTACAAACAATCAATATAATATGGAATTCAATAAACAATCACTAATTACCCAGATTACTAACAATTCTAACAACCCTAGATCATACCCATGATCTCAAGTATCCAAAATAGGGTCTTTTTCACCATGATACCATATCAAAACCCTCCCTCATCAATAATTACCCATTAAATTACGTTCTACAGGTCAAAAATGGATTTGGGGAGTTAAAATATTGCCTTTCGACTAAAGAATGGTGGAAAATTGTCAAGAATCATTTGGGTTCGTTCCTTAGCTCTAAAAATTGAAAAGTGCAGGGTAAAGACAATTTGGGGTTTATTTACGACTTTAACTCGCATATGGACCTCCACAAAAGTCTTCACCCCGCTACAGCGGCACTGCTAGAGCGACCAAAATCATTGCTGAAGTGGCCTTCACGTAACAATGAGTTATTTAATAATTCCAAGACCTCCATTTCACAATACACCTTTAACAAACAACGCTCAGAAAATAATATTCATCCAGAGAAACGATTCAAGGAGTTCTACTCTCCCGAATTTAATTTCGTAACTACTCATGTTTTAAATCAAGATCATAATTAAACCACCCAACTGTTACCAAAATTTTCTACGCCTTAATGATTCCGATTATTCCCTAATCTGGATTAGGTTGGAAAATTTTAAGTTACTACAAAAAAGTATTCCGACCCGAAGTTTTTCCCCGTTGGATTTTCTATAACGACGGAACCCGATCTTTCACTCCTCCACACTCATATCCTCTTAGTGAATATTAATGAACTCAAGAACCTTTGCCTCTTACATCTCAAGCGAAAAGAAATGATAAAGAAAAGATCTTTTGATTTCTCCCCTTCGAAAGGACTCATATCAGTTACCCTCTCTTCCTTCTATTGACTGAATCAAACTTAAGCAACACTCTTGAGTTGATAAGCGGCCAACTCCACTTTTTCCATCGGTGTCACAACCATAATCTTCATTATCTTATAAATCTCATCAATAAACTAATGAGGATCCTTATCAACTTTTCACTTATGAAACACTAAGAGATTCATCCTAGTGAAGTCTCTCACTCTTATTGTCGTCGTACCCACAGTTGGGTTCACAGAAGTAATGACCTCTCTATTAGCTTGGTCAGTCAAAGCTCGAGCCAAAACTTGAAAAGTGACTCAAAATTTGGCATGAGACGCTTGCTCGGACAAAGGATCAATCGACACTTGAGGAACATCAGGCTCCGTATTCCTTTTTGCATTAGCTCTTAAAGGTGACATATCCTGAAAAGCATCGGACAAGAGTTAGGAGAAAGAACTTTATCAAAATGAACTATATTGCACAACTTTTGAGTAGTGAAAGAAGTGTAGTTTCCTAAATGTCTTGTACTCTCCCATTCATTAACATGGAACACTTCACACTCATGAACAAAACTCTACTTGATGCAGCTTGTTAGACATACTAAGACCTTTTCCAAAGTCTGGTATGTTGAATACCATATTTGTCATGACCTAAAGTACACCCTAGAAGTGACATGGTAACTAGGATTCTGAGATACCCTAAACAATCCCCTTGACCTAAGCATAACATAATCAAATACAATTTAAGAGATATAATCAATATAAGTATTGAATCATAAGATGACATAAATGGTACCAACAAAGTACATATAAGAGTACGCGAAATACTACTATATCTGACATAATTCTTTTTAACATCATAGGAGTAGTTGGAATGTAACCCATACACCATGTACAAATATGAAACAACAAAGATCATCAAAGCAATAAATTGGTTATGGCTTTTTCCTTGAATCATGAGACTCACCTCCAAAGAACTTTTATGAAAGCAACTCCTTTATTTCTCAACTTCCGAACTTGATTGTCTAAAATTTCAACCAGAACCTCTTCATATAAGAAACTTCCCTTAAATCACAAACATTCCAATAGAAATATAGACGTCAGATCTCCAACACTATTCTTCAAAAAAGAGACATGGAATACTAGATGTACTGATGCTAAATTAGTAGGTAAATCTACTTCAAAAACAACCTTGCAATGCTCTAATATCTAATATGGGCCCATATACCAAGGACTAAGCTTCTTTTTTTTAATCTCATAACACTCTTCGTGGGTGAGATTTTCAAATAAACTCAATCATCGACATTGTAACACCTCAGAAATCTAACTAGGATTATATAGGAGGGAAAAGAGGTGAACCACGGAGGGGGTCCACGTTTTGTGTACGGGACCCGTCACCCCCATCTTGGTTCTGTCGTGCCCCATTTTTCCTCAAAATGGGTTTGGACGCACGACCTAGCAACTCTTTTTGATTTGGGTTTTAAGAGTCGTCACCTAACGAATTAAGGCGCGTTAGGGCACCTATTCTAACATAATTAATTCTAGCTAAGGTCAATGAACCAAAGATCAAGGTAAGGGTTCAAATTACCTCAAGGGGAAGGTGTTAGGCATCCCTCGAGGTCCACAAATGTGGGTCCCTGCCATATCTCATGCGATTTATGTGGGGGTTACAAGTAGCAAATAAGTCCACTTCATGTATTATTCATTTAATTAGCAAGCTTACTAAGTGACAATATAATATTAAACGATTAAAACTATTTTATTATTTTAATTAGTTATTTAAGAATGCGAGACTAGGCGATAACCTAACACTAACAAATAAGGTCACATTATTATTTTAATTAGTTATTCAAGCCTGTGAGAGTAGGTAATAATATTGAATAACTAACACAGGTAAAATCAAAAGAAATAGCGAGAAGACAGAAAGTAGCCAAGTATATTGGAAAATGTCAATTTATTTAATAAAATTACACCAAACAAATATAATTAAATCAAAACAAATAAAGGGACAAAAGGGAAAGGAGACTCTGAGAGATTTTTTGGATCAACACTCGACTTTTAATTTTATTTCGGTCAGATTCTGTGTAGGTACAGACAAAACAAATGTTTGTCATTTAGACAGAGTCGATGCCATCATATACATAGGGCTAGCTACCCCTACTCCACCGCCACATGCGTTTCGTCCTAAAAGGTACCTATCGTCCCCGCTTAAGGTCCAAGAGGCTTTGGACTACTAGTAGGGTGGTTTTAGACAAAATAAAATATAAGGCCCACCTATGCACCAAACAAAAAGAAAAATATCTGGACAAGATTTGACACCTAAAGTCTCAATTTCGCCTCTACATTTTATTAGACATGCTATCATGCACACTTATTTGTGAAAAGGATTTCATGCTAGTGTGTGAAGATACAAATATACGAAATAAATTTAATTATGTGAGGGCAAATAATTATGATATGGATGCAGATTTCATTTAGTGAAACATGCAAAAATTATTATTCAATAGTTGATTAAAAGTGGCTAAGACAATTGTTCTAAAGTAGCAAATTTTAATATTAACTTTATGTAGCATTCGATTTATTCGATGCAGAAATTAATTAGTAGCGAATTTTAAATGACAAAGAGGTTAATTATGATGCAGAATTAATTATTTTGTGCAGATTTAATCTAGGCAGATTAGTATGGCTGATTAAGATAAAACACATGCAGAAATTTATTCTTTTACGGTGAGCAGAAAATATTTGCAGAATTATATCATTTTTAAATATGCTGGAAGTTATTAAAGAATAATCTTAACAAGCAATATTATTTAATTTTTATCAACATTTTATCTTAGGTAGATCCTATAGACATGGTGTCTAAGTGAACATGCTGAAATTTGTTAATAAAAATTCACATCAACAAATAAAAAGTAGGACATATTGACATTTAAGATTTTATTCTTTTTAAAATAAGTAACCATGCTAGAGATTAATTGATTATTCCTATGAACATGATTGCTAGGTTAACCAAGTTGGTTGATTAATTAGAACAGTCTAAGCAAGTTATTTAAATTTATCATCAATTTTATTTGTTTGAGTCCTATATGCTGGGGTTCTAAATGTGAACAATCTGAAAGAATTAGTAAGGCTAACATAAAAAATTATGACATAGCAATACTTTTAAAAGGTTCAAGTTTTCTCTTGTTAGGTTCATTAGTATGCTGAAAAAAGTTATTAACATATAAAAGTTAAGATCTAAGTTATTAACATATCCTATTGATTCAAGTTAATTAATTAATATACAAACAAGACAAGAAAATATTTGATTTTAAATATATCATTTGGGTGATTCCAATATGTTGCATATCTAATGATATTAACAATATACATATTGTTTGTATCAATCACATAATAAAATAAGCAAAGAAAACACTAAGCACATATATACCCCTCCCCTTATAGCCTATTCCCCCAAATTTATTTCATATATCGAGATAGAGTTAGAGAGCTATACAAATATTACAAGCCGAAATAAATACTGGATACGAATTAAAAATACAAAAATTGAATATAACACCTCCAAAAATGACTTAGGTGAAACTAGGGCCTAATTTGTGTGACATGAAGTCTTGAAGTCCTAAGATGGTTTAAAGTGATGTTTGAGGCAGTGTCTCAAGATTTGGGTTAAGTTTAAAGTCAAACGTCAAGGGACGACCAAGACGTTCGACGACTAGTCACCTATGTGCCTTATGTGTTTTCATGTGCTTATGAGCAATGAGTTTATTTGGTCCTTATATGACTGATAATGGTGTTTAGAGTCAGTGTGTTGAGTTTGGCAAGGTTTGGAGGTCAAATGTCCTGACATTCGAAAGATAGCCTTTAGACATCCTTGTGAGTTTGGATATGTTTTAGCATGTTGCGTGGCTCGTTTGATGTTGAACCTATTTGGAGATGTTGATAATACCTAGACGTATGTGTTTAGAGGTTTAACTTTCGGGTATAACTCCACCTAGGACCCACAAGGGGCCCTAGAGGAGGACCCAACTCAAGACTTGAAGTTGCATGGCAGCTTGCATGTAGTGCCAAACGACGGCCAGTCGATGGAACGACGGCTCGTCGACTTGGGGCGTCGATGTAGACTGAAAGTGTGAAGGTTGAGGAGCTGCTGGAGGAACCAACGAGACCCCCCATAGACGGGGCGTGGTCTCACCCACGGACCGTCGATGCTAGGGCGAGATGGTGCTGTAAACTGCATGCAATTTTCTGTTAAGGCTTGGGGTTTTTGAGAAATTCACCCAAGTTTTATAAAATAGGAGGACGGTTATTTTGGGTGTTTATGGGTATTTAAAGAGTATATAAATCATAAAACTCTCAGTTAGACCCTAGCACCTAAATCAAAATCAATTCCCTCCCAAAGTTTCTTCAAAAACCTCCATGAGATCTCAAGGTGAAGATAGAGCTTGAAGATGGATCTTCAATGAAGTTTCTTCTTCAATTTTCATTGGATTATTATAATAAGGATGCGATTCTTCATCTAAGGCTTGCTATCACCTTAGACTCAATTTCAAAGATGATTTTCAAAGATTTCAAAAAGATGAAAAAGTCCAGTTTCTACTCTAAGTCTTGGGTTCTTGCATGAAATGTTTTAAAACATTAAGATATAATATTTTGATGTATAATTTATGTTTTTCAATGAAATTCTCCATGAACTCTTGACTTCTCAAATCTCTCAATTTGACTAAAATAGGGGTTATGTGATCATGCTTTGATATTAATGAATTCAAGTACAGGTTGTTATGGGCTTTTGATTCATGTATAAATTATGGTTGATTGGTTTATAGGCTGTTTCAATTTTATCAATTGAATATTGTATATTCTTAGATCAATTGAATATTAAGCTTATTGAATTGATATTGACTTAATGCTTATGAATTCTAGTGTAGTTTTCTATGGGCTATTGATTGATGTAATAGTTGTATTAAATTTGTATCTAGGTTGTCTTAGATTGATAAATATATATATTGAATTGACCTAGATTCATTGAGTATTATAGTTTATGTGTTGACTTGATGTTCATGGACATGGGTAAGTGCTTATTGGTATTGTATTGGATGAGTTAGCTTTGGATTGAAGTGGTGAGATTGAATGGGTGGTATGATATCCTAACTCTCTTAATATTATGTATAGTTTTTGTATTACATTGGTGATTGGTATGGTCCACTTATGGTGGCGGTGCTATGTGAATTGATGTGGCCTTGTCGGCGTTACTTTATGTATTATGATGATCATGGCCTTGTCGGCACTACTTGAAGTGTTAAGATGATTAGTGTAGTTTATTTATGTGAAGTATGAGCATATCTATCTACATGTGATCAATGTGAAAGCATGTTATCTTCTATTGATATTAGGTGATCATGTTAGACTATGACCATGTACTTATGAGTGTAGTCTTAGAGTTGATGCATGATTGTTCCTATTTGACTATATGAGTCTATGATGGTTATATTGATGATGTTATAGTAATGTATAGGATGACATGAAGATGATAAGGGTCATTCCTAAGTGCTTCAAAAAATGATATGGCATATGGATTAAAGTAAAGAATGTTGGTCTTGTTTTAGTAGACTTGTGTCCCTTACTTGATACATGTATGAATGATATGTGGATATGAGATGTCTTGACTAGGTAGGCATACTTCACCCTTGTCATGCATGAATGAATGATATGTGAGACCTTAAATGATGTTAAGAAGGTCATGTACGTGGAAAAGGTTATGCTATGAATTTGAAGTCGTAGAGTTGTAATGGTATCCTTCATGTAAAGGATGATGGACTTAGGGTTGGTTGGCTAGAACGACATCATATCATCCTTAGGAAAATCATGATGATCTATCTTAGTCGCCATTGAAAGGTAGACCTAGTAGACCACTTTGGTAGGGTGAATGTGATTGGGTTATGAACTAGATATGGAACCTCTTCATGTGATCCTTTAATGTCAATTACTCTATAAGAACAAAGGCTAGCACTGAGTGAGTGTGTCATGGGAAGTAGCTCTACTTGAGAAGGAGACTAGAGTACAATGTATCTATACTTGAGAATGAGACTAGAGTGCATAAAGAAGCCCTTCATATTCCTTAACCATGTGCCTACATGGGATGTGTCCTAGTTCTACCCTAGGCAAGTAAAACACCCATTGGAGTAGGTTAGAACTCTGATTTCCATGTCTAGCTATCATGGTCTATGTCAGTTATTGCCTATTTTCATCATATAGGATACCTACTAGCATTAGAGAAGTTCTATGAAGTTTAGGTGGTGGTATGGGACGCTATCTAGACATTGCACAATAGGCTTTGAAGGTGTTAGTTAGAGTCCCTAGGTCTTGTCCAAGACCATTACTTGAATGTCCTTATGTGATGAATGAGTCTTAAATGAACTAATGAAGGTAATGACTTAAGTCAAGAATGTATGTTAAATGAATAAGTGAGAATGGTTCTATCTTCAGTAGTCTATAGGATCTCTTAAGTGTGTGTGTAAGGGATCGTATGGGATGTCGCTTCATAACTCACTCAAGTAAGACTTAGAATTACCATTGGTAGGAGGATCTCATGCTCATGTGTTTATGTGCTTGGTGTGTATCTCATTATAGGTGGTTTTAAGGATCATTTAGGTGTGCCTAGAGAGGGTGTATAGGTGGTATATATTTGTCTTACTTAAGTGAGTCTTAGGATAGCTTTTAGTGAGAGGATTGCATACTAGGAAGTGCTCTATGTGAAGTTGATAGGCTTCACTGTAACAGAAGGAGTTCATTGTAATAGTGAACTTGCTTACTGTGAAGTTGTTCCAAAAATGTGAATAATTGCTTAAATGATTTGTTGTATGTTTCTAAGGTGTTAAATGTTGTTCTTATGCTTATAGTATGATGTTTTAATCAAAATTTATGAAAAGCATGTTATTTACTAAATGTCCCTTTTTCATGTTTTTTGCATGACTTCCATACTTAGTGCATCTAATATGCTAACCCCTTCTTTTCCCTTTTTGACTAAAGTGTAGGGAATTGGAAGTCTTGATATGCCATGGAGGATGGATAGGATTCTAAGGGTTGAAGATGAAGTATTGGTGAGTCCTCATCGATTCGAGGACAATATCCACATGTTCCTATGTCTTAGTCTTTATTTTATGTCTTGTATGGGCTTAGTCCCAAGTATTTTATACTCCAAATTTTAGATGGTTCAATGAGATGTTGTAAAGGTTTAATGTTTTAAATGAAAGTCTTCCGCTTGTGTAATGATTATGGAAATAGTTCTTCATGTATGAAGAAAATTTTAAATTCTTACTCATTTTAGAATGTTTAGTATGCAATGAATGATACGAGTGGCTTTGATGAGACTTCTTGAAGTCTCATTTGTCGTGTGGCGACACAAGGATGCTCTAACTCAAATATTAAATCTTAAAATCAGATTAGAAATGGCCACAATTGCAATAGAAATTGAAATGAAAGGGTGACTTTAATTGAAATAAGATTTGAATTGGAGTGGTAAGAATTTAAAGAAATTAGATTAAAATAGGCTAAGATTTAAATAATTTTGAGGAAAATTGAGGAATTTTCTATCCAATTAAAATACTACAAACATCATAATTTTTTTAATATATAACTAAAACCAATTAAATTTTAAAACATTTGAATAAAACAATATTTTCAAAAACTTTAAAATATTTTAATAATATTTACAATAATTTTATAAAGTAAACATACTAAAATATGTAATTCTATGCAAAATCGACTAAAAATCGAAACTTAAAATTAATTTTAAAATGCGTATTTAATCGAATAGCATCCCTAAAAACAAAATTGGGTTTCAACAGGTTCATTTTTGAAAAAATGCGGAGGTCCAAATACCCCCTTCACGAGCCATAAAACTCCACACAAGTCGTCAGGTTGCCCGTGAAAGTGACCAGAAGCCACCCAAGGCCACTGTGACAAACCACAGACCACTCGATGGTCCGTGGACCACACATGGGTCATTAAGTGGATTGTGGAAGCCACCCTAGAACCACCTAGTTCATATGAGGAACCCAAATAATATTTACGACCCGTGGTGCTTCACACGGTCTGTGAAGTGGACCGTAGAGGGAATATGACAACCTTCAAGTTTTGGTTCAACTTCAAACGGTCATATATGACGACTTGCATTTTTATCATTCACATACTTCATATAAACATATTCAAAGGCCAAACATCACATAAGATCACATATAGAATTTATGACTTTTTTGAAGACACTTTACAATGAACTAATTTCCCTTAATAGTGAGCATTCTTTTCGTTTATTTATTAACTTCCAAGTAACCCTCTAGTGATTCTTGGTGCAACGCATCACCTTAAGGCCACAAGTAAACATACATATAACCTACATAAGCCAACACATATCATCATATAAGCATGATACATCAAAGGCACATTTGAGTAAAAACCTTAGGATATTACAGTAAGCTACTTTGATTTGTACATATTTTTACCTCTCTTTATATGCATCATTATAAGACCTTGTTCATGACCCCAATATTTGTCTACTAGTGCAATGAACATATGGATCCCCATAACCCCATACATTCTTAGTAAACCCTTCATGAGACAACAATCCTTAACATTCAATTCATACCTCAATAACTAAGTGAAGGCAACCTCATTCACATCTATACAAGACCTTCATCATATAGTCATTTAGACTAACATAGTGAATATAATGATAAGACCACATCATATAGATTCATACCATCCACATCTTCAATACAAGTAGACCAATACTACAAAGTCATGCATATGGACATAAACATAATCATACATATTAGGTCATCTTCCTAGGACTTCCTAAGGAGCTACTTGTGTAATGTCTATATGGGTTCATTACTTCCACCTATCCTAAGTAACCTCCCTTAAGTCCTCCTACTAGGATCCTATTCATTTACTTTCATTGTCCATTTTACATTAGGGAAACTATAACCTTAACCAACACTAAGACCATGGGTGCTAAACATGGAATTTGGTGTCATCCCCTCACACCAAAAAGAGGGCATCTTACTTTCCAAGGTAAGACAGGAGTAACATACTAGCATCTTAGGTGATATCACTTTATAGATCCTATTTGGCTAGCATAGTTTATGAAACTAAGAGATAGGTATTCTCCCTTTACATGCCACTTGGCAATTGCGGTTTTCTCTCATGGCAATCCATTGGATGAGTATCCCTCTTTGGGGATTCAACACCCATTATAGGATTATAGGATGAATCTTCCTCTATGGGAAGCCATAACCTCCCATTGTCAAGTTCACTCGGTGCTAATCTAAGTTTCCTTTATTAAAAACCTTCATTAACATTACTTTATAAAATATTGGCTTAGGAGAGTCATACCCTCATATTCTTCGCTCATAGGTTGTAGATGAAAGTTCTTCAACCTAAATCATGTGAGAAGATCCTTTCACATGGACATAGCATATGTATTGGCACTATCTAGTTTAGGATACACTTGAGCACACCTTTCAAGGCTTCTCTATTGACTAGATCATCATTCATGTGTGTGTGTATATATATATGTGAACAAACCTTTCACATAACACATTAAGTTATATATATGTGAACAAACCTTTCACATAACACATTAAGTCACACATGTTCATACATTCATATTCATACATATAGAAACCAAAACTAGAACTATCCTATCAAGGTACAAATGTGCAATGCATAGGCAAAGTCCCATACCCTTGCCCATTCTAGTACACCTATCAAGTTATCCTAGCTAAGGAAACACATATCATACTTTCATAAACATCATCTTAACATGCATAGTAGTAGACACTAGTGAATATGAGAACTACCTTTCATTTAGACACTATGACCTATACTACTTGTAACATGCATGTACAGTGACGGTGTGTGTAGATTGGTCAACATTATCACATAATGTCTATCAAAAACACATTGAGACAACCACCCTCTTAGACCATAATACTCTTTCAAGCATAAACCACACAACACACAATAGCATAGGAGACAAGCCAACTTCCTATTACACTAAAGACTCCTAACTTGTACTATTCATGCATTCACATAGGGGTACGTAGGTAAGGGATTATTAACCCTTTTAGTCATCAATGGCATCACCTATACTTTACCCATATATACACATGCTTATACAATATCCATACAACCTAGATGACAACTAGAATAGGATAATAGGCATAAACTTCTCATAGTATCATCATAAGCATATGTTCATATGTTCATCAGTTTGCCTTCAAGGCCATGGTCAACACATATATAATGACAATAAGGTAAACACCGCCACCATAAGTGTACCGTACCACACAATACCATACAAGGCTTCATCAACTACATTAATATAGAAAAGTAGAGGGATGAGCCAATCTTTGATCATCATTGAGCAATACTCCTTTATCATCATTTATTCAGTATAGAGCAGTATCTTTATCTGCTTAAATCATAAATAAAACCATGTACAAGTCGTCACAAGAGCATGATATAACTAGTGCACTATATCACATATATGGTAGAAAGTAGAGAGTTATAGATCATCAAGTAACTTCCCTAGTTTGGCTCATCAATCATCATGTATCAATAATATACATTTAGGGCAGTAGGTAAATATATATAAATCAAATCTAAATCATGCTTCATCTACCCTAGAATTAAGATCATATAATGTTCATTACAACATTCAAATTGTAGGCTAGATCAATTCATGCCAAGACTCCTTTTCTTTGATCATCAAGAATTCATACCCACAACTCATTAATATAATCAATATAAGGAAGTAGTTAAAGACAATATAATCTACACGAAATCCTACTACAATTGCCATAACCTCTAGATCACACTGAACATGATACTTTAGATATCAATGGAAAATAGAAGAATCATAGACTAATCGACATTGATCTACATGAATCACTTATTTACAATTCATAAATAATATCCAAGTAAGATAGTAGACACAACCATCCCTACAAAATCGAATTCCACATTAAATCATTAAGAGGTCAATGCTATAGTGAATCATGGAAAACCAAGCAAAACATGTTCAAATATTCATACAATGATCCACATGTAATCTTCATCATCAATTCAACATTAATTCACGTAAATAACAGTAGATATAACCACTTCAACGTAATAAAATCATAATTCAATCGATAACAAGTCAGGATCATAAAGCCTATGTAAGAAATAAATCAATATGGGGAGGGAACATGGGTTCATCATGCAATTGGAGTAAAATCACGTTCAAACCAACACATTAACATAAATTCATCATGATTTATTCATTAAAAACGTTTTGAGAAGGAGCCCATGGATTGATTGAAGAAGAAGAACTTTGATCATGAAACATTCTTTAAAAAACATTGAGATTAACTCTCCAAGTGAAAGGTTACTTAGAGATGAAGGATCACCATACCTTTATCTACATGAATACCTCTAAAAAATTTTGAATAAACCATATTAATTCATGCTCCAAGCAGTTCTTGAGCTTTACCAACAATGGAAGTTTATAGGGAGAAGATTTTTGGAGGGAAAGGTTCAATTTCGTGAGAAGGGATTGGGAATGGGTTGTTCATGTGTATTATCCCTTATATACACCCAAATATAGGTTATTTAATCAATTAGACTCATTTTAGGACGTGGGGTGAATTTCCCATTCACCCCTTAAATAAAATAGTCCGCTAGACAGTGTTGCAGGCCACCATCAACGGAACCCCATCGACTGGCCGTCCTTTGGCTTCCGTCAATTTGACCTTGTCCTGTTTTTTGGTTGAGACCTTCCCAGGATAAGTGTCCATCGACAATACATCACCAACTGGGCCGTTGGTCAATCAACTGGCCGTCGTTTGGTCCGTCGATTAGCACTGCCATGGTAGTGTCTCGACTAGCCTTGGGTCCTTTTTGTGGGCCCTTTTGGGGGCCCTATAGAAGTCATACCCAGACATTTCTAACGTAAATACAATCCTTAATAAGTTCTAGACCTACAACATGAGTTTCACCCAAAACAAAATACACGTAACACTTCCAAACAGGCTAGGCCCCATCAAGACACACTTGAGCATCTTAAAGGCTATCTTTCGAATGTCTTGGACGTTCTTGGACATTTAACCTCCAAACTTCACAAAACTCCATATTCAATCTTTAAAAATACTATAACTCATTTTAAGACTTCATAAGATCATGTCATACAATATATAAACACGCATGGACACATGAGACACATAAGTGACTAGTCGTCGAACGTTTTGGTCGTCCCTTGATGTTTAACTTCCAAATCATCTCAAACTTTACATACTGCCTCTAAACCATATTATAATTCATTTTAGGACCTTAAAACCTTAATACAAACATATTAGTCTCTAGAAACCCTATATCATTTTGGGGTCTTACAATATCCCCCACTTGGGAACATTCGTACTCGAATGATGCTTATCATACTTTAATAACATCAAGAACTTAATACATCAGAGAGAAGTTCATCACATTTATAAAATAATCAAATCATTTTAGCACCCAATGCACACAGGCAAGAAAAAATTCCATTCACTCACTATTTAATGCATCAACCACAAAGGCTCTTATCATGTTCATAGGAGGAGCATCTTTCTCCTAATCATAACATGGTCATTACACTTCAACTCATTAAGATCTCATTTTGAAACTTTTCTTTAAGTCACACTTAGAAAGATTTCAAAAACACTCAAGAAGCAATTAGGTACTCACACTTCAATGCACATAGACTTGAGTTAATTTAATCAACAAAGATCTTTATTGATTAGACTTAGTGCCATGAAGGTCACACTCAACCATACCATGCTTAGTGGTGTCCATGGAGGAATGTCTTTCTCCTCAACATACTTACATGTATCATGAGTTCACCTAAGAAAAATACAAGGTCAATTCCTTTTTATGATAAGAAATTCTCAACTTTTGAACTAAGGCATGCTTATATTTCCTTCCTAGTGAAGTCCAAATGGTAAGTGACACCAAGCACATCACAACAATTAGGAAGTAATTTCACAAAATGTCTATTTCTAACATAGTACTCACCTTCACAGTAAGCATCATTTGAGGAAAATAACACAAATCATAGGCACACACATGAATAATTAGCTAAACATGCTTTCACTTTTCAAGAGTGAGCCTACAATCATGCTTCACGAACCATACAAGTCACATAATTTTCAATAGACTCAACATATTTTATTTTAAAGAGACTCAAATTTTCATTATAAGGCTAAACATTTCACCTCACAAGTGACTATTACCATGTTTCTTATCTTATATCATGAAGTCAAATGCACAACTAGCATATCAAGATGCAAATCAACATGAGAAAACATGGATTTTATCAAAAATTTTCTTTCATGCACTTTATAACAATCATAATATCTTCAAGGTAATGCCAATCAATACATACCAAACGTATAAGGTCATTGAATTCATACTTGAGATAAGACTTCTAGCATGAACAAGCTTACTAAAAAAGCTATTAGATTCAAATTCAAGTAAGAATAGAAGGACAAGGTAGAAAATATCTACAACCTTAATATGCCATCACAATCCCCCACTTAGGATATACCCAATTTAAGAGCAACTTAACCCAACCATAAGAGGATCTTAACTAAACAACCTTCATTTTCATCACTTAAAAGTGATTACCACTTTAGAAGGAGTTTATAGTAAGTTAACATAAGAACACCAAGGTATTCTAAACCTCATCATCATAGGCAAATGATCCTCCAATTATCAAGTTAGGTCATAATATTCGACCACATAAGGTTTTCATATGATACAAGAAGACACCAAGGTCATACATCATTAGGGGAAACAATAGAGGAGACTTAGTCTTAAGGACTCTTTCTTTTATTTCAACATTAAAGTAAGGTAACTTCTAGGTCAATCAAACCCACATCATCACCCTACATAGATAAGAGTACTACACTCAATACTAGAAAAACATCTTTTCCACAACATCAAGGGACTCACAACACAATAAGAAGTTAGAACAATTACAACTCATCATTCCGTAAGACTCTCATTCTTTATTCCAAATAGCAAATCTCCCTTTTACATTCATTATCATGTTCATATGTACCAATTCTATACACATTTCGACAACTTCCAATCAAAGAACAATTTAGTTGGTTTCCGCAAAGATCTTACAATAAGCAGCCAAGTATTACAGTGAACATGCTTCAAAATTCCAAAAATGCAACATTTAGGCAATTGATGGGAAAAAACATGACAATATGAGATACAAGACTTTACCAAAACAAGCATACTATAAACACACCTAAGATCAAGTCTATACAAAGGACATCAGTCTATACTAGGCAACTTATAAAGGACCACATTGATACAAAGGGAAACATTGAACACTTTTAAGCACATATTCTTAGGGTAGCATGCTTCTAGAGGTAGTCACTAAGCATTTAAAGTTCAAATCGTATCATAAGGCTACCATCATACAAAACCATATAGGAACACACCATTCCAAAAGAACTCGTTTTGACCATAATAACTTCTAACATGCTTTAACTATATCATGACATACATTTCTCAATATAACATGCTATTTCACATAAATTTCCTATATAGCCATAATTGGCGTCACATCATCAAAACATGCCAAAATTCCCCTTCATACATACTCATTCAACCATAAAGCCAAGATAAGCATTTAATCTCACCTTTTCTCCCTCAAGCATAGAGAACAATCTCTCCGAACAATCTCATCTAAAAAGACCACCAGACAAGAAAACATAAGAGAGAGATATTATAGAGTTAAGTTCAATGGCACGATATGAGAATGATGAAGAAGGGAAACTCTAAAGTCCTGTAGCCTCTCGTACCATTTGATGTGCGCGACTCACCACCAATGATACAAGACTCTACTAGACGTGGAAATATGAGACTTCTTGGACCGTAAACCACTTTTAAAACCTCATGCTCTGATATCACGTTTGTCACATCCCGGGAGCACTCCCTAGAAGTAACATGGCGTACTTGACCTCTCGGAGGTCTTATACAAGCCCATAGTTATCATTCATCGCATTGACATAGTAAATTTAGCGGAAAATTTAAAAATTTTCACAGCACATCATATGCTAGAAACTTGACTTCATATATATATATATAAAATACCATATTACATAATTAGACTCTAAGTCTCTTTGCCATCTTAGACTCAACAACATTATAATACATTAGGGACTCAACCCTTAGAACATAAGACATAACTATACGACATTTAATAAACTCTACATTAAGACATAAGTAGGGAATCCTTGGAACTTAAGGACCCCTTTCCTTGAGCTTGGGAATCATCTATCAAGCTCCTCAATCATAGACATCCTTTAAGCATCTATAACCTACAATTTGTGTAAAAAGTAGAGAAAAATGGGATTAGTAGAAGAATGCAAAAACATGCATTCAAAAGGGACATTTTCTTGAAATCATACTTCATGCATATTTTGAGTAGATCTTTATAAAACCTTTAAACTATTGCATTTATATCATTCACATACTTCATATAAACATATTCAAAGGCCAAACATCACATAAGATCACATATAGAATTTATGACATTTTTGAAGTCACTTTACAGTGAACTAATTTCCCTTAATAGTGAGCATTCATTTCTTTTATTTATTAACCTCCAAGTAACCGCCTAGTGATTCTTGGTGAAATGCATCACCTTAAGGCCACAAGTAAACATACATATAACCTACATAAGCCAACACATATCATCATATAAGCATGATACATCAAAGGCACATTTGAGTAAAAACCTTAGGACATTACAGTAACCTACTTTGATTTGTACATATTTTTACCTCTCTTCATATGCATCATTATAAGACCTTGTTCATGACCCTTATATTTGTCTCCTAGTGCAATGAACATATGGAGCCCCATAATCCCATACATTCTTAGTAAACCCTTCATGACACAAAATCCTTAACATTCAATTCATACCTCAATAACTAAGTGAAGGAAACCTCACTGACATCTATACAAGACCTTCATCATATAGTCAGTTAGACTAACATAGTGAATATAAGGATAAGACCACATCATATAGATTCATACCATTCACATCTTCATAACAAGTAGACCAATACTACAAAGTCATGCATATTGACATAAACATAATCATACATATTAGGTCATCTTCTAGGACTTCCTAAGGAGATACTTGTGTAATGTCTAGATGGGTTCATTACTTCCACCTATCCTAAGTAACCTCCCTTAAGTCCTTCTAGTTAGGATCCTATTCATTTACTTCGATTGTCCATTTTACATTAAAGAAACTATAGCCTTAACCGACACTAAGACCATGGGTGCTAAACATGGAATTTGGTGTCATCCCATCACACCAAAAAGAGGGCATCTTAATTACCAAGGTAAGACATGAGTAACATACTAGCATTTTAGGTGATATCACTTGCTAGATCCTATGTGGCTAGCATAGTTTATGAAACTAAGAGATAGGTATTCTCCCTCTACATGCCACATGGCAATTGGGGTCTCCTATCATGGGAATCCATTGGATGAGTATCCATCTTCGGGGAGTAAAACCCCTTATAGGATTATATGATGAATCTTCTTCTATAAGAATCCATCACCTCCCATTGTCAAGTTTACTCGGTGCTAAGCTAAGTTTCCTTTATTAAATACCTTAATTAACATTACTTTGTAAAATATAGGCTTATGAGAGTCATCCCCTCATATGCTTAGCTCATAGGTCAAAGATGAAAGTTCATCAACCTAAATAATGTTAGAAGATCCTTTCACATGGACATAGCATATGTATTAGCACTATCTAGTTTAGGATACAATTGAGCACACCTTCAAAGGCTCTTATATTGACTAGATCATCATTCATGTGTGTGTGTATACATATATGTGAGCAAACCTTTCATAAAACACATTAAGTCACACATGTTCATACATTCATATTCATACATATAAAAACCAAAACTAGAACTATCTTATCAAGGTACACATGTGCAATGCATAGGCAAAGTCCCATACCCTTGCCCATTCTAGTACACCTATCAAGTTATCCTAGATAAGGAAACACATATCATACTTTCATAAACATCATCTTAACATGCATAGTAGTAGACAGTAGTGAATATGAGAACTACCTTTCATTTAGACACTATGACCTATACTACTTGTAACATGCATGTACAGTGACGGTGTGTGTAGATTGGTCAACATTATCACATAATGTCTATCAAAAAACACATTGATACAGCCACCCTCTTATACCATAATACTCTATCAAGCATAAACCACACAACACACAATAGCATAGGAGACAAGCCAACTTCTTATTACACTGAAAACTCCTAACTTGTACTATTCATGCATTCACATAGGGGTACATAGGTAAGGGATTATTAACCCTTTTTACTCATCTATGGCAGCATCAATACTTAACGTTTTATATATAAACATGCTTATACAATAGCCATACAAGCTAGATTACAACTAGAATAGGAAAGTAGGCATAAACTTCTCATAGTATCATCATAAGCACATTATCATATGTTCATCAATTTGCCTTCAAGGACATGATAAAAAAATAATGACAATAAGGTAAACACCGCCACCATAAGTGTACCATAATACACAATGCCATACAAGGCTTCATCAACTACATTAATAAAGAAAAATAGAGGGATGAGCCATTCTTACCAATTCATCAATCTTTGATCATCATTGATCAATAATCATTTCTCATCATTTGTTCATTATAGATCAATAGCTATATGTTCTTAAATCATAAACAGAACCATGTACAAGTCGTCACAAGAGCATGATAAAACTAGTGCACTATATCACATATATGGTAGAAAGTAGAGAGTTATAGATCATCAAGTAACTTACCTAGTTTTGCTCATCAATCATCAGGTATCAATAATATACATTTAGGGCAGTAGGTAAATAGATATAAATCAAATCTAAATTATGCTTCATCTACCCAAGAATTAAGATCATATAATGTTCATTACAACATTCAAATTGTAGGCTAGAAGAACCTAGATCAATTCATGCCAAGACTCATTTTCTTTGATCATCAAGGATTCATACCCACAACTCATTAATATCATCAATATAAGGAAGTAGCTAAAGACAATATAATCTACAAGAAACCCTACTACAATTGACATAACCTCTAGATCACAGTGAACATGATACTTTAGATATCAATGGAAAATAGAAGAATCATAGACTAATCGAGATTGATCCACATGAATCACTTATTTAAAGTTCATGAATAATATCCAAGTAATACAATAGACACAACCATCCCTACACAATCGAATTCCACATTAAATCATTAAGAGCCCAATGTAACAATGAATCATGGAAAACTAAGCTAAACATGTTCAAATCTTCATAAAATGATCCATATGAATTCTTTAATCATTTCAACATCAATTCACGTAAATAACAGTAGATATAACAACTTCAACATTATAGAATCATAATTCAATCGATAACAAGTCAAGATCACAAAGCCCATGCAAGGACTAAATCGATTTGGGGAGGGAACATGGGTTCATCATGCAATTGGAGTAAAATCACGTTCAAACCAACAGATTAACATCAACGAATCATGATTTAATCATTAAAAATGTTTAGAAGGAACCCATGGTTAGATTAGAGAAGAAGAACTTTGATCATGAAACTTCCTTTGAAAAACATTGAGATTAACTCTCAAAGTTAAAGGTTACTTAGAGATGAAGGATCACCATACCTTTATCTACATGAATACCTTTAAAACTTTGTGAATAAACTATAGTAATTCATGCTCCAAGATGTTCTTGAGATTTACCAACAATGGAGGTTTCTAGGGAGAAGATTTTTGGAGGGAAAGGTTCAATTTCGTGAGAAGGGATTGGGAATGGGTTCTTCACGTGTTTGATCCCTTATATACACTCAAATATAGGTAAATTAATCAATTAGTGTCAGTTTAGGACGTGGGGTGAATTTCCCATTCACCCCATAAATAAAACAGTCCGCTAGACAGTGTTGAAGGCCACCATCGACAGAACCTCATCAATTGGCTATTGGTCAATCGACTGCCGTCCTTTGGCTTCCGTCAGTTGGACCTTGGTCTGTTTTTGGGTACCTTCCCAGGATAAGTTTCCATTGATGATAACTCACCAACAGGCCGTTGAACAACGAACTGGCCATCGTTTGGTCTGTCAATTGACACTCCCAGGGCAGTGTCTCGACCAGCCTTGGGTCCTTTTTGCGGGCCCTTTTACTGGGCCCTTAAGAAGTCATACCCGGACGTTTCCAACATAAATACAATCCTTAATATGTTTTAGACCTCCCACATGATTTTAATCCAAAACTAATACACGTAACACTTCTAAACAGGCTAGGCCCCATTAAGACACACTTGAGCGTCTTAAGGGCTATCTTTCGAATGTTTTGGATGTTTGACCTCCAAACTTCACGAAAATACATATACCATATTTAAGCATCATTATAACTCATTTTAAGGCTTCATAATCTCATGTAATACAATATATAAACCCGCATAGACATATCAGACACATAGGTGACTAGTCGTTGAACGTTTTGATCGTCCCTTGATGTTTGACTTCCAAATAACCTCAAACTTTACACACTGCCTCTAAACCATATTGTAATTAATTTTAGGACCTTAGAACCTTAATAAAAACATGTTATGCTCTCGACACCCTAACTCATTTTGGGGGTCTTACAGCTAGGTTTCCCTTGGTCATCATGAATGCCCGTGAAACCTATCTTGAAGCCTCTTCGGCATCATTTAAGTCAGGGTCACATTGTTATTTTCCCCCATGTGTTGGCTACTTAAAATACGTCATTTGATGCCTAAAATGCATCATTTTAGTCAGTATAAGCCTGATACTCTAGCCAGACAATACCCAGAACCCTCATTCTCCATAACTCACTCAACTTAGAAGTCGACCGCTTCTCCCAAAAACAAGCAGGAGTGTTCTTCAAAGTTCAATCCCAAAATCCAAAGGATTTCTATTTTTGTCACCACATATGTGAGATTTCACTAGTGTGTTCGTTTCACCCTATAGGTCCTTATAATTTAGCCAGTTCTTCAATTTCTCATAAACAATTCAGACTAGGGTTTCTAGATTTTGAAGATTTACTGTGATTTTAGTTGTTATAGTTTATATGATCTAAATAACATGATTCATGGTGATTTACTGTAATTTGCATGTATAGAATTCAGAACACTAGGTTTTATCAACTATCAACTCATTAATTATACTTGCTGAGGATATTGGTCAGAAAATAATGCTTTAGAAATTGAATGCCATAACTTTTAGTATAATGATGTGCATTCCAAGATAGCATGTCAGCATTTTGAGCTACTCAGTATTTCAATGCATTTTAACTTTACATTCACTTGGTAATAAACTTAGCATCGAGTTGGACTAGGGTTCAGGAAACCCTCACAGTCCTAGAACTATGCGCCAACATAGGTTTGAAAGTCCCATTTATTGGGCACCAATTTTAGTCATCACGCCACAGTCATGCCTTTATACCCCTATTAAGGTATATTGGGTCCTCTCGATGGGGCATATACATTAGACTCCATATTTAACTCATGTGATTTATGTCGATTAATAGTATCTCCCGCAGTCATACTCCTATTTCATTGACCATGTTATCAACATTCACTTCAAGAATTATTTTGCAGAATTTTTATCAGACACAAGATTAAATGGGAAGCAATGAACCTAAAACTTGATAAAAAAATCACTTTACTAATTTATGCATTCTTAATTCGTACATCGCTAATTCACGCGTTACTAATCTCTGATTCATCAGTGTTTGTACAAATGCTCCTTTTAAGTGTTGAAAAACACTTGTCCAAACTCATATGGGAATGATCATGTGACATATTCTCTTGGGGAATTTGAGATTAATTAGAATAGTGTTGTACTTTGTACTCCTTGTTTAGAGTGAAATTGATCTCGTCCGCATGTGGACTAGGTCACACAAATTGAACTACGTTAAATTTGTTCCATCATTGTTTGTTTTACTTTCATTATTATTATTTTACTATCCCTCCCCCATCCCCCTGCGTCATGTTTTAGGTGACATCCTTTCCTTTTTATTTCATTCCCAAATAAATATCACCTTACTATAACTACAAATAATTTAACATCCAAATTCTTCTTTTAGATTTAATGAAATAATCTACAACCACAAAAATATTTATGGCTTGTTTTAGAAAAAAAGTTTCAAAAGTTTTTTTGAAACACCTATAATGCTCCTTACAATCTTGACTCCATACTCAAGGGACGCAAATTCAAGGCATATGGTTAAACACTAAGGAGTATTTATCACTCTATCAAAACCCTTTGTGGTGCACTATCCTTATAATGACATGAAGGGGGGGGGGGGGATATTAGTTTAAAAACAGAATACAAAAAGTAAGGCAAACAAATTATAACAAAATATAATTTAATTAGTAATAAAAAAGAAACATGGGTTATCCATAGAAATGGTTGTAAATCTTTTGGATAAAACATGATTTTTATACATATTTATTATTTCATTGTCTTCAAATCAAATGCTCCAGAAAAGGATAACCAAAATCAATTATTTTGATAAGAAAAATACAATTTCTCCAACAAACCTGCATAGGGCCACTGCCTCTGTTTCACAAATATGTGCTTCTAGGTGATTTATTTTCTTTCATTAGAGGAAAAGTTTGGAACTGTATAAATTAAAGACATCTCTGTCATATCAAGAATACAATATAATCCACAATGTAGATGTTTAGAGAGCTTTGTTTATAAATATTTTTATTCTCTGTACAATTTTAATATTTTTTCTTTTATATTAGTTTTCATATAACAAATATTATATTTTAAGTATAAGTTTTCTCATCTAATTTATCACGATCTTGATTTGCAGTTGTATGCTTTCACATGCCACGACCCAGACCATCGTAATTAGCACCTAAACAACCCTCAAGTGGGAGAACTGTTACTACATTCAAACTAACCAAATAAATAAAATGAAAATGTTTAAAGATATAGAAGCAAATTTAAATGTCTAAAGAAAAAAAATGGACTTCTCACGAACTCCAAAGTCTTACAAAAGATTATGTAATAAAGTCTAGAACTTGAAAGTTAATGTTCTAAAAATCTAACAAGGAATCATAAATCTAAAGGAAATGGGTACAACCTAATTAAACATAATAAATCTGAAGCACTAGTCTAATTCTGGAGATGTGGACATAAACATAAAAGAACTCATGGCAAACAGGAAGAACTGGCTCACTCTTGAATTTGAGTCGATCATTGGTATTCTACAAGGGGTATGCTATTAGCCACCTGAAGGTGCCTGTACTTAACAAAGAAAGAGAAAGTGCAATATAGTACATAACCACAAGGTACTGGTAGGATCAAATGACTATCCCAATTGGAGAAACAAAAATAAGTCATTACAGCAACAATAAATATGCATAGACCAAACATATACAATATCAACTATCACAATCTCAAAGATATATAGTTATGGAAAATCATTGGTCCTCTCACGTAACGCATACCCAAACTATTAGTGTATCGGTACATGGTATCGGATCCAAGTTAGTGTGCCTGACATGACACCCGATATCATATATGCACTAGAATGTGGCACACAATCCATGTTATTGTGTCGAAACATAACACCCAATGCAAGTGAGTATGTTGGAATGTAACACCCAATTCATTAAACAAGACACAATCACAATAACAATGTACATTCTCATAATCATAAAATCAAGTCATGCTTTATGGCATACAATTATTCAATCATCCTCATTTACCATTGGTTTGAATAATAATGCAACATTCACACACATAGATACATTACAATGAACTAGTCACCAACATACATACAGCAACATGAAATCACAACTATCACCTGCCTCAAACTAAGCTTCGACCCCCTAAGATCTTGATTCTTTCCTTTTTGGATTCAGTCCGTTTGTTTTGATCTACAAATAATTAATATCACATGATGATCAATTAACATGACCTAATTACCGGGAATATAATCATTAATAACAACCCTAGATCGAAACCTTGATCTTCATACCCGAATGAGGGTTTTTTCTACAATAAATCCCAGATTAAAACTGTTCCCATCGATAGTTACTCAAGAAACTAAGTTCTACGGATTGGAAAATAAATTTAGGGAGTTAAAACCTTTCCTTTGGTGATAGTAGAGGTGGAAAACCTTCAAGAAATACCTATGGGTCGTTACTAAGCTCTCAGTGTTGAAAATTGTTGAATAAAACATTTTTGGAGTTTATTTGTGACTTAAGTCACAACTAGGCCACCACAACGAACCTCATCCCGCTACAGTGGCCTCTCCTTGGCAGGAATAATCCCTCCATGTTGGCTTACACGGAACCAGTGAGTCAATTTAAGAGTTCCAAACCCCCATTTCACAACACACCTTCACCCATGAAACCTAGACAATAGTCGTTCATGCTAAGATCAGTTTCAAGAGTTCTTCTCACCAAAAATTGTTTTAGTAAAGTCATACAAGTTTCTTATCTCTCTAATAATTTTATCAAATTCATAATCAGATCTCTCATTTGTTGCTGGATTTCTCTAGACCTCGATGACTCTGATTTCTTCTAAATTTGGACTAGGTTGGAAAATTCCAAATTACTATAGAAAAGTTTTCTTCAACATACTTTTTCCCCGTTGAATTTTCAATAACAAGGAATTGGCCATTACAATAGATACAAATTTACCCATCATTTGACTTTGGGTGACAAACTAGGAAAAATGGGATAAAGTAGTAGTACCTGAATTGGCAAATAACTAGGATACTTATATTGCATGTCCTTCTCGGTTTACTAGTAGCTTCCTTAATTAGATGATGCTTTCATTGAAATTCCATGGACTTAATCTCTTTGGTCTTCAACTTCCGGTCATCACCAATCAAAAATCGCATCTTTTGCTCCTCATATTGGAGTCTTTGTCTAACAATAGTGAATCCCACATACGATGTAATCCCCATCACCATGATATCTTTTCAACATGGACACATGAAATACCAGATGAACTCCGATAGATTAGGAGGTAAGACCAATCTATAAGCCACAAGTCCTAAACAGTCAAGAACCTCAAAGAGAACAATGTATCGCGGACATAGCTTGACCTTTTCTCTAAATATGATCACCCCTTTCACGGGTGAAACTTTAAGAAGAACTTCCTCACAAGTTTGTTATGACATGTCTATTTCCTTATGGTCTACAGAATTTTTCTATCTACTTTAGGCTGCTAAAAGTTTAGCTTAAATACTCCTCACTTTATCTCAAGCATCCTTCACTAATCGACCCTCAAAGGTTTCACGTCTCGAGCCCTAAACCAACCTATGGGTGGTTTGCGTCCCCTCCCATAGAGTGCCTCAAATGGTGTCATATCAATATTGGAGTGATAGCTGTTATTATAGGCAAACTCACACAACGAACCTATCCCAATTCCCTTCAAAGTCAATCACACATTCCCTTAACATGTCATCTAACACTTAGATAGTCATTTCTAACTGCTCGTCCATCTGCGGATGGAAAGTTGTACCAAAAGTGATTGTGTACCACATTAATCATGTAAATTGCTATAACATCTTTTAACTTGTAATAGCCAAGAATAAGCTAATAAATTAAAATTTATCACTTTTGGAAATAAAAGGAAAGTTCTAAAAAATTTCCTAAGTATAAGAATTGAGTTTTGGTCATTTTTAAACGACCATAACTTCTAGCTCATGATTAGTTAGAGTTAGTTCTTGATATGTTTGGAATGATCTTTCCAACTCCGTCAATTTTACACCTTTTCGATAACGTATGAGTGAGATATACCTATAAGAAGTTCGGATGTCGTATTGAGTTAGGTCCCAATTCGGATTTTGGTAAGGGTAAACTTGTCATTTCACCCAACTATTTCCTAATTTATTTTAAAGATTTATTAGGTGTAAACCAAGCCTTCAGTCAGTGTTAGAAAAGTTATTGATGCTTAGGGCTTCTGAGAAAAGAGAAGAGAAGAAGGAGAAGGGAGATAGGTCAAGAATTCATCAAGAATGACAAGATTGTCAAGTTGAATTCTTCAAGGGTGATCCCTATTAAGGAATGTGAGATCTTTTTGTGTTGGGTCAGTTCACCCACACACCATTTGTTTAATTAAGCAAATTTTGAGTAGACCGAATGATTTACATTGAAGTTATTGAAGAACAATGGTTGAATTTTTGTTGGTCGAGTTGTTGTATAATTTTGGTATACTAGATTTGTGTTTTTAGGTTGTTTTTCGAGTCTAATATATTGGGTATTGAGTTAATTAGTTATCCTAAATGATTGGGGTAAGATCTATGGAAGTTTATAGGGCTTAGAGATGGAAAACAGAGAATAAAGTCGAAATTCCCGTTAGACAGAACCTGGGCACCGCGCCAACAAGAACCCCTTAGGACAGTCTCTGTCCGTCAGACTCTAGCACGCCATGCCAGCCAGAGACCCTCAGGAAAGACTCTGTCAGTCACACTCTGTCACTTCATGCCTCTCAGAGAGCCAAGAATGCCTGGAGACCCCATTCTTCCCCCATCTTTTCATAATAGTTTCCAAGTAATGTACCAACATTTCTTTGTTTATTCCAACACTCTAAGGTACATCTAAACATCATGAAATCATCCATATGCACGACATCATGAAGCTTGAATCCAATAATACAGTTCATGGAAAGTTAAGATCAATGTCAAGGAAGTTAAAAAGTCAAGTCTAAAACTAACAAGTATGTTAAAGTAATGTTCTTAAAGGTTTTTAAGAGTCTTATTTAAAAATTTTATTTTAGTTATAAGAGTCAAGTTTCAAGGTAAGTAAAGAGTAAGTTGAAGTTCTTTTCTACAAAGTTATAAGAATACTAAGTATTTCCAAAGAGACTTAAAATGTTTTAACATTTAACTAGTAAGGGAACTTTGATTTCCGAGGAGCCTAAGGGAAAGTTTTAAGAAAAAACTAGCTTTCTAAATGAAGCAAGCTGGGAAACTATGATTTCCAAGATAGACTTGATATAAGTATTTTGATAAATAATCTCAAAACCTCAAAATAAGTACGTTTTTAAAACATAAGAGCCTATTTTTGGGAGTAGTATTGAGCACCGATATAGGGTAGAGTTGAAAGAACTCACAGGCCTATAAACCATGTAGCCACCATCAATAGAAAATGTTCATACTTTTTAGATGAACCCTTTTCATAGTAGACTAGTGGATCCATTATGCAGTCTAGGTCTTATAACTTTGGCTGGGTATAAGAATGCGCTGGCAGCGTAAGATAGATTGGTGTATCATCACTGTTGCTCTTAAGTAATGCTTGTTGTTAGAGAAACTCCCACAGAAGTTATTGTATTCTTATATACATCAGTTTGCTTGTACTTTTACATACATACCAAAGTTAATTGTATCTTGCATATATTCAGTGTTAACAATATTTTTTAGATAATTTTTTGTATATTGCAATTACATTTAAATTACATTATATTGAATGATTTAAGTTATTCGTGAGTTGAGTAGATCAAGGTAACTATTCTTTCCTAATTTTTTCAAACTTAAGCATTGTTGGCATTCCAACTTACATACTCGTACATTAAATGTACTGATTTCTAGTTGGCCTCCATCATATTATGATGCAGACGTATATAACTAGGATAAGCATTTGGCATACCATTGATCCAGTGAGCAGCTCAGAGTTTGTTGGTGAGTGATGTTGGGCGTATTCGTATGCACATAACGCTAATTATACCCATGTTTATGCTTAGTTTGAAGTCGATAAATTCTATGTTTAACAAGACGTATTGAGTCAATTATGTATTTCTCAGCTAAAACAATGATTAGTTGTGTAGGTAGGCTATGCGAAAGAAATATGAAAGAAAATGAGAAAAGTAAGCAATATGGTGATTTAAGGATGAAATGGAGCGGGATTAAGTTGAAGAAATGCCTCAAAGGCATATGCATGTTGTCCCTGCGTCGCACATAAGGAAGACTTGAATTAGTTTTTAGTCAAAACACCTTGTGAAGCTTCCGCGTTGTACAGAAGGTTTCACTGATAAGAATCGAGAATTGACTGTGGCTTTGCATCGCGCGCCTGAAGCCCAGAATTGGTCACTTCGACTTTTGTATAAATAAGTTTCTATTTTAGTTTTATTTTTATTCTTTTTCTAATTTTCGATGCCAAGCGGGAATAAGTACTTGTTGATTTTTTTAGGGTTAAATTCTCTCTCTTTAACTTTCAATCATCTTGGAATGATCTATATGCATTGTAAGATTGATTCGATGATTATAAGAGGCTAAAAACCCTAGTTCTGGGGATGTGGCTATAGAATTAATGGAATTTGTTCAATTTTTTTAAGGGTTTTATATTCATGGGTGATCACCATATAAATAAATGTATTGTCTGAATTGAAATCGAGAGAGGAATAAGAGGATATAACATAGAACATAAGAAGTTGGGTAACTCTAAATAGCTAGGGTTTATTCATTTATAGGATAGAGACATACCTATAAACCTTGCGTGGCTCACTATACAGTAAGATAACTTTATGCTCGTATTTTAATCATTCTATCCCCGCTATATGTTGTACTTAAGGTGTTATTATCGTATGCAATTAGAGGTCGAGAGACCATGATCGTACATCTAACCCTGTGATTCATCAATGAGATTATTTCAAGTAAACCTTTATCAAATGATATGTATTACTTGATTCCTGGTAAAAGCTAGACTCCTAGATCTTTTCTTTGTCATTGTTTAAAACTTAAGGAATTGATTCCTAGTAGTTACATTTTAGTTTACCTAGAAATAAATAGTCAATAACTTTACAAAATTTTGAAATTAAACTTTTGTTGAGTTACGATTTGGAAAAAATTATTGAGTCTAGTCTTAAGTCCATGTGGGTGCGATATACGACTCTCTACAAGAGTCACTTTATTGCTTGTACAATCATGTGCACTTGTGTATGCGATTTGACCGCAACAAGTTTTTGGCGCTTCTGCCATGGACTTTAATAATTAGAACATATTTGATTTTTTAGCTCTGAAGTTAAACACAAGTGTTGACATTTTTATCTTAGCATTTCATTGTTGCAGGTTGCTTAATAATCAAAACTGGATGATGATCGAGAATTGTTGTCGACTCTTTCAGAACCTGAAAGATTCATACATAGGAAACTAAGGCAAGTAGAATATTCATTTCATTTGCACATTGGGGAATTATCATCTCCAATTAATAAAACTGAGGAACAAGAGTTAACACCTAAGACAATGACGGCTAGTGAGATAAGAGTTTGAGATGTGGCAATCCCACAACCCACCAATGTTACTTCATGCATTTAGAAACCTGAGGCTGATAAGAGATTTGAACTGAAACAGAGATGAGGATCCTACGGTTCACATTCAGAATTTTCTGGAGATCAGTGATACTTACACTCCAACTGGAGTAAATAAACATTATATGATGCTCACATTATTTCCCTTTTCTCCATTAGGGTAAGAAAAAAGATGGTTAAATTAAGACCCCGCAAACTCAATCACTACTTGGAATGATAGCACAGAAATTCCTCATTAGATTCTTTCCATCTAAGAAGAATGCCAATTTGAGGAGTGACATTTTATGTCTTAGGCAGAAAGGTGGTGAGAACTTGTATGAAGCTTGGGACAGATTCAAATCGATGTTTATGAGATGTCTTCATCATCATCAACCCAATGAGGTGCTAGTCCATACTTTCAGTGAAGGGTTAAAGCCTAACACCAAGATTTTGCTTGATTGAGCTACAGGTGGACAAGCCTTAGAGAAGACTTATGAGCATTTATACACCTCGATGAATCACATTTGTCAAGGTAATCTAGAGTGGAATGGAAGTAGACTAAAACTGGTGGTGTATAAAACCGCAGGTGTACTATCGATTGATGCAATGACTGCTTAAACTACATAGATCTCAACCATGGAGAGTATGATGAATACATATTTCAGTAACATGGCTTTGGGACAACAGACATCTCAAGTTAATGAAGTCCAACAATAACCAGCTTGGTGCAAGATTTGCAACGGAAGTGCTCACAGTGCAGAGATGTGTGGTGGAAACTCATACTTTGTAAATTTTATTGGTAATTCTCAGAGAGAAGGAGTCCAAAAGAATTATGGAAATTCTTACAACCCAAGTTGGTGAAACCATCCAAAAGGTTCTAAGGGTGGAAATCAGAATCAAGTCCAAGGATAGAATGAGTTTAGACCTCTGGGTAATACACAAGGTTACCAACGACAGATGTAAAAGGAGAATCCTAAACCTTAATCTGGGAACATGAGTGTTGAAGAGATGTTAAAGAAAATTATGGAAGCTCAGGCTCAGCTGGCTGCAGATGTGGGAAATAACAAGTTAGCTACTAAGCAATTAGCGAAAAAATTTGGGCAACTTTCAAGTTTTCAAAATTCTAGACCAGAAGGAGGTTTACCTGGAAATAGTGATCAAATTCAAAATAGGTAAATGATTCCTAAGAAAAACACCACCAAAGCAGTAAGAAAAGAATTTGATCCTAAAGAAAATGAAGTAGTTGCAGCCGCTGAAAAGGTGCAACCAATAGTAAGACCACCTCCGCCATTTCGTCAGAAGTTTAAAAAAAAGAGGATGAATGCATTGGTAAGTTTCTTTCTTTGTTGAAATAAGTCCATATTAAATTTCCTTTGGTAGATGTTTTTCAGGGTATACCTAGGTATGCGAAGTATGTTAAAGAGATTGCGGCAAATAAAAGAAGGATGACAGAATATGAGACAGTTGCACTTACTAAAGAGTGTAGTTCCAGAATTTAGAATAGGCTACCCATTAAACTTAAATATCCAAGTATCTTTACTGTAAATATTACTATGGGTCAGAGTATCCATGCATGAGGGTTTTGTGATTTGGGGAAAAAAATAAACTTGATTCTAACCTCGGTGTACAAGAAACTGGGGTTGGGTAGTCCTAAGCAAACCACCATAATTTTGCAATTGTATGATACATTTGTAGCCAGACATGAGGGGGTAGTAGAAGATGTGCTAGTGCAAGTGGGATATCTAATATTCACTTTGGATTTTGTAGTACTGAACTCTGGGCCTTATCCCAAGGTTCAATTCATATTAGGGCGACCTTTCTTAGATATTGGGAGGGCAATGATTGATGTAGCAGCTGAAGAACTCACTATGAGAGCTCATGATAAGGTATAGGTTTTCAACGTGTACAAAGCCTTGAAAATACAACCGGTATATGAGGAGTTGTCTCCCATCATTGTGGTAAACCTTTGAGGCAAATGCTAAGCATGTTTTAGCTAAGGAACCTCTATAGAGAGTGTTGAGATTATGGAGATGTTGAGGCACATATAATTGAGCAAATCTTAGATGTGGCACTAATTGTGGAATCTGGAGAAAGGTAGAAGCCATTAAACATGGTGATAGGACCTCCATCTAAGCCCTCTATTGAGGAAGCTCCCAAGCTGGAGTTGAAAGATCTTCCAGCACATCTCAAGTATGCATTGATAAGCGAAGATAACACATCAGCGATTATTTTATTTGCATCTTTATTGAAAGAACATGTGGAAGTAGTATTGTTAATCTTGAATAAAAGGAAAGCAGCATTAGGTTTGCAGATGTCAGATAACCATGGTATAAGCCCAACTTTGTGTATGCACAAAATATACATGGAGTAAGGGTACAAGGAAAGTGCACAACATCAACGAAGACTCAATCCTTTAATGAAAGATATGGTCCGAAAAGAAGTGACCAAGTGGTTAGATACAGGGATAGTATACCCAATATCGGACAGTAAATGGGTAAGTCCAGTGCACTGTGTGCCCAAGAAGGGTGGGACGATAATAATAACCAACAAGAAGAATGAATTGATCCCAACGAGACTGTAAATAGGTGGAGTATATGCATGGATTATAGGAAACTAAATGAAGTCACCAGAAAGGATTTCTATGTGGTACCCTTCATTGATCAAAAGTTGGATAGATTCGCTGGCCAAGAAAATTATTGTTTTCTTGACAGTTATTCAAGGTATAACCAGATTTTTCCTGCATCAAAGGACAAGAGAAGACAACATTCAAATATTCATATGGTACTTCTGCATTCAAACGCATGCCCTTTGGTTTATGAAATGCCCCAACTACTTTTCAGAGTGCATGATGGCATGGTATGGTAAAAGATTTTGTGGAAGTTTTTATGGATGAATTCTCAGTGTTTTGTTAATCTTTTGAGTTATGCTTGATAAATCTCAACAGAGTCTTAGCGATATGTGAGGAACAAACTTGGTGTTTAATTGGAAAAAGTGTAACTTCTTGGTGAGAGAAACAATTGTGTTGGGACACAAGGTATCCAAGATGGGGCTGGAGCTGGATAAGGCCAAGATTGAAGTTATTGAGAAGTAACCACCCCTAGTATCTGTGAAATTATTTAAAAGTTTTCTTGGCCATGTTGCCTTCTACAGGAGGTTCATTGAAGACTTCTCTAAAACTGCGAGACCCATGTGCACCTTATTAGAGAAAGAATGGACATTCATACTTCATAAGAAGTGTTGGAGGCATTTTAAACGTTGAATCGAAAGGTGATTGAAGCTCCTATCCTCATTGCGCCAAAATTAGAGCCCGATTTGAACTTATGTGTAATGCTAGCGATATTGCGGTTGGAGTGGTTTTGGGGAAGAGAAAGAACAAGGTGTTTCATTCCGTATACTATGGGAGTAAAACACTAGATGCAAGCCAGGCGAATTATAGTGTGACTGAAAGGAAGATGTTGGGCTTCATATATGCATTTGACTAATTCAGATCATATTCTAGTGGGAACAACGGTCATAGTCCACACTGATCATGCAACAATCAAATACCTCTTTGACAAGAATGATGCAAAATCTAGATTGATAAGGTGGATATTTCTTTTGCAAGAGTTGGATCTGCAAATCATAGGTAGGAAGGGAACATAAAATCAAATATTTGATCATCTCTAAAGATTAGAAGATTCATATCATGTAGAAAATGAAGGTAAGATTCGTGAAGAATTCCTTGATGAACAGCTGTTGGCGTTGGATGTTGCAAAGGTACCTTGGTATACTGATGTTGTAAACTATTTGGTGAGTTGACTATCCCAACCTTGGGCACCAACACACCAGAAACAGAGGTTAAGGTATGATGCTCGAATTTATATATGGGATGAATCGTATTGTTTTAGCAGGGAACAGATCAAATGATGAGGAGGTGCATAGTTGAACATGAGGCATCACAAGTACTACAGAGCTGCCACATCTCACCACATGGTGGACATCATGGGGGTGAAAGAACAACACATAACGTACTCCAATCTGGATTCTTTTGGCCTTCTTTGTTTAAAGATGTTGTGTTTTTTGTTGAAGGATGTGATTAGTGTCAACAAATGGGCAATATTTCAAGGAAGCATGAGATGTCGTTGAATAACATTCTGGAGGTGGAGATCTTCGATGTATGGGGGATATATTTCATGGGCCCATTCCTATCGTCTAGAGGTATTTAATATATCTTAGTCGTAGTATATTATGTTTCCAACTGGGTTGAAGCAGTTGCATTGCCAACAAATGATTCCAAAATGGTTCTGAAGTTCATCAGAATGCACATATTAACCAGGTTTGGCACCCCGAGGGATATAATTAGTGATGGAGGTAAGAAATTCATCAATAACTCCATTTATATTTTTTTTGGAAAAGTATGGTGTAAGGCATAGAGTTGGGACGACGTACCATTCTCAAACTAGTGGACAGGTTGAAGTATCTAACAGAGAGATTAAGTAGATCATGCAAACTACTGTGAATTCCTAGAGGAAGGATTGGGCAAATAATCTATATGACACATTATTGGCATATAGGACTACGTACATGACACCAATAGGGACTTCTCCCTAACGAATTGTGTTTGTAAAATCTTGTCACTTCCCGCCATAGTTGGAACATAGAGCATATTTGGCAATAAAGAAACAAAATTGGATACTGAGTTGGCCAGGTGAAAAAGGATTACACAATTGCATGATCTAGAAGAGTTTAGGGTTCATGCCTATGAGAATGCGAAGGTGTACACAAAGAAAACTAAAAGGCGGCATGAAAAACACATAGTATCATGATCATTTGAGCTTGGTCAAGTCGTGTTGTTGTTCAATTCAAGGTTGAAGTTCTTCCCAGGAATGCTCCAGTCAAAATGGAGTGGTATTTTTAAGTTAGTTCTAATGACTCAACATAGTGAAGTTGAGTTAAGAAATAAAGGTGATAGCTCCAAATTCCTCATGAATGGACAAAGGGTTAAACATTACTTTTGCAAGGATGTGGATCGAAAAGTCAAAGAGATGACACTTGATGAAGAGTGAGGCATCAAATGGGACATGCCGAGATGTTAAATTAGACGCTACAGGGGAGGCAACAAGTGAACCATTGTAATAGGTTAGGACTGCTATATTTTTCAAAAAAATCACAAAAATATTAGTCATGCCATAACCCGACCTAAGTTTTTGGGAAAATCATCAAATTAAATAGGTTTTATAACTTTTAATTACAATAACCCGACCTATCCCCTCAAATGCTTCTCTTTTATCCCAATTTTTCTCCCAAAACCTCCCATTCTTTTCCATTCTATCGCGTAGCCTCTTTCTTTTTTTACCCCAAATCCCCAAATTTTATACTTCTCTTTTTCTCGCACAGCTAAAGCTTGTGGTTGTCCTGAGTTTTGTGCTTTCACGCTTTGCACAAGTACTTTCTTTTTATATTCATGGATTTCTATGTGAGTTGGGTATGTTATTGGTGTTGTGGAGGGTTTGGTGTGTTGAAAGGAGGGTAATGGTTCCTTATGAGTAATAGTTGCTTGAAATTCCATTTGTTTCCAATTCTTGAGTAGAAACTATCATTGTTATAATCGTGCGTTAGATTACCTTGTGGGTTAGGGTTAGGAATGGTATTTAGTTGTGGAATAGGGGATCATCGTATGTGGGTGTTGTGTTAATGGGTTTTGTGCTTATTGTTGTTATTAAGTCTTGAGTAGACAACACAATTGTTTTACTATGTTGCATTCCATTAATATGATGTTTTGGTTTTTTGATTAGTACATAGTAACGGAGTATATGGTTGTTTGTGAACATGTTGGTTAAGTAAGTAGTGCATTGTTGTTGTAGCTTGTTTCATGATATATCTTTAAGGAAGTCTTAGTACTGAATTCTGTTATAAGTGTGGTGTGTTGTACTCACCACCCATGTTTTGTTGTAAAATAGACAACCGTTGGACTAAATTGTGTGTATTTATGTTGGTACAATGTCTACATCACAAATATCGGGAAACGTTGTTGCTCAGGACTCCCAAAAGAAGTAGCCAAGGAGCAGGATTGTTCCACTTGCCCCCCAGCCCCCAGAGGGCAAACGAAACAATATAGGCAAAAGGTTGTGTCCAAGGTAGGCAAGAATTGGTACAAGAAGTACACAAAAGCTTCTTATTCTCTAATGTGTGCGTCGACCGGGACAACCAAGCTCGTGAGTTCCCACATATTTTAAGACGGATGCAAGAGCTTAGGCTTGGCTTTGCATTTGACGAGCCGGAAGAGTGTAATTTGATAATGGTTTGTGAGTTCTATGCCAATTGAATTCCAGACATGCACTCGCATTTTTTCAATGTCCGTGGTAGGAATGTGCCCTTCACACCGTCCAACACAAATGATCTATTGGGCATTGAGGAGGGTGCAGACCCGTTGGTGTTAACCCAACTTAATATCTGACCTCCTATCAGGCCATCCACCATTTGCTTTGTAGACCGCAGTCCATGGCTCTGTGGATCAAACACAATAACAAGAGGTATCATAAGACCCTTTTATATGCTCACATAATTACAGAAACAAGGGGCTAGTTGAAGATCGTCTGCTTGATTCCTGGCTTGCACTATATAAACATGACACGTGAACGGGTGTGTTTGTTGTATGCCTTGATGATAGAAACTAAGATTAACATTGGTGCCATCATTAAATCGATCATGAGGAAATGAAGGGTTCATTAGGGCCACAAGTATGCTTTTGGTGGTCTAATCACAAAATGTCTCACCGTGAAGGTGTTATAGAGGAGAATCTAGTATATATGGCCCAGTTATACCCTGCTATTGTGGATGTTACAATAACAAAAGGGTATTAACTGAATTAGGCCCTAGTCTTACCACTGCGGAGCGACACCGATAATATAGTTTATCATGGCGCTGATGTATGGATTAGAGATGTTGCGACAAAACTGTAATCGAGTTGATGGATTTTAATGGTGTTACCCATTGAATGCACATGCGGACGCGTTGTTGGGAATTGGCCCAGTTTTACAGAGACATTCAATGATGTTGTCCCGACAGATGTGGATAATTTGTGCACAGGATCAGATGTTGACTCGCATTCTGAGGATGAGATAGATTCTGCAGGTTGACGATGGTGCCAGAGGAAATGATGCAATGGAGGATTAGTCAGGGAGTGTTCTATGAACTGAATTGACATGTTTTTTTTTCCTATTTTTTGTGCATTGAAGGTAGTGCTATTGCATAAGTGTGGGGTGGGGTGAAACATTGTCTGTTTATGTTCTGTTTTACATTTGGGTTTCTTGGTAGTTGTCTACGGTTCTTTAGCCAAGTATATTCCATTTGAACGATACAAAAAATCAGAGAGTCGATAGCAGTCATATATGGAGTAAAGCTGCTTAATGATATATGGAGGATGGCCATTTAAAGGGCAATTTCGTCATTTGACTGCTAGGTTGGGTTATGCTGAAGCCTTTTCCATGTATGAAAGAGCATAGATGAGTTGATATAGGTATGAAATACAATGTTTGGACATGCTATAGAAGTGTACAACTTAAGTGTAAAAGTACCTTCTGAGTAACAGAATTAAGTGTTAAGGTTAATCTTTCTGAATGCAACTTGTGCCATGAGTGGTAAGCTATTGATATATTCCATGAAATGCTTGTGAGTCTACAACTTTCCCAAGTTTTTATTGAAGTGAAATGTGGATGTTATTGTGCTCAGAGAGATGATAGCAGTCTTTCCTTGAGAATTGGTTAGAAATTGAGCCTTGTAGTATCCCTAGTTTCGCCCATTTTAGCCTTTAACCTTAATTTTGTTGGTACCCACAAAATAAGCCGAATCCCGTTCATTGCGTCAATGAGTTTGATCCTGATTCCTAATGCACTGTGTTAGGCAAAAAGATAGAAACAAAGGAGATAATTGGAGAAAAGATGATGAAGAATAGATGTGAGGGTAAAAATAAAGAAGAAGGTATGGAAATATCCCAAAATAAGAAGTGAGTGAACTACTTTGATAATGGACCTGACCCAGACGAAAGAAGTATACACATAAGTCCATAAAGACTGATTAAGTTTAGAGTAGCTTCATTAATGAAAATAATAATAATAATAATAATAATAATAATAATAATAATAATAATAATAATAATAATAATATGCATAGATATATATAGATTTGTATATATAAGAGGGGCAAGAATCCAAATGTGAAGGCAGGCTAGACTTGAAGACGAAGAATTTGAATGAGATAGAAAGGTGTAATCGTAGAATAGAAGCTGAACATAGTGCAACAGGGAGAACAAGTCACAATTATCACATAAATGAATCTTCTTTGACCCTTAGCTTATATTACAACCCGATTAAGTCTTGTTTGATTTTTTAGCATAATACATTTCATTAGTAGAGATGTACATAATGGGAAAAATTTTGGTTCTCACTTCCTGAATGAGAAGTCGTTTCTTGAGAGAAAATTGCTTTCATGCTAATTCCTGAAACTATCTGCAACAGCATCGTGTGTGCATGTACTGTTTGTTTGCGTGGGAGCCACTTGTTGTAGGCAGTAAGGTGATGTGTAGTGGTAAAATTTTTGTTACTAGCGATGGTTGTTGAAAGTTGTTGAAGCATGCCCAAATTAGATGCATATCATAAGAGAAAAGATGATGTGAAATTAGGTGGAAGCACAAAAAAGTTTAGAGTCCAGGTCTAGGAGTAGTTAGTAGTTGTACGAGGATGAACTAAGCTTTAAGTGTGGGGTAGTGATCTTGGGCATATTTGTATGCCTATAATACTAATTATACACATGTTTATGCTTAGTTTGAAGTCGTTAAAGACTATTTTTAAGAGTTAAATTGAGTCAATTCTGTGTTTCTAAGCTAACCAATATGATTAGTTGTGTAGGTAGGCTATGCGAAAGAAATATAAAAGAAAATGATCAAACGAACCAATATGGAGATTTAAGGATGAAATGGAGCAGGATTAAGTTGAAGAAATGCCTCAACGGCATATGCGAGTTGTCCCCGCATCGCGAAGAAGGACAAGTAATATAAAGGCTTGAATATATTTTGAGGCAGAACACCTTGTGAAAATTCCACCTCGCGCAGAAGGTTTCTGCGATTGATCAAAGAATTGACTGTGGCTTCGTGTCGCGCTCCTGAAGCCCTGAATTTGTCACTTTGAATTTTGTATAAATAGGGTTCTATTTTAGTTTTATTTTTATTCTTTTTCTGAGTTTTGGACGCAGAGACGGGAAGAAGGACTTGTTGAAGTTTTTAGGGTTAAATTCTTTTTCTTTAAGTTTCAATCATCTCGGAATGATCTATATACATTGTAAGATTGATTGCATGATTATGAGTGGCTAAAAGCCCTAGTTCTAGGGCTATGGCTACAGGATGAATGGAATCTATTGAACTTGTTAATGGTTTTAATATGAGTTATTTATGAATCTTTCCAATGTTGTTTCTTTTGGTATTTCATGCTTGATCACCATAGAAATAAATGTCTTGTCTAAATTGAACTAGAGATAGGAACGTGGAACATAAAAAGTTTGGTCAACTCTAAATAGCTAGGGTTAATTCATTTCTAGGATAGAGATATACCTACAAATCTGGCTTGGCTCACTATACAGGAAGATAACTTAATGCACGGATTTTAATCATTCTACCCCCGCTCAATGATGTAGTTAGGGTGTTATTTATTGTAGGCGATTAGAGGTCGAGAGACCATGATCATACATCTAATCCTGTGATTCAACAATGAGATAATTTCAAGTAAACCTTTATCATATGATACTGATTACATGATTCCTGGTAAAAGCTACAGTCCTAAATCTATTCATCATCATTATTTGAAACTTAATGAATTGAATCGCAGTAGTTACATTTTAGTTTACCTAGAATAAAAAACTAATAATTTTTTTAAAAATTTGAAAATTGAATTTGTGTTGAATTATAATCTGGAGAAATCGATAGAACCTAGACTTAAATCCCTGTGGGTACGATACCCGACTCTCTAACAAGAGCCACTTTATTGCTTCTACAATCACGTGCACTTGCCTGTGCGATTTGACTGAAACAATGATCCTCCCTTCATTCCAGAGGATATCCTTGTCACTTAATTATTTTCTTCAGTTTCAATTGTTAGGATGATTAGGGGTCATATCTCAATATCCATGTTTACTTTAGAGACTTCACAGATGGACAATGTTAGTTTCATTGGACTCTCATTTCATTTGACAAGTTTTGAAGTTACCATTTTGGAGAAATACTATTTCAAATTTATTTTTGAGTTATATCACACGCTTCTGTCTTCTGCTGAGTTAAGTACCCAGGTCAAGGGTTCGCTCAAGTCCATCAATGGTTATTAGGTGTCGACCACGTCCAGGGTGTACGATCGAGGAATGACAAACTTGGTATCAGAGAACAAAGTTCAATAATCCTAGGGTTTCCATGACTCCGTGTCAGTAGAGTCTTAATCACCGTATGAAGTGCGCCACATCTATGACTAGGAGGCTACAAAATTCAGGAATTTCTCACTTCTTTCATATTCTTTTTTGTGCGTTAGATTTATCTCTAAAAGTCTCTCTCTAATTCATTCTTGAGCGTGTTTTAGATAACCATGCCTCCAAGAAGAGAAGCAAGGGGTCTTCCATCTAGGAGGAACATTCAACTTCAGGAACAAGAGTTACCCAATGCACATGATGTTCAATCTTCAAGGGAAATTTACCAACGCAGAGTTTGGAGTGGCTATTAGGATGATGAGCCAAGCTGTGACTAACTAGGTTGGTCAATGAAGAGGATATTGATTAGAAGGGGATGACACTTCGAGGATTCGGGAATTCTTGAGGATGAATCCCCTAAGACTCACTGGTTCGAGTACTATTGAAGACCCAGAGAACTTCACAAAGGAACTGAAAAAAAATATTCAAGGTGATGCATGTTATTGGCACTAAGAGGGTTGAGCTAGTTGCTTATAATCTCAAGGAAATTTCTTGAACTTGGTTTGATCAGTTGAAAAAGGGTAGAGATGAGGATGCACCACCTGCGAGTTAGGATTGTTTGGAGGAGGCCTTCTTGGGGCACTTCTTTCCCCAAGAACTGAGAGAGGCTAAGGTACGTGTGTTCCTTACAATTTAGCATGACACACTCAGTGTGAATAAGTGTGGGTAGAAATTCACCCAACTATCTTATTATGATCTGGAGATGGTTAAGGACATGAGGAGTAGGATGAGTTTGTTCATTGCTGGATTGGGTCGTTCTTAATGAAAAGAAGGCCAGGCTGCAATGCTTATTCAAGACATTGAAATTTTGAGTTTGATTATCTATGTACAGAAGGTAGAGGAGGAAAAGCTGAGGGACCGAGAATAATACAGAAACAAGAAGGTAAAACTTGGAATGAGTCTGGGCAGCATAAAGGTGGCTCGTATACCTGCGCCCAGAGACAGCAGTAAGCATAATGGTCGAGACTTTTGAGTAAAGCCTGCATATTCACTCGGTAGTGTGGCGCATAGAGGTAGTAAGTCCCTTTGCTTGCACCAAGTGTTGTAGAATCACTGCGGTGTTTGTCTTGAGGACTCCAGGGGTTGCTTCAATTGTGGTCAAACAGAGAATTTCATGAGGGAGTGCCCAAAGAACAAGCAACGCGGTAGTAATGGGGGAAACATAGTTCATCATTATCAATTGCTCCACTAGAGAGGGTTGCACCTAGGGGATCTACTTCTACTGCTGGGATAGGAATAAACAACTTGTATGCTCTCAACAATGGTCAAGAACGTGAGAATTCCCAGACGTTGTCACTATTATGATTCATGTCTTTGACCTTACTATTTATGCACTTTTATACCCAAGAGTGAGTTTATATTTTGTAACTTCCTATGTATCCATGAACTTTGAAATTATTCCTGAGAAACTTAGTGAACCATTCAATGTTTCCTCAACTATTTGTGAATTCGTTCTAACAGAAAGAGCCTATCATGATTGTCCTGTTTCCGTCAGTCACAAAGTACCACATCTGATTTAATTGAGTTAGGCATGGTAGACTTCGATGTCATTCTTAACATGGACTGGGGCATTCCTATAATGCCTCAATTGATTGTAGAACTCGAGTAGTCAAGTTTCTGTATTAAAAAGAGGTAGTTCTAGAATTGAAAAGCAGTTCACCAGTGCCTACGGGTATATTAATTTCGTATCTTAAGGCAACAAAGTTAGTTTCTAAGAGGTATGTCTATTACTTAGTCAAAATTAATGACTCAAGTGTTGAGATACTTGCTATTCAGTCAATTCCAGTAGTGAAAGAGTTTCTAGAAGTCTTCCCATATGATCTACCCTGAGTCCCCCCGAGAAAGAAATAGACTTCGTCATAGACATCATTCCTCATACTCATCCTATCTCTATTCGTCCAATAGCACTAGCAGTGTTAAAAGAGTTGAAAGAACAGCTAAAAGATTTGCTATATAAAGGTTTTATCCGTCCAAGTGTCTCACCTTAGGTCGCCCTAGTCTTGATTGTAAGAAAGAAAGATGGTTCGCTTAGGATGTATAAAGAATACTCCCAATTGAATAAGGTGACCATAAAAGTAAATATCCTCCGTCAAGGATAGACGATCTTTTCGACTAGATTCAGGGTACTTCCTGCTTCTCGAAAATTGATCTTAGATCAGGCTACCATCATTTGAATGTTAGGGAATGTGACATTCCAAAGACAACTTTTAGAACTAGATATGGGCATTATGAGTTTTTGGTCATGTCTTTTGGTTTGACCAATGCACCTACAACATTCATAGATCTTATGAATAGAGTCTTCAACAATCATTTAGATAGGTTTGTTATCATGTTCATTGATGACATACTAATCTATTCATGTAATGAAGGAGAGCATGCTACTCACCTTAGGATAGTTCTTCAGACTTTGAACGATAATGAGTTATATGACAAGTTCTCTGAGTGTGAGTTTTGGCTTAAATATGTGAAATTCTTGGGCCACATCATTTCCAATGATGGGATTAATATTGATATCCAAAAGATAAATGCAGTCCAGAGTTTGCTTAGACCCACACCTCCAACAGATTTATAGAGTTTCTTTGGTTTGGTTGGTTACTTCGTAGAGATATTTTCATCTATCACATCTCCCTTGACTAAGCTGACCCAGAAGACAATTAAGTTTCAATTGTCTAACGCTTGTGAGAAAAGCTTTTAGGAGTTGAGAAAAAGGTTCCCTGTGGCTCTGACTTTGACTTTACGGAAGGGAACCCAAGGTTTTGTGGTGTACTTTGATGCATCAAGAGTTGGTTTGGGCTGCGTGTCAATGTAGAATGGCAAGGTTATAGATTATGCTGCCACACAGTTGAAGGTCCATGAGAAGAACTATCAAACCCATGGCTTAGAGTTGGATACTGTAGTTTTCGCCTTGAAGTTATGGCTTCATAACTTGTATGGTGTTCATGTTGACATATTCACTGATCACAAGAGCGTACAATATATCTTCACCTAGAAAGATCTCAATCTCAAGTATAGGAGGTGGTTGGGATTACTCAAGGATTATGACATGAGTATTTTCTAACACCCAGGTAAAGCCAATGTTGTTGCTGATACTTTAAGCAGGCTATCCATGGAAAGTACCGCCCATGTTGAGGAAGATTAGAGGGAGTTCGCCAAATATGTGCATAGACTCGCACACCTGGAATTCAGACTTATGGATTTACAGAAGATGGGATAGTGGTGACCAATGGGTCTGAGTCATCATTAGTGTCAGAAGTGAAAAAGAAGCAAGATCAAGACCCCATTTCACTAGACTTGAAGGCAAATTTTAATAAGCAAATAGTTTTGGCTTTTGAACAAGGGGAAGATGGTGTGCTAAAGTATCAAGGTAGATTGTGTGTACCTAGGGTGGATGTACTCCAAGGGAGGATCATGGAAAAAGCTCATAGCTCCAGATATTCCATTCATCTACGTTCCACCAAGATGTACCGTGATTTGAGAGAGGTATATTGGTGGGAAGGTATGAAGAAGGACATTGCAAAATTTGTTTCCAACTGCCCGAATTGTCAGCAAGTGAAAGTAGAATACCAAAGGCCTGGAGGGTTGGCTCTGGATATAAAACTTCCGTAATGGAAGTCGGAGATGATTAACATGGACTTCATCGCAGGTTTCTCATGGTCGCGCAGATACCATGATTCGATTTGGGTGATTGTTGATAGAATGACAAAATCATCCCACTTCTTGCTGATAAAGACTACTCATTCGGGAGAGGATTATGCAAAGTTATTCATCAGGAGGTGGTGAGACTTCCTGGAGTCCCAATTTCAGTCATTTTAGATAGAGGTGTACAATTCACTCGATAGTTCTGGAAGTCTTTCCTAAAGGGTTTAGGTTCAAAGGTGAACTTAAGTACTGCTTGTCATCCTCACACAAATAGACAACCAGAGCGTACAATCTAGACTTTTAAATACATGTTTAGATCTTGTGTGGTCGATTTTAAGGGAAATTGGGATGATCACCTACCTCTCATTGAGCTCACATACAATAATAATTACTATTCAAGAATCGAAATGGCTCTATATGAAGCTCTTTATGGGAGAAGATGTATATCTCCTATTGGGTGTTTCAAAGTTGGTGAAGGGATGATAGGACCATATATAGATCACCAAGCCATGGAGAAGGTGAAGGTGATCCAAGAGAGATTTAAAATGGCACAGAGTCGTCAGAAATACTACGCAGATGTTAGGAGAAGGCCGTTGGAGTTTGAGATTGACGATTGGGTATTTTTTGAAATTTTTTCCTACGGAAGGTGATATGAGTTTGATAAAAAGGGGAAACTTAGTCCCCGGTATATTGGACCTTATAGAGTATCCAAGAGAATTGGTAATGTAGCTTATGAGTTGGAGCTACCACAAGAGTTAGCAGCGTTTCATCCGATATTTCATATCTCCATGTTGAAGAAGTGCATGAGTGATTCTTCATTGATTGTACTGACTAAGAATGTTGGGATTAAGGATAGCTTTTCCTATGAATATATTCCGGTTCAAATTTTAGATCGCAAAATTTGCAAGTTGAGGACAAAGGAAGTTGTGTCAGTTAAGGTCCTTTGGAGGAACCAATTTGTTGAAGAAGCGACTGGGGAAGGTGAAGAGGATATGAAAAATAGATATTTACATCTCTTTGAATTCAAAGAGAATGCAGATCAAATTACTAAATTCTCTTCTAAGCACCTTATATAAACTATGAGTAAGCATGTTGTTACTTATTTTGATTGTTAAGTGTCAAACTTGAGGTTACCATTCCTAGATTAGTGAAAGAAATCTCATTCAAGGACGAATGTTTTCAAGGGGGAGATATTGTAAAATCTCGTAACTCTTAATAGTCAATAATAAGCTAATAAATAAAATAAATCACTTTTGGAAACAAAAAGAAAAATCTGGAAAATTTCCTAAGTTTAAGAAGTGAATTTTGCTAATTTTCAAAAGGTCATAACTTCTAGCTCATGATGATTTAGATTAAGTTCTTGATATGGTTGTAAAGCCCTTGGAATGATCTTTCATATGCGGTTGAATTTTCTCAATTTTGATACCGTATGAGAGACATATGTCTATTAGAAGTTGAGTTGTTGGATTGAGGAAGGTCCCAATCTGGATTTTTGTAAGGGTAAACTTGTCATTCCACTCAAATATTTCCCAATTTTTTTAAGGGTTTATTATGGATAAAATCAAGAATTAAGTAAGTTTTAGAAAAGTTATTCATGCTTAGGTCTTGCGAGAAAAGAGAAAAAAAGAAGAAGAATGGAGAAAGACCAATAATTCATCAAGAATGCCAAGATAAACAAGAGGAATTCATCGGGGGTGATCCCTATTAAGGTATGTGAGATATTACTGTGTTGGATTACTTCACCCACACACTAACGTTTTTAATTAAGAGGATTTGAGTAGATTGAAGGATGAACATTGAAGTTCTTGAAGAATAACGGTTGAATTCTTGTCGGTTGAGTTGTAGTACGCTTTTAGTTAATTGGATTCTTCTTTCCAAGTTTTTTATCGAGTTTAATATATTGGGAATGGATATAATTAGTGATCCTAAGTTATTGGGGTGAGATTCATGGATGTTAGAGTGTTCAGATATGAATAATAAAGAAGAGAAGTCGAAATGCCCGTCTGACTAACCCTGCGGTGCCGCGCAAACTAGAGCCCCTCAGGATAGTCTCTGTCCGTTAGCTCAGGAACACCACGCCAGCCAGAGTTCCTCGGGACGGACTCTCTCTGTCAGGCTCTGGTGCTCCACGCCTCTTAGAGTGCCAAGGACGCTTGGAGACCTCATTCTTCCCCTATCGTTTCGTACTAGTTCCCAAGTGATGTACCCATACTTCTTAGTTTATTACAACACTCTAAGGTACATCTAAAAATCATGAAATCATCCATAAACAAGAGATCATGAACCATGAATCCATAATACCACTCATGGAAAGTTAACAACAATATCAATGAAGTTAAGAAGTCAAGTCTAAAGTTAAGAAGTAACTTAAAGTAAAGTTCTTAAAGATTTTCAAGAGTCTTATTTTAACATTTTAACTTTTTTTTTAAGATTCAAGTTTCAAGCTAAGTAAAGATTAAGTTGAAGTTCTATTATTCAAAGGAATAAGGGGACCAAGTATTCCCAAATACACTTAAAATGTGTTAACATTTAACTAGTAAGGAATCTTTGATTTCCAAGGAGCCTTTTGGCAAGTATTCAGAAAAGAACTATAACTTTCTCAAAGAAGCAAGCAGCGAAACTATGAATTCCAAGGTAGATTTGAGCTAAGTATTTTGAGCACTAATCTCAAAACCGCATAATCAATATTTTATAAAAATATAATAGCCATCATATTTTTAGGAGTAGTATTGAGCACCGATATGGAGGAGAGTTAAGACAACTCACAACCCTCATAAACCATATATCCATCATGGGTAGAAATGGTTCATGCCTTTTACATGAACCCTTTTCATAGTAGACTAGTGGATCCATTAGAAAGTTCAGATCTTGTACCTTTGCAAGGTATAGGATGCGCTGCAGCTTGAGGAAGATCCTTGTATCATCACTGTAGATCTTAAGCTATGATTGTCGATAAGACAAACTCCCACAAAAGTTATTGTATACGTATATATATAAGTTCACTTTTATTTTTAGATACATACCATAGTTAATTGTATCTTGCATACATTCAATGTTTACAACATGTTTCAGACAGTTTTCTTTCTATTGCACTTACATTAAAAATTGCATTATATTGAAATGAGTCAAGTTATTCATGAGTTGAATAGAGACAGGTAAGTGTTCTTTCTTACTCATTTCAATCATAAGTGTTGTTAGAATTCCAACTTGCATACTCATACATTCAATGTACTGATGTCACTTGGTCTGTATTGTATTATGACATAGACATAGGTAACTACGATCAGTATTTGGCATATCGTTTATCTAGTGAGAAGCTCAGAGTCAGTTGGTGAGCCTCCCTTTATTCCGGAGGACATCCTTATCACTTAGTTATTTGCTTCAGTTTCACTTGTTAGGATAATTGCGGGTCCTGACCCTGCATCCAGTTTTACTTTAGAATCTTCATAGATGGACCGTGTTATTTTCGTTGGCCTTTCATTTCATTTGATAAGACTTGAAGTTTCCATTTTAGTGAAGTATCATTTTAAAGTTATTTCTGGGTTATATCATAATTTTAAGTCTTCTGCTGAGTTAAATAAGTCAGGACAAGGGTTCGCTCAAGGCCATCAATGGTCATTGGGCGCTGGCCATGTGCATGGTGTAGGCTCGGGGCATGACACATCCTCAAAAACATGGAGGTAAATTGTAGCCACAATCTGAGATGATAGAGAGGGGCACACCTTGCAACCTCACTACCTCTTTCACATAAACCTTAGCCAATTGTTAAGCATTATTATCTATTTTGACCAGAATTAAATGGGTTGACTTAGTCAATCTATCATCCACTACCCAAACAAAATCAAACTTCCCTAAAGTCTTGGGAAGACCAACCACAAAATCTATTGCTATTCTTTTCCACTTTTATTCCAGAATTAGAATTATCTAAAGAAATCATGCATGCATTTCCTTGATGCTCATATATTACTTGTTTGAAATTTTGATACTTAGCAACAAACTTCGATATGTCCTTTTTAATGCCCTAGAACTAATATAGTTGTTTCAAGTCTCGATACATATTTGTCACACTCGGATGAATGAAATACCTCAAACCATGGGTTTTAATGAATAAATTCCTAATCAAGTCTCCCATTCTAGGAATAGAACTCCTTCCTTTATAATTGAGCACACCTCCCGCATCAAGAGTGGTCTTTTGGGCCTTACCAATCATAGTCTTCTTTCTTAGATCATTCAAATTTTCATTCTCAAACTTTTTGGACTTGATCTCCTCAATGAATATTGCCTTAATTCAATGTTATCTAACACCCCACCTTTCTCTGAGAGTCCTAATTTCATGAAAATAGATTCCAAGGTTTGAATTTCCTTACCCAAAGGTCATTTGGATTCACTCACGCAAGATAGACTGCCCATCGTCACCGCCTTTCATATAATGTTCCTGCAACCATATTAGCCTTGTTTTGATGATATTGTATGGTCACATAATAATCCTTGAGTAACTCCATCCACCTCTGCTGTCTCAAATTCATATCCTTTTAAGTAAACACATGTAGTATGCTACAATGATTAGTAAACACGTGACACTTAACACCGTAAAACTAATGTCGCCAGATGTCAAGAGCAAACACTACTGCTGCCTACTTTTAATCATATGTTGGATAATTCAACTCTTGAACCTTCAACTGTCGTGATGCATAAGTTAGGACATTCTTATCCTACATCAACACTGCACACAAGCCTGAATGTGAAGCATCACAATAGATAATAAAATCTTCACCACTCACAGATAGTGGAAGAATACAGTGGTGGTCAAGAGAGTCTTGAGCTTTTTACAGCTCTCCTCAGATTTTTCAGTCCATTCAAATTGTATCTCCTTTTTGGTCAAATTTTTCAAATGTGTGGCAATAGAAGCAAAAAATTTCACAAACCAACGATAATAGCTAGCGAGCCGCACATAAAACACCTACTTTCAGTCACATCACAGAACTTGGTTGACCCAATTCTTGACCATTTCAATCTTTTGGGGATTTACTATTACCCCTTCCATTGAAACTGCATGTCCCAAAAAAGGCAACCAAAGTCAACAAAAATTCGCCATTAGAACATTTTACATACAACTTTTGTTTTCGAATAACACCAAAACAATACGAAGACGGTCAGCATGCTATTCTTCACTTTTTGAGTAAACCAAAATGTTATTAATAAACACTATCACAAATAAATCAAGAAAGGGTTTGAATACACCATTCATCAAACGTATGAAAGGTGCATCCCTATTTGTAACCTCAAAGGACATAATTAGGAACTCGTAGTGCCCACTGTCTTTGCCACATCCTCAGGCCTAATCTTTAACAGATGGTAAATACCTTATATCAATCTTATAGAAAAATTATGCACTCTGCAATTTGTCAAAAATATCATTTAATCGACGCAATGAATACTTATCTTTAATGGTGACTCTATTCAATTGACGATCGTCTATACACATTCTAATACTATCATGCTTTTTCTTAACAAACAAGACACGAACATCCCAAGCTGAAGCACTAGGATGGATGAATATTTTATGAAGACTTTTTGGATTTGAGAATTGAGCTCTCTTAATTCTTCCAGAACCATACGATATGGAGGGATGGAAATGGGACAAGTATCAGGTTCTAAATCAATGCAAAAATCTATATTTAAATCCGGCGGTATACTAGGAAATTAGTAGAGGGACACTTTCATAAATTTTGATCTTAGTTGGCTTAGGCTTGTACACTGCATCCTACTCAAATATTTCCTTACCTGAGATCTCTAGATTCACAAATTTCGTATTACAATTCAACACAACATAATAGGGGGACAACCAAGTCATGCCTAAGATTACATCAAAGTCAGTCATATCTATCACCAAATCAACCCTAGTTTGAAGATCCACAAACAAGATAGGACAAGTGTGATAGACATGAGTGACTATGATAGTCTCTAGAGGGGGTAGAGACATGTATGGGTGCATCAATTATATCACAAATTATATAAAACTCTGAGGCAAATCGCACATACACATAAGAGTAAGTAGAACTCGAATAAAATAACACATTACTCATTCGGTCACAGACAAGAATAGTACCTCTTATCACTGCGTTAGAGGCCTCTAACTCGGTCTAGACCAAAAGGCATAATACAAATTCATGTCATCATGACAGACGACTTCTCTTTTTGAATGCATTGTATCTCTTAATGTGTTACCATTTTCCCGAACTCAATGACCTAACTGATTTTTTTCCCGTCCACCTTATCGACGTCCTCGACCATTAATACCGGTGCCTGCAGGTACAGTACTCTAGTATGCTCTTGTTGGAATCTAATATGCACAGGTGGGTACAATCTCTCCTCGTATGCCCACGTTCTTCATAGTTATAACATGTGCAATCGAAATATGGCATGTTGCCCGCTGAAGGTGCATTTCCCTCCCTATCCTAAAAAAATTCTGAGGTGGATTCCGGAGTTGTTACACATAGAAGCAGGCATTGCAAACTAAATTAGTCGTGCTACAAGAGTCGAACTCCCTAAACCTCTTGAGTAAGAACTCTGAAAGTTACCTAAATTCTTGGCTTTCTTAGACAATGTCTTCGCCTGACCGTCTTGTTTCACCCCCTCCACTTTCTTCACAAAATCGGTTACCTCATTGTACTTTTTAAAAATTTAGTCACTTCACAAATCGGCAGATCCTCTCTTCTTTAGTAGTCACCAAAGGCATGAACTCATTTATTATCTCTCAAAGTCCAGGGGACATACTTTTCTATGAATGGAGCATGAAATTGGGTCAAAGTTAGTGGATGTAAGGTAGAAGATCTTTATTCCACATAATCTCTTCACCACTAATTTGCCTCACCTTGAAGTTGAAAAGTCACAAACTCTACTCCGTGTATAAAGACAATTCCGACCTTATGAAACCTTTGATAACAATCTAAAATGAACTCATAGGTGTCCTCACTCTCTGAACCATGGAATATAGGTGGTTTCAACTTGAAGAACTTAGTCATCATTGCATGGTCATTACAAGTCATAACCAAACCAAACAAAGGATGGAAGAAAGCATCATTACCTACAGTTCCATCACCCTTGGGTATAGTAATAGCAATAGGGGGATTGGTGGGATCTTGAGTTTGTTCAGTAGAGGAAAGCACTCAAGGACCAGCCAACACTTCAAGGAATGACATAATATATTAAGCTAACACTGGTCTAAGGAAGGAACACTTGTAGTCTCACTCTCACCTCTTCCTCTTGTCCAACATTCTCCTCATCCTCAACCTTTACATACTCTTCTATGTCATCATGATGCGCAAGATGGATCTCATTTATGGGAGAATTATCAATAGGATCTCCATCCCTAGTATGTTGTACCATTCCTCGGCCTCTGCCCCTTGCTCTTCTTCTGCCCCTACCTCAATTGCGACCTCTTGTTGTGGATTCCTCAGATGGTGCAATGATAAAAGCTATGGCTCTGACATCGTTTCATGTTAACCATGTTCTAACAAAATGGAACTAAGTTATTGAAGGAAGGAAACAAAAGAAAACAGAGAGATTCCTCAAGTCGTATAGCCTCTCGATGAAAAGTATAGACGTCTTCGTACTATTCTTCAACATTCTACTAGACACATTTTAACATAATGAGATCAAAAAAACTGGAGCTCTAATACCAACTTTGTCACAACCAAGACCATCTTTGTTAATACCCACAATAACCCTCCGATGGGACAATATTCACTAAAACCCAACTAACCAAATAAACAAAACTAAAGCATTTAAGATACGGAAGCATGTTTAAATGTCTAAAGGAAAATAGCGTGTTCTCATAAACTACGAATTCTAACAAACGATTGTGAAATTAAAGCCTATAACCTGAAATTCAATGTACCAAAACTCTAACAAGGAACCAATAATGTATAGGAAATAGGTAAGACCCAATGAAACATAAGAAATCTAAAGCACTAGTCTAAGTTTGAAGATGTGCACATAAACACGAAGAGAAATCATGGCAGCCTTGAAGAAATGGATCACCCTAGAATTCGAGTAGATCACTAGTCTTCTAAACGAGGTTTGTCACTATCCACCTCGAGATTCCTTGTATTCAACAATGAAAGAGAAACTGTAGTATCAGTACACAATCATAGTGTAACTTTAATATCACAACGTATCTCAATAGGTGAAACATATATAAGTCATTACAACAATAATAAACATGCATTCACCGAACATATACAATATCAATTATCACTCACGCACAACGTACAATTTCACAATCTCAAAGATATACAATTATGCCTAGTCATTGGTCCTCTCGCAAAACCCATACCCAAACTGTTAATGTACCGGTACGTGCTACCAAATCCAAGTTAGTGTGTCGGACGTGACACCTGATCCCATATATGTGTCAAAAGGTAGCAGTTGATCCAAGTTAGTATGTTTGAACGAAAAACCAGATTCAAGTTATTTTGTAGGAACGTAACACCCAATCAAAGTTGGTGTGTTGGAAAGTAATACCCAATCCATTCAACAAGCCACAATCATAATGACAATGTAATGTCTCATAATCATTCAATAATGTCATGATTCATGGCATACAACTATTCAATCATCCTTATTTACGATTAGTGTGATTAATAATACAATATTCGAATACATACATGCATTATAATGAAGTAATTACAAACATACATCACACCAACATGAATCACAACTATCACCTACCTCAAACAAAGCTTGAATGCCCTAAGAAACATGATTCTTCTCTTTCAAGATTCTTTACGCTTGTTCTTTGTCTACAATAAAATGAAGTAATTACAAACATACATCACACCAACATGAATCACAACTATCACCTACCTCAAACAAAGCTTGAATGCCCTAAGAAACATGATTCTTCTCTTTCAAGATTCTTTACGCTTGTTCTTTGTCTACAATAAAATGAAGTAATTACAAACATACATCACACCAACATGAATCACAACTATCACCTACCTCAAACAAAGCTTGAATGCCCTAAGAAACATGATTCTTCTCTTTCAAGATTCTTTACGCTTGTTCTTTGTCTACAAATAATCAATATTACAAGAGGATCACGCTTGTTCTTGGTCTACAAACAATCAATATTACACGAGGATCAATAAACAAGACCTAATTACTCTTACTATAATCAATAATAACAACCTTTGGTCAAACCATTGATTTTCATACCCAAAATTAGGTTTTTTCCCACAATTAGTCACAGATCAATACCCTCCCCCCATCGATAATTACCTAAGAAACTAAATTCTACGGATCGAAAAATGGATTTAGGGAGTAAAAACCTTACCTTTGGTGCTGGAAGAGGTGGAAAATCATGAAGAAAGGTCTCTACATCGTTCCTTAGCTCTCAATGTCGTAAATTGTAAAACAAAACATTTTTGGGGTTTATTTTCGACTTAAGTAGTGGCTGGGCCTCCATAGATGACCTCATCCCGCTACAACGACCCCTATATATCTTGATACTACTAAATTAGGTAGGTACTCCTTTAGCTCTTAATGCTGCTACATTGGGTAGAATAAGGCCTACCATGGCTAAGATTAGAGGAGAGATGGACCTATTAAAACCTCTTCCTAAAAGTTTTTGGATTGGAAAATATTATTATGATTTTCCTCTCACAAGATGCACACAAAACATTTAATATGGCATTTTGAAATACTACAAAAATTGGGACACCACATCACGAATCGTAGAGTCCGATAAAAGAATAATGTTGAGCGGAGGAGGAAAAAACTCAGCCAAGTAATAGTAATTATCAGAATTGTAAGATTAATGAAGGACATATGAGCAATATTACTACAAAACAAGGGGAAGATCACAAAGGGGGACCAAACGATGGGAAAGAAATAGATAAGTGGAGCAATCAGCCATAAAGGAAGAAAATCAATCTAAGTCCATGGAATTAACAATTAAGGATATGTCAGAACAAATTACCGATATTGATAGAAAAGGAAACAAGAAAAAAAATAACAACAAAAATACAAGAAACATTCTAATAACATGGATGCCAGTAAGAAGCACAAGAAGAATTGTCTTTCCAACTTGTTAAAGAAGTGGAAAACAAAAATCAATAGCAGAAGCAGAATACTGAAACAGAGAAGCATGCTGAGCAGAAACAAGAGAATGGAGAACAAAGTAGTTACAGACACAAAGTAGAGCACAACTGTGTAGGTTATCAAACTCGTGTTAGTAACACTGAAGATGGTCCAGAAAACATTGACAAAAAAAACACCAAGTGCCAATGAGTCTAATAGTAAAAAAGGAATCAATATAGACGACACTTAGTCCAGCAAAGAAGCAAGGAAAGATCCTCAAGTGAGAACTTGAACAATTTTATTGAGGAGAAGATCTCGCCTTTCTCAAGGTTGAGTACTTAAGTTCTTATCAACTTTGGTAGCATATTTTAGTGGTATGCTAGTAAAAGCCATAGGAAAGACAACATATTGTTTATTTGACAAAATCAATATTAAAGACAATATTTGATTTACATGATATGAGGCAACAATGGGTCCACCAACTATCTTTCTGATTGCGTTAAACTTTTAAGCATAGATCATATCTAAAAATATCCAAATTTAAAATGACATCATTATCATGGAACAAAGTTCTTCTAATGGACAAATTGTGATTAAATATGGGCATTTAACACGGAAAGTCAGATAAAATTTTGGTTCTTTGTTCAGTTTTTAATTTTAATTTACAAAAGTTCGATCATGAATCTAGTTTAGAATTTTAAATTTAGTAAAAATATAGATACTAAACTATTTTTATTAATTAATTGTATATTGCTTTAGCTACATCTTTCTTGTCGCGCTGGATATACTTATTGCCTGTGGTTAATATATATTATAAAACTTCAAGTTTTGTAACAAGTGAATAAAAATCACTTATAGATCTTCCTTCACCGATAAGAGTGAAAGCAACTATACAACAAAGTTATGAAAAAACAAGTTCACTTATTTATTAAAAAATTATTAATTTAAATATCGTCACCACTCACCAGCTCAAGAAAATATTAATTTACATGTATGTCATGAAAATAAAATCTTAAAGTTTTTTCCTACCTTTATCTTCCTATTGTAGATAGATAAGACCTTAAATTATAATTTCATGTAGGCATCTTACAAAAATCTTAATTTTCAAGGTTTTTCTTGCTAAGATCAAGTGTTAGAGAAAAAACGATAACAAGATGAAAACGTTGATAGCATAGCCCACCCAATATTTTAGGATATTACATTGATTGGTTGTGGATGTAATAGACTTTTCAGTTCAATGTAAATGAAGTCTAACCAACAAGGTCGGCTTATGACAAGAAAAAAAGAATTATGTGAAGACAGATGCATGATTGTGTGTAATTTTTTTAATGATTGAATTTATTTGTTATCGAAAATAAACAATATATAAATTGTCACGATGTGAAAGCACCCCATAGAAGTTAGGAGGAACCCTTGTTTCGTAACCGGGCGTACTTAACCTTTTGGGGTCTTGTATAAGCCCTTAAACAAGCATTCATTACATAAGACATGAAAAGTAGTGCGGAATAAAACTTATTAAGAACATTTTATATAAAAAGGAATCTTTTATAAATAATTAGAAAATCGCATTGTCAAAAGCCAAACTTAAGACACGACATAATTAACATAGAGACACAACCGTTTACATTAAAAGGAATAAATAATAATTCTTTAACTATGAAATTAAGAAACGTACTGTGCCCTAGAATATGTGAGGACATACTTTGTCTTGAGAGGAACTTTCCCAAGCTTCACCTTCTAGACTTCATCCTTCAAAATGCTTCCAACCTATACATATAGAGTATAGCAAAATATGCGGTTAGTACAAATATACTAAGTATGGCATATGCAAAAACATGCAAAAAGGGACATTTAAGTAAAATAATATTTCATGCAAATTTAGCAAAACATTCAAGAACATAAAACAAAAACATCATAAGAATCATCATTTAACACTTAAAGAAGAATTTCCATAATTTTAAACTCAAATGAACACCGTACGGTAAACTTCCTAAACTTTACAATAAACTGAAATTGAACATCACAGTGAATTATTTATAACATTACAATGAATTCATCCTATTCTAAATGAGTGAACTTCTAAGGCCAAGCGAAAGAGAAAGTGAACTCCTTTTTCCGTAAGATTTTCCCTACCTCGGGATTATCCAAAGACTCACTAAGGTACGACGTGAAGGAATTATGCATAGGCCTCCTTCTATACACACCAAAGCAATCCTCAAGACTACCCCTTTTGGATTATTCAACACGGGAGAAACAACTCCCTCAATCAATGGAAAAACATCAAAAGAAACCCAACAAACCAACAATGTCTTCCCTTTCGAAATGCCAACTTAGTGAAATGAGTAGATGGCGTCCCATACCACCACCTACCCTAAGTAGCACATTCTTTTAGAAGGTTTGGGACCAAACCTTCCCTTTATGAAGGTCCTACTTAGTTCAATGGATAGATAGCGTCCCATACCACCACCTACCCTAAGTAGTACATTCTTTTAGAAGACATAGTTCATTCAATTAAAATAAGTCTCACGAATACTCCCCTTTCTTATTGCCTACCTAGTGCAATGGATAAATAGCGTCCCATTTCACTACCTACCCTATGTATAACACTCCTTTAGAAGACTTAGCACGTTCATTTCTTTTGTGGGAGTTATCTTAGCCGACATAGACCATGAGATCTAGACATGGAATCCGGATATTAACCCCTATCGGATGAGGGATCCCCACTTGCCTAGAATGAGGTCATTCTCCTAGCTTTTACATGGCTTTCCCAATACCTACACCTATGCGGGCGCATAGTTAAGGGATAAGGAAATTTCTACTAGGTAACTCATTCTCTACTAACGAGAAGTACTCATCTCAAGAGGGACATTGGAATACAACATCTCAATTCACGAAGTGTAACCACCTCTTCTTCATATCTTGTTTGTGCTAGCATAACTAACCACAGATTCTAAACATTATAGACTATAGGTTAAGGATAACTAGTGAACACCACATCTCAACTCACGAAGGGCATTCATCCTTCAACCTATCTTAGAAAGCTCATGGGATGTAGTGAGATTTCTACTAAACATTTCATCTCAACTCACTAAGACTTTTCACCCCAAAACTCCCCTTTTAGACTCAACTTAGCTTCATTCATTCATTCAAGTGTGAGTATGCACATAAGCTTGATTTCATTTACATTTAACTCCTATACATGCTTAGACCTTCATTCATCATATCACACACCTTACATACTTCATATAATCATCTTAATCCTTTATACTTAATCCTTAACATACTTCTTGTAACAATTTTCATAAAGCAATTAACAAGAATAACTTCATTCAAATATACACCCTAGTCTACTTCACTTAATCACATCATAAGGTACATTTAACAAGACTAACATATTTATTATCTTATATCACATAACAAGCATTAATATCCTCATTCACAATAAACTAGTAACTTTACATTCATACAATTCAAATAAACACCGCCACCAAGAAGGTGGACCAAACCACTCAAGAGCATTTCGAAATTGAAACTAAAAAACATAATCAACTTACCCTTTAATCCAAGATTTAGTCACCTTTAACCTTTTTCTCAATATTTGACCATAATAAAGCCCTTTGGGTAGTACCTAAACAACAATAACAACAGTAAGAAACTAAAGTTCAAAGTCTACCGATTCATGCTCATTTAACCCATTTCTTAAGACAACATTTAAAGAAATTTTTTACATGATTTCATTGATTTTTTAACCTTCAAAATAATCAACTAACATTATAAATACAATTATTAAGTAATTATACATGTTTTCAAGCAAGAATCATATTTAGATTTGAAGCTAGAAGAAACTAGGGTTTTGAACAAACTTTGAAATTCATTAGAAGGGACTCCTTGAATGAAAGAGAGTTCAAGGATGGATACCATACCTCACATGTAAGAAAAAAACACAGATTTTTTATAAAGAACACGGCCCAACCATCCCTTCAAGTTCTCCTTGACTTCTAGCTTCCATGGTTACTTGAGAGAGAATTCTAAGAGAGAGGGGTTTTCGGTTTTAGGAAGAGAGGTCTAAAATTTTGTCTTAGGGTTTAGAAAACTTTAATATACCTAATAAACACTAAAACTAACGTCCTTGGGTCATAAAAGTCTTGGGGTGAATTTACGAAACACCCCAAGCCAAGGCAGTCCACTTAACAGTTTTGGACCCCCCCCCACAGACGAGACCTAACCAACGGACTGTCTGTGCATCAACGGACCGTTGGTGAGGTCTCGTGGGCTGAAACTTAGCTCCAAATTGAGCCTGTACATCCTGACTTGCAGGTATAATCTACTCCCTAGGTCTATGGACCGTTGGTGGACCAACGGACCGTCCTTAGGGTCGTCGTTTGGTCACTGCTTTGGCAGTTTTTGTCCAAGTTTTGGGCCCTTCATCTAGGGCCCCTTGTGAGTCCTATTTGGGGTCGTGCCCACACGTTAAACCCCTACACTAAGTCGTCTAGGTCATAGGAACTTCCCGCATCAGTTTCAAGGAAAACAAACACGTAAAACTCACTCAAACACATCAAGGCACACAAGCGCTATCTAAGGCACACCTTCCGAACGTCATTGACATTTTCGGACATTTGACCTCCAAACTTAACTAAACTTCACACACTGCCTAATTACAATATATTAACTCACTTTAACTTCAAATTAACTCAAGAAACACTCATTAGGCTCTAGTTCACCTTAGTTTATTTTGAGGCGTTACATTCTCCCCCACTTGGAATAACATCCGTCCTCGAATGACACTCAAACTTCAAGAGAAACAAGGTCTCACTTGGCATCAAATAAGACATTAAAATCTTGATCAAAACACTAATAATCAAAACATCAACTAGCAAGGAGCATCATTCAACGTTTTTCAAACAAAGCACTTTAGCAAAACTTCAAGAAATCAAAATTCATTCTTAACCTTCTTTTATGAAGCAACTACCTTCTCCAACATTAAACATGCTTATAAATATCATTTCTAACCACATTGAAATCATTGTTCATGCAAAAATGCAATTTCCTCAAAATTTGAACTTCATTACAGTGAATTCAAAACATTACCATTTCACGTGCTTAAAAATTTCATAATACACCTTCCAAGAAACTTTATCAATATGGAATAAAAATATGAGGGACAAGACCACACTAACATTCTCCAAAGAGACTAGGTAAGATTAACTAAGTGCAATATGAGAGTAGCATCCCATACTACCGCTCCCACTTAGTGAGCCTTGAGGATTCTCTTGGACTAAGTACATTACATGTAATTTTTCTCAACATTCATTCTCCCCCACTTAGGGTACAGTCATCTTCAAGGTCTCATACTTCAAAGAACCATTATGCCTCACACAAGGTATGAACTCACACTACCCTCAACTCATGCACATCAATATTAAACATGAACCTTACAAGTTAAGCATAACACTTTCCTTTTAGGATTCAACCTAGAAAAGCTCTTTAAACATCACTTCATTCAACTCTAAGGCACCACTTAACTCAATCTCATGGAACAAAACTTCCTCACTAGATATTCATACCACATTTCCATCTTAGTGGAAGCCTACACCACAACATCCATCAATCACAAGAACACTATGAAAAATTTAGTCACACAAGGGAGTTGCCTTCAACTTCTATAAAATCCCCACATTCTCTCAAAATTTCCCAAATTTACACCTTAAAACATTTGTACCATCATTGAACATGATCACAAGATAACTCATTTTCTCTCAAAGGCAGTTTATTCAATCATTATCAATCTTACCATGCTTAGAACTACATCACAAAGTTCCTCCTCACAACACTTCCAATCACATAATTCACACCTAGCAATAAATGGCATCACATCACAATTTTCAAAATTTACGTTCACCTCTACTAATCTATCCACAAAACCATCATAACATCAAAACTCACCTTTTCTCTCCTTCAATCATAGAAACATCTCTCCTTCCAAGCAATCACACCTACAAGACAACTAGACAAGGGAACATAAGAGAGAGAGACCTTATGGAGTTAAGTTCTATGACATGATTCAAGAGTAATGAAGAAAGTGAAACTCTATTGTCCTATATCCTCTTGTCCATGGATGTGTCGTGACTCATACCAATGACAAAGATACTACTAGACGTGACTTGTGGAACTTTTACACCTTAAACTATTTCCCAAAATCATATGCTCTGATACAAAATCTGTCACGACCCGAAAGAACCCCCTAGAAGTTAGGAGGATCCCTCGTTTCGTCACCGGGCGTACTTGACCTTTTGGAATCTTGTACAAGCCCTTTAACTAGCATTAATTACATAAGACATGAAAAGTAGTGCGAAACTAAAACTTTTCAAGAACATTTGATATAAAAAGAAATCTTTTATAAATACAAATTAAATCGCATTGTCACAAGCCAAATATAAGTCACGACATAATTAACTTTGGGACACGACCCTTTAAATTAAAAGAAATACATAATAATTCTTTAACTATGAAATTAAGAAACGGATTCTGCCCTTGAATATGTGAGGACATACTTTGTCTTAAGAGAAACTTTCCCAAGCTTCACCTTCTAGACTTCAACCTTCAAAATGCTTCCAACCTATACTTATAGAGTATATAAAAGTATAGGGTTAGTACAAATAACGTATTAAGTATAGCATATGAAAAAACATGTGAAAAGGGACATTTTAGTAAAATAACATTTCATGAAAATTTAGCAAAAAATTCAAGAACATAAAAACAAAACATCACAAGAATCATCATTTAACACTTAGAGAAGAATTTCCATAATTTTAAACTCAAATGAACACCGTATGGTAAACTTCCTAAACATTGCAATAAACTCAAACTGAACATCACATTGAAACATGTATAACATCACAATAAATTCATCCTATTCTAGATGAGTGAACTTCCAAGGCCAAGCGAAAGAGAAAGTAAACTCATTTTTCCGCAAGAGTTTCCCTACATCGGGATTATCCTAAGACTCACTAAGGTAAGACGTGAAGGAAGTATGAATATGCCTCCTTCAATACCACACAAAATCAATCCTCAAGAGTACCACTTTTGTCTTACTCAACTTGGAAGAAACAAGCCCCTCATTCAATGGAAAGACATTAGAAAACACCCAACAAACTACCAAAGTCTTCCCTTTAAGATGCCTACTTTGTACAATGAGTAGATGGAGTCCCATATCACTACCTACCCTAAGTAGCACATTCTTTTAGAAGGTTTGCAACCAAGTCTTCCCTTTCGGAAGGTCCTACTAAGTGCAATGGATAGATAGCGTCCCATACCACCACCTACCCTAAGTAGTACATTCTTTTAGAAGACAGTTCATTCAATTCAAATAAGTCTCACTAAGACTCCCTTTTCGGATTGCCTACCTAGTGCAATGGATAAATAGTGTTCCATTACCTACCATAAGTAGAACACTCATTTAGAAAACTTATCACGTTCATTTATTTTGTGGGAGTTAGAATAACCGAAATAGACCATGAGAACTAGACATGGAATCCCAATATTAACCCCTATCGGGTGAGGAATCCCCACTTGCCTATAATGAGGTCATTCTCCTAGCTTTTACATGGATTTCCCAATAGCTACACCTATGTGGGTGCATAGTTAAGGGATAAGGAGATTGCTACTAAGTAACTCATTCTCTACTAACGAGGTGTAGTCATCTCAAGAGGTACATTGGAATACAACATCTCAACTCACGAAGTGTAACCACCTCTTCTTCATATCCTCTCAACTCTAGGCATAACTTCCCAAGGATTCTAAACATTATAGACAATAAGAAAGGATAACTAGTGAACACCATATCTCAACTCACGATGGTCATTCATCCTTCAAGCTAACTTAGAAAGCTCAAAGCTTGTAGTGAGGTTTCTACTAAACACTTCATCTCAACTCATGAAGATTATTCACCCCAAAACTCCCCTTTTGGTCTTAACTTAGCATCATTCATTCATTCAAGTGTAAGTGTGTGTACATGTGAGCACACCTTACACACAAGCTTCATTTCATTTACATTAAACTCCTATACATGTTTAGACCCTCATTCATCACATCACACACCTTACATACTTAATATAATCATCTAAGTCCTTTATACTTAATCCTTAACATACTTCTCATAACAAGTTTCATGAAGTAATTAACAAGAATAAATTCATTAAAGCATCATCCTAGTCTACTTCAATTAATCACTTCATCAGGCACATTTAACAAGAATAGCATATTTAACATCTTACTTCACATAACAAGCATTAGTGGCCTCATTCACAATAAACTAGTAACTTTACATTCATACAATTCAAATAAACACCGCCACCAAGAAGGTGGATCATACCACTCAAGAGCATTTCGAAATTGAAACTAAAAAACATAACCAACTTACCCTTTAATCAAAGATTTCATCACCTATAACCTTTTTCTCAATATTTCACCATAATAAATCCCTTCGGGCATTAGCTAAAGAACAATAACAATAATAAGAAACCAAAGCTCAAAGACTACCAATTCATGCTCATTTAACCCATTTCTTAAGCCAACATTTAAAGAAAAGCTTTAACCTGATTTCGTTGATGTTTTAACCTTAAAAATAATCAACTAGTATTATAAATACCATTATTAAGTCATTGCAAATGTTTTCATGCGACACCCATATCTAGATTTGAAGATAGAAGAAACTAGAGTTGAGAACCTAGTTTGAAAATTCATTAGAAGGGGCTCCTTGAATGAAAGAGAGTTCAACGATGGATACCATACCTCACATGTAAGAGAAACCACTGATTTTTGATGAAGAACACGTCCCAACTAGCCCTCCAAGTTCTCCTTGACTTCTAGCATCCATGGTGACTTGAGAGAGAATTCTAACAGAGAGGGGTTTTGGGTTTCAGGAAGAGAGGTCTAAAATTATGTCTTAGCGTTAAGAACACTTTAATATATCTAATAAACCCTAAAACTAACGTCCTAGGGTCATAAAAGACTTGGGGTGAATTTACCAAACACCCCAAGCCAAGGTAGTCCACTTAACAGTTTTAGACCCTTACACAGACGAGACCTAACCAACGGACCGTCTGTGCATCAACGGACTGTTGGTGGGGTCTCATGGGTTGAAACATAGCTCCAAACGGATCTTGTCCATCCTTACTTGCAGGGTCAATCAAAGCCCTAGGTCAACGAACCATTGTTGGACCAACAACCGTCCTTAGGGTCGTCGTTTGGTCACTTGTTTTGCAGTTTGGTCCAACTCTTGGACCCTTAATCTAGGGCCCCTAGTTCGTCCTATGTGGGGTCATCCCAAGACGTTTAACCACTACACTAAGTCGTTTAGGTCTTAGGAACATCCCACATCATTTTTAGGGAAAATGAACATATAAAACTCACTCAAACACATCAAGACACACAAGCGCTATCTAAGGCACACCTTCCGAACGTCATTGACGTTTTCAGACGTTTGACCGACAAACATAACTAAACTTCACACACTGCCTAATAAAACTAAAGTTATTCATTTTAACTTCAAATTAACTGAAGAAACACTCATGAGTCTCTAGTTCACCTTAGTTCATTTTGGGGTATTTACATAAACACTTAAAAGGCAATTCCCTGTCAATTTTGGAAAGAAATAATTTTTAACAAAATTCAGCCATTAATCTACTAATACCTCTGTTGCATTTCATGTGATAGTATATAGAAATGAAAGAACAAGATTGTTTGAAAAGTACAAGCCATTTGGGCCGTAGCTGGTGTAGTACATTAATTGTCCAAGTATTTATTTAATCAAACACAAGAACCTCGATAATTACTCCCAAGTTTTAGATATCAAAGAAAGGAATCATTCATAAAAATATTATGTTATAGATTGTCTTTATGACAACGGCATAAGGGCTAGGGAATGTTTAAAAGTATTTCTACATTTCTTTGATTAGTCAATATTTAAGTATAAAAAGATTCCAATGTACCGAAACAAACACGAAAACAAAACTGAAGTTAGCTTTGTTAAGAATTGGGTTTATACTCCCAAAAACTGAAAAAAATAAAGTACCAAAAATGCAACTACATTTACAATTTGAACACAAATAAGTTTCACATCCTCCTTCAAATATTTACCATATATGTAATAAAGAAATATAATAATAAAATACAAATTGTGAGTACCAATAAAACTTATTTGCTTTATGTAAAGCATTTTATTTACCTCGACAAATAAAAATGTAGTTTCTCCTCCATACAATCTGCAAATTCAAAAGTTAACGTACCATAGGCACAAACATTTATTACCGGGAGGAGAATACTCTTTGCCCATCTGAATTTCTACAACTCGAGTACGGGTATCAGCTACGGTTCTAGATCTAAAGGTATAATCCTTCATGATTAAAATCTTCAGATTCGGTAATACGAATTCAAATATAAATAAGGGTGCAGGTTTTTGCTATATATAATTCAAATATCTAAAAATAGAAATGTAAAACCTAAATTATGTGATATTATTTGAAAAACATGAGGATAAAATATTGAACAAGAAGAGAATCTTGTCTGGAGATAAAATAAAAAGGAGTGACAAAAATTTCTACGTGCAAGCTTATCCATTTTCATCAAAGTAATTAAAATCGATAAAAGCCCTAAAAGTTCATATCTAAATATAACTGATAGTGTGTAGAAGTTTGCCATCATATTAGATAATAGTATCCAACTATATATTTTTATTTGGTATACCAAGATCAAGTAGAACAATATTCAGATAATGAATTCTATCAATAGATTAGCATTTGGACCAAACACAGAATGCATTCAGAGAGTGAACTCATTACCACCATTTGACATTGAGGTATTGACAATTCATATAAACACACCTTATAAAAAATACAAATCTAACAAGGACATAAATACATTTTACAAGAATTAGAATAAATATAAGTTTAACATCACAAAAAGTCAATACATGAATAGATACTAATATGAAAAGTGAGATAAACAAAACAAAATTATATTACGTTTTTTCTTCATCACTTACCAAACATGGATGTTAATCATAAACTAATCAAGTAAACTCATAAAACACTTAATAACATATATAAAGAGAGAGAAGTCATAAAACAAAACAAACCTACAAAAATTAAGAATAGAAAAAGAGCACAAATCAAAAAATTATCAAGAGAAAATCTAACTGTAAAAAACAGAAAGAACTTCAAAACATACCCAAATGAAAATAAGACAACAATAAAACCCTTACTCCAGCTCTCCCCCACAATGATCTAGAATCATAAATCAAACAAACTTTATTTTGTTATATAAAAACTAATAACGAGCAAAGTGACAAAAAATTACTTATAGATTTCGGATGGAGAACTACGATCCTGAGAGAAAGAAGTATGGGAATGCTATGATCTCAATCCTAGCTTATAAAATATTGTTGTCAAGACTTGAACAAGGAAAGAGTATAAGCTACTAACACTGAAATGATGAATAAAGGGCCGAGATTCAATTCATTTAAATAAAGTTAATAGAACGAGATTGTGCCACAAGGAAAGATGGTTACATATACACATCACAAAGGCGAGAGAGGGCTAAATAAAATCTAGTAATTTTCAATCCTATCCTCGTGCTCTCTTCTTTCATTGAAGCTCTTCTCTTCTCACCTAGATTTGGTGTTCTGCTCTATTTTTCTTCTAATGCATATCAAGCCTCGAATATGGAGCTCACTATAGATAGTTTCTTTTTCTAGCTAGAATTTCCTTGTTCAATTGATTATCATTTCTCGGTTATTGATAAATCACAGAATTATTCCAATAAAGGTGTTGAGTTGATTGTTAATTTTTGCAAGTGAATTTTGATCTCGATTGAGATCATAACAATTGATATAGAGCCTTGATTGAGGAAATATGGATATAAGAAGTGGTAGAAGGGACTCGCTAGAAGGTAACTGAGGACAAGCTCACTCGTCATGAAGAAATTTTGACGGCTTGATGAGTTTAAACAAGAGGCAAGCAATACACAAGTCAAAATTCAAGGCACATTGGAGCTCAATTTAGACAGGTTGAGTGCATTAGACAAAGCTTATGCTGGTCCAATCATTAGAGGAGGGCTACTTACATTTTCACCGAAATGGAAATTTCCCCTTTTTTTATGGTGAGGAACCTAAGGTATGGATCCGAAAATGTGAGAAATACTTTTTTCAATATTTAATACTTGATGAACAGAAGGTGGAATCTGTTGTTTTTTTTATTTGAGTGGATTGGTTAAGTTATGGTATCCGTCGTTGGTGTTGAGTGGAGGGCTAGTGACTTGGATCGAGTTCAGGGAGGAAATGATCAGTCGTTTTAGTGACATACAATGGAAGATGTAGTTGAGGACATTAATAAATTGTGCCAAATAGGTTTTTTTGATGAAGTCCTAGGGAAAATTTTGGACCTTAAGGCTCATATTCTTATCTGAAATCTTGCACTGAATGAAGCTCACTTCCTATCTAGTTTCATATGAGCACTGAAGGAGGAAATTAGGTTTGTTTTCAAGTTGTTTAAACCTACTACATTGAAGATACCAATTGAAAAGGATAGGATGCACGAGCTAGCTTTTGAAGCCGCTCAAAAGAGGAATAAGACAAGGACGTGATCTGCTCAGCCTGTGACTAATATGATTGCTAATAGAGGGCCTCCTTATGCTGCTATGAAGAATACTACATTCTGACTCATCCCGGAGTTGTATGAGTATAGTAATACCAATCATTTGTTCTTCAAGTGTGGAGAAAAGTATGGTATGATCATGTATGCACAATGAGGAAATTAAATTGTTTGAAGGGTAAATAAAGGTTGAAATTGACATGAATGAAATTAACATTTCCCATGAACAAGATGAACCACATGGGGTGATGATAGCAGTAATAGAATAGGACATTCAACAAGTTTTATGCCTAAATGCTTTAACAGGTCATAATCAAGGTGAAACAACTATTCTAGTGGGTGATATTGTTAAGAAGATGCGGCTATCTGTATTGATTGATTCAGGTAGTACTCATAACTTCATCGATTAGCACATCTCTCAAGATACAAGGCATCAATCAATCCATTGCACTTCTATGAGAGTGATTGTGGTTGATAGCAACTACGTTATGTGCACATCCCATTGAAAATGTTTTTGTGGAAAATTTAAGGGCAAAAATTTATGGAATACCTCTTCATAATTCCTTTATGAGGTTAGGATTTGGTACTTGGTAATGACTGCAAAAAACATAACAACCACGTTTAATCATTAAAAAATATGTGTCAGTATTGGAACGAAGCCTAACAAACTAGTGTTGCCAGCTCTAGTAGAAGGCACATTGAAGGTGCTCGATAGTGGTTCCATGTGTGGAATGATGAAGAAAGGACATACTCTTATTTATCACTTGTTCATTGTGAGCATGATGTTTAATGCTAGTGAGGATCCTCCAAATGTTGCAGTACAAGAGGTGCTAGATCACTATGCCAAGGTAATTGTTGGACATAATTCCCTACCACCTATGATATCATTAGATCATGCTATTCCAGCAAAGCCTGGGACCATGACAATTAGTTTGAGACCCTATAGATACAATTAGAACTAGAAAGATAAGTTAGAGAAACAAGTAAAGGGGATGCTTACCAGTGGAGTGATTTAGCTTAGTCAATCTCCCTTCTCTTCACCAACCTTACAAGTCAAGAAAAAGGACATTAATTGGATATTCTGTGTTGATTATAAGGGACTTAATGACATCACTATTACGAATAAGCACCCCATACATATAGTGGATGATCTCTTGGATAAGTTTTATGGTGAAATAATTTTCTCCAAGGTTAATCTAAGGGCAGGTTACCATCAAATAAGGATGAAAGGGGAGGCTGTGTTCAAGACTACTTTTAGGACTCATGCAGGACATTATGAGTTTAGGGTGATGACTTTTGGTCTCACCAATGCTCTAGCTACCTTCCAAGCCCTTATAAATCAAGTTTTTTTTTACCATTCTTGCAAAAAATTGTCTTATTATTCTTGATGATATACTTTTGTATAGTCTAACTGTAAATAATCGTATGCAACACTTGGAATTTATGTTTGAGATTCTGGAATGGAATTCACTATATGCTAAGAGAACGAACTGTTCATTTGGTCAACCATAAGTGGAGTTGTAACAAAAGGGTTTCGTCATTATAGAAAAACCAATGGGGAAAAATTTTAGATCGGAAAACTTTTTTGTAGTAACTTGGAATTTCCCAACCTAGTCCAGAATTAGACAAAATCGGAGTCATTAAGGTGTAGGGAAATCTACTAACAATCAGATTTTTTATTACTTTTTTTGTTGTATGAGGGGACTAGTAATTCGCTAAGGAATCCGTACGACTTTATGAAACTAAACTCGGGCGATTGAACTCCCAAAATCGATCTTAGCGTGAAGGAGATCTTTTAAGTGTCATGTGTTGCGAAATGGGGGTCTCAGAATTATTAAAATAGCACACTTTTTCGTGCAAGAAGCTTTAGCGATGGTTTTAGTCGCCCTGGTGGTGTCGCTATAGCAGGGTTGGGGCCGCTGTGGAAGACAAGATGCGACTTAAAGTCGTAAACAAACTCCAAAATGTCTTTATTCTGCACTTTTTGACTTTGAGAGTTAAGGAATTACCAAATATGACTTCTTGACAATATTCACCTTTCTTGAGTAGAAATGTAATCTTTTCACTCCCAAATCTTTTTTTCAATCCGTAGAACGTAATAGAATGGGTAATTATCAATACGGGAGGGATTTGATTTGAATTTTATAGTGGAAACAACCCTATTTTGGTTACTTAGGATCATGGGTTTGATCTAGCGTTTAAAGAATTGTTAGTAATTCGGGTAATTAGAGATTGTTCATTCATTCCCATATTATATTGATTGTTTGTAGACCAAGAACAAGTGGAACAAATTTGAAAAAGGAAGGATTACGTTTATTAGGGTTTCAAGCTTGTTTCGAGGTAGGTAGTCGTTGGGATTATATGAATGTATGACGTGTGTTTGCTCTTGCTTCATTATGATACTTGTATGTATACGAATGTTGCATTTTTTAACACATTCGTTGTAAATGAGATAGAGGAATGATGAATGTCATGAATCATGACTTAAACGTATGATCTTGAGAATATACTTGTAATTTTTCTTGTGGTATGTTGAATGGATGAGTTACCACGTTTTAGCATAACTAACTTGGATATGTTGTCACGTTTTAGCATAACTATTGGATTAATAGCCAATTTCTAGCATAATTATTAGATCTGGTACAGAATTTTTGTATACTAACCATTTGGTTTTTGGTTCCATGAGAGGATCAATGACTTTTCATAATTGTGTATCTTGAGATGTGAAGTTTGTTATTCATAAATGTTGATAATATTGTACATGTTCGATATACAGATGTGATTAAGATGTTGTATTGACTTGATTATGTTACACTTAGTGGGATGGTTGTCAGATCCTACTGGTACACTGTGGTTGTGTACTAATACTGCACTTGTTTTTATTTTTGTAGAGTAAATGGCATCTTCAGGCAGCTATTGTCACACCTCATTTAGAAGATCAGTGATCGTTCGAATTCAGGGGTGAGCCAATTCTTTCGGGCTATCATGAGTTCTCCTTTTGTCTATGTCCGCATTTTGGACTTCGATTGTTCTAGTAAGTATTAGTTCATTAGTTTAGTGGTTGCATCCCTTCTTCTTTAAACTTGTTGAACATTAGATGTTTTGGTACATTGACTTTCACTTTCTAGGTTATTTCTTCCTCATTGTTTAGTTCGTTGTTAGACTTTTGTTTAAGTTTATGGACCCAATTTATGGCACTACTTGGCTGGCATACTAAGAAATAAGGGCAAGGTATATGTAGGATCTCATGGAACTTTCTCACAAGAACACATTTCTTCTTTCCACGGCACTCCCCTTGGTGGTCATTTTGATCAATTAGGTACATTGAGAAGGCTGTCACAACTCTTCTATTGGCCAAATATGAAGCTTATAATTAATAATTATTTGTCCAGTTGTTATGTATGCCATTGGAATAAAGACGAAAATGTGGCTTATCCAAGATTGTTTCAACCCTTCCCTTTTCCTAATAGAGTATGGTGCCATATTTGCATGGACTTTGTGCAGTACAAGAAAATGGAGATACGACATTTTCTAAATGTCGTATTATGATGTTTAAAAGTCACAAATTTGTTTGCTGACATTTATTTTACATTTGGACCAAATGTCATAAATTTAGTGTCGGAAATTTTTTTGACATTTAGGTAATTGTCGAGTAGAATTTGTGACATGTATTTTGTAAGTATGCCCAAGTCTAAATCTAAAGATGTCATATTAGTGGTGGTTGGCAGATTCACGAACTATTCCCACTTCATAGCTTTATCGCACCCTTATACTGCCACTACTTTTGCTTCTGTCTTTTAGAAAAGGATAGATAGCCTACATGGCAATCCGAAGTCTCTTGTGACTGATAGGGACAAAGTGTTTCTGAGAAACTTTTGGCAAGATTTATTCAACATACTGGGCACTCAAATCAATTATACCTCTGCCTATCACGACCCTAAAAGTGATTGCCATACAAAAAGGGTTAATAGGAGCTTAGACAAATTATTTAAGATGCATGGTGGCAAGCAGGCCGGCAAATCTGTTTGTGGTGGAAAAAAGTCAACAATAAAGAAAAAAGAAATAAATAGAATATAGAAAATCATTGAATTTGTTTGCTCCGATACAAGAGATCGGCCCCGAAGCAAGATATGGTGGGTGCCAGCAACTTTCACTTGTTAGGAGTAGGGGCCAGTGGAAGCAATGGCTATCTGCAACTGAATGGTGGTATATTACTAATTTCCGTACAGTGTTGAAGTGTACTCCTTTTGAATGTCTTTTTGGGTATACACCCATCAGTTATGTATCGGACTATTATCAGAAATGTAGTGCAAGCTGCTAAAGATGTGATCCTGCGAAAATGTAGTGCAAGCTGCAGAAGATGTGATCATGCAGGGACAAGAATTTTTACATTTACATAAGGATAACTATATGCATCTCAAGCCTAGATTATCTTTGATGATAATAGGACTTATGGAGAGTTTGCAGTAGGAGATTCAATATATTTGAAGTTGCAGACATACAGACAAACATTATTATGTAGCACTACATAGGAACCTTAAGCTCAACTCTAAATACCACAGTCCCTATCTGGTTATTGCTAGGATTGGTAATGTAGCTTACAAACTAGCATTACCACCTGAATCTAAGGTCCAGCCCGTATTCCATGTCTTATTACTTAAAAATAAAGTGGAAAATTCAGTTTCCTCTACCTAACACTAGAGATGATGGTTAGTTTATACCTAACACCGGAACTGATGGTCAGCTTATAGTGCAGCTAGTTGCCATTCTGCAAAGGCAAATGGTTAGCAGAACAATGTTGCCGCTGTAAAAGTGTTGGTTCAATGGTCAAACCATCCTTCTGAAGATACTACATGGGAGGACTACCAACACTTATACACCACCTTCCCTAATTTTAGTCCTAATCCTTGAGGAAAAAAATCATTTGAAGATGGAGGATATGTTATGATCTCAATGCTACCTTATAAAATGTTGTTATCAAGATTCGAACTAGAGAAAGAGTATAAGTCATTAACAGTGAAATTAAATATTAAATTTTCGATATTCAATTCATTTAAATAGTTCTAAAGGAACGAAATCATGCCACATGGACAGATCTCCTCCTCTCAATTATAGAGCTCACTATAGATAGTTTATTTTTCTAGATAGAATTTCCTTGTTCAATTGAGTATCATTTCTCTATTTTTTTTATATTTCACGAAAAATTCTCAAAAAAGATGTTGAGTTGATTGTTAATTCTTACATTTGAATTGTGATCTCGATTGAGATCAAAATAGGGGACAAGGCAAGTCTGGTCCCTTTTCAATTGACGGTTGGTATGTGTAAAGCAAAAGTTGAGCTATATTAAAACTTAACTAGGGGATTTTTGTTGCCTTCAAGACAAATTAGGGATGGAATGAAGAAAATTAAGCGAGAAACTTTATTTCCCATTCAATATTCCCCGTTTTTTTACTAAAAGAAATGGAATATCGGTAAACAAAAAGTATTGAGCAAAACTGTAAAATTGTTGGTCTTATCAAATAAATTCTAGGTTGAAATAGCTGGTGTTATATAGGGGTATAAATAATATTATTTTCTCCCTTTTATATTATTTACCCTGATATATATATATACTAGATGAGGAAGCCCCTTTTAGTGCACGACTACAAGAAATAATGAAAATATTAGTGAAAAGCAAAATAATGTCGCCTTCGAATATTAAAATAACACAAAGTGTAATGTTGTTGTTGGTTAAATTGAGTCAGTGGTTTTTGTATTGCTCTCTTTCATTTTTTCTTGAGTTTTGATGATGTATTCTGGCCGCATATATCTACAAAAATTAAATACTATGAAGTTAACCTTTGAGATACTAATGGGTTAATAGGAAGGAAAACATCATAAGTTTATCATGGAAGAGGAGCCTGTTACCGTTAAGCATCCTTGGTTGGTGAGGTGGGTGTGGAATCTTTTCATGTATATTGAATTTTTTACATCAGCAGAGAACTCCAGGGTAATTCTTTTTATCTAAATGCAAACAGTCTCTCCAGAGTATACGAGAAAGAGGATTTGTTGTATTTAGCATCAGCTTCTCAATGAATTATATAGTTATTGCCAGTTGTATTCATTCATAATTTCAGCAGTATCGAGATATTGGTCCATTTTTCTTACTTTTAGTTGTCTTTGTCGAGGAATGCTCGTCAAGCCTCCATTGTTGGGTGTAGTAGCTACGCATACTTCAGTAATGTGTGCCCACGAGTACAAAACATTATGAATTTAAGATAATATTAGGTATGCTTTTTCTATTGTACACATGAAACAAGGATCAACCAAAGTCATACTCCTATCAGATAATTCAACTAATGATGAAGATCTCTACAACTCGGGAAAACCTTTATTAGAGAAACTCCGGTGTTCATTTGGTCAAACTTCGAAGCTAGGAGGCACAAGGCGGAGAGAAAACAAACCTGATGAACTATAACTCCACTGTAAAGTCCAAGAGCAAAACTTGAAAAGAAGGGTGTTCTCAGCTAAAGGGTAAGGGATGATTGTCTCTGTCAATTGGTAATTAGGGTATTGCTAGAAAAACCAAACTGAAGAAACTGTTGCAACACAAACTTTATCTCTGCTCTGAAATTTCCATAGTTAAATAAAAGAATCTTATTATTTGTTGTCTCTGTTTGACATGTTAAGCAGGTCGATTGTGTATTCCCCAAATACGAAAACCATTGTTGGGATTTATGCAAGTCACATGTGAAATGAGACTTTCCATCAAAATTCTTGCCACTTCATTCAGAGACATGCTGCCTGTCAAAGTTGGTTCATGTTGTTTACATACTAAAACGGACGAGGCACAGGGAGGAGAGGAAACAAACCTGATGAAACGTAACTCCACTGTAAAGTCCAAGAGAAAAATTTGAAAAGAAGGATGTTATCAGCTAAAAGCCACAAAAATATTGGAAATGAGCTCCTTCCGAAGTGCAAGAACTGTAATAAGGGGCACGTCGAGCAGAATCGGAAGCAGAGAAACAAAAATGCAACTTCACAGATTTGACAACATACGAAATTAATGCTTTTAAAAAACATATTGAGATGTTACTCACTTCATTTCTATTGGCTTCTCATTTGAAAATATTTCCTCAGATATCTTATTCATATAAGAAAAGTAGGAGCCGAAGTAAAAGTTTGTAAAGCTTTAAATTACTATGCTACTTCCTTTTTATAGTGAAAATGCATTTATCTTGATAATTTTATTGACAATAATATGCACATGTAAAATACATCATTGCATTTTATACATACAAATAAACACCGACAGAAAGATTGCTCTTTGAACAAGTGGACAAATGTGAAGAACAACTTTTAAATAGCAACAACTGTTCTAGCATGTAATAACTATCACATTAACCCAAATCTGTAGAATGTACATCAAATTTGAATAAGTCCCTGATGCACATTCTAGAATGTACATCAAATTTGTTAAAATCAGAAAATTAGAGATGATGAGACCTCCATTGGAGATGAGCTCACAAAGCTTAGACGAGAAGAAAGAAGATCTGCTAGAAAATAATTTCTCATTTCATTGATTCTGAACTCATTCTGTACAATGGCAGCTCACTGTAGTATTTATACATCTTATTGAATAGAAGAATCTATATCCTAACTAACAATGAAAAAGAAGGAGCTAACTAACTAATAGCTAACTAACAACAATTAGCAGAATAATGAAGACTAAATTAAGTTGCTAATTCTAAGTTTATACACACTTAATATCAACACCCCCCTCAAGTTGGAGGTAATAGAAACCAACTTGTCCAAAAGAGCAGAATGTTTGATACCCGTAAGCGCTTTGGTGTGGATTTTTGCTAACTGAGCAGTAGTGTCGATATGATGCAAAGTTTTGAGCCCTTCCTGAACCTTGGTCTTTAAAAAATGGCAATCTACTTCAATGTGCTTCGAACGTTCATGGAAAACAAGGTTCCTTGCAATGTGAATTGTTGCCTGGCTATCATAATACACAGGGAAACGCCCATATTGAGGAACAGTCAGCTCTGTAAACAACCTTTGTAGCCAAGTCAACTCTCCAACCACCTTTATCAAAGATCTATATTCTGCTTCTGCTGAGGAAAGGGAAAAAGTTTCTTGCTTCTTTGACTTCCAACTAATAGGACTAGCACTCAACAACACAATTTAACTAGTAACACACTTCCTTGAGTCAGGGCACCCAGCCCAGTCAGAATCACAATAGGCTCGTACCTCAAAGTTTGCAGATGAGGACATAAAAATGCCTAGAGTAGGATCCTTCTTAAGATATCAGAGCATGTGAAATGTAGCATGCAAGTGAGGTTCCCTGGGATCTTGAATAAATTGACTAAGTAGTTGCACGCCATATACAAGATCAAGTGTAGTATTTATAAGAAAATTCACTTTACCAACTAGTTTTCGATAATAAGTGGGGTCATCCAGTGTTGTTCCTTCGTGTGATCGTAGCTTAACATTGGTATCAAGGGGAGAAGAAAATGGAGTCAAATGATCACAATTGAATTCCTTGAGGAGATCGAAAACAAATTTCCATTGGGAGATCATGATCCCATAAACTTTGTACAGAACTTCCAAACCCAAAAAATAGTGTAGTCTCCCAAGATCTTTGATTTTAAATTGATTGTCAAGGAAGTGGTTGAGCTCAGTGATTTAAGCAGTGTTTGTTCCTGTGAGAAAAATTTCATCAACATAAAACCTAGAAACACAGTAGAGTTACCTCTTTTTCTATAAAACAAAGAGTAATCGTGGAAGGAGTGAACATAACCTCTTGTGTGAAGTGCTTCAGTCAGTTTTTCATACCACTACCTACTAACTTGTTTCAACCCATTGAGTGACTTGTTAAGTTTACAAACTAAACCTTCATGAGTAGTGATCAAACCAGGTGGCACATCCATATACACTTCCTCATGTAGATCGCCATGTAGGAAGTAATTATTAAAATCAAGTTGATATATGTTCCACTTTTTCTTGGCAGCAGTGGCAATGAGTGATCTTACAATTTTCATTTTGGCAACAGGAGAAAAAGTTTCCGTATAGTCTATGCTATGATGTTGAGTATACCCTTTCACCACCAGATGAGCTTTATACCTTTCCACACTCCCATCTGTCTTGTATTTGATCTTGTAAACCCACTTGCACCCAATAGTTTTCTTACCTTTTGTAGGGTTGTAAGATTCCAGGTATTATATTCATGTAATGCATTAAATTCTTATGTCATAGCCTGTCGCCATGCAGGATCTATATCTGCCTCCTCAAACGTATTTGGTTCACAATCATTAGAAGCATTCATAACAAAAGAATTACTATCCGGAGATACAACATGTGGTGAAATATGGTGTCTAAGGGAAAAAAGAGTATTGAGGGATAATGTAGTTGGAGATGTTAATGTGTGGACATAATCAGACAGATAGGAAGGGAACTTGTGTGTTTTTTGGGATTTTCTAAGAGATGGCATGAAAGGTGCAGTTGCATCAGCAGGTGAAGGATGTTGAGTTAGGATAGAAAGAACATGTTGAGATGATGTGTTACCAGTAAGTTCAATATCAATTGTGGAGCTTGCAGAAGGATTGACAGGTAAAAAATGTGAAGACAAAGACTGGACATCATCATTTACTAGTCCTTGATCATGTTGTCCAAAAGGAGAAGAATTCTCATTATTGTTGATAGACATAGGGTAATAAGTGAATGTGATAGAATGGAATGGGGAAGAAGGGAAACGAGTAGCATCATTGGTCATGGAAAATGGAAATAAAGTTTCATGAAAAGTAACATCCCTTGAGATATGAATTTTTTGAGTGGCCAAATTTAGTACTTTGTAACCTTTTTGTGGCATAGGGATATCCAACAAATACATATGGGGTGGCTTTTAGTTGAAATTTTGTTCTGTAAGGTTTAGGAATTGTAGGGTAACATAGACATCCAAAACTCCTTAAATGTGAGTTTATGGGTTTAGTTTTGTAAAGTATTTCATATTAAAACTTGTTTTGGAGAGGAAACGAAGGGATTCTATTGATAAGATATGTAGAGGTTAGTATGCATTCACCCCAATATTTAACTGGAAGTTTTAATTGAAAAAGAAGGGCTCCTGCTGTTTCAAGAATATATTTTTTCTTTTCTTTCTACCACCCCATTTTGTAGAGGGGTGTAGAGACATGACTTTTGGTGGATAATTCCCTTGCTCTGAAAAACAAAATTGACTCATTGTTGGTGAACTCCAGCCCATTATCTGACCTGATTGTCTTAACTTTGGTGTTAAACTTTTTTTCAACCATGACGACAAAAGATTTTATAATGTGCAGGGCATTGCTCTTACTGCTAAGGAGGTGTGTCCAGGTGGATTTGATGAAATCATCAACCATGGTGATAAATACTTAAAATTGTCATGTCTTGCTTTTTGATAGGAGCCCCAGAGATCAACAGGGAATTTTTCAAAAATAGTGGTGTTGTTATGGGACTTTGGTGAGAAGGGTAATATGGACTTTCTAGCCATAGAATATATATGGCAAAAGAAAAGGGTTGCTTAGGAGAGAAATTCACAGGTATAGATGACCTCCCTTTCATTTTTACAAAAGGTACATGACCAAGTCTGTAGTGTCATAGTAAATCCACAGTATCAATGGGGAAAGAGTTGAAAGATTTTGTAGCAACATTTTCTTTATTACTAGCGATAGAAGAGTTTATTACATCTGAATGATAGGAACATGAATGAGAAACACATTGACCGTGTACATTTTTGTTAGGTAAATGAAAACAGAAAGTAGGATATTGTTATTGAGTAGTGGAGCTAGTCTTCTGCAAACAATCTGAGCAAAGGATGTAAAGACCATCATGCACTTTATTAATCTCCAGAGGCCTCTTTAGTGAAGGGGCCTGTAGTAGACATGAAGTTTTAGAAAATGAAACAGTGCATTTGAGATGTTCCACTAGAGAGTTAATGGAAATTAAATTGTATTTAAAGGAGCATAAAGTAGTCCAGACAGAGTGATCTTGGAGTTATGATGCACACTTCCTACTTCTGTTATCTTGACTCTATATCCATTTGGTAGTTGAACTAAGAAGGGGTAGGGGAGGGTAATTAAATTCACAAGATGGCTTTTCTCAAATGTCATGTGGTGAGAGGCTCCTGAATAAAATCCATAGATTAGTCCTTGTTTTGAAACATTCACATGAAAGTTTAACAAAATAAGTAGAGGAAGAATAGGAAAATCTACCTGCTAAGTTCACAGCTACAAATGTCATCTACGAACTACTTTGATTTGTCGCAGTGTTTGCACCCTAGAATTGGTTTAACAAAAGAGAGACTTGATGATATTGTTCCTTGGTGATACTAATGTTCTTATTTTGTTGAGCTTCATCCTGAAATTCTTATTCTCCTTCTTGACCAACAACAAATCAATCATATGATAGTCTTACCAAATTGGTTGCTATACATAACCTTTCCCTTGTTATAATATTTGTGATTTGAGTGATTATTACAGGTCTGTCTCAAATTTTGCTGATCAGGGGCATGAGTTCACTGATATTGGTTGGTGCTATGATTGTTGGAGGGATTTTGAGATTTACCAGTTGAATTATTTTGAGATTGGATTGTTGGATAGCAATGCAACTTGCAACATTTTTCCCTAATATGACCTGGTCTTCTTCAAAAGTCACAGAAAGGTCTTCCTCTAGGCATAGTGTTGGAACAAGAGTAGTTTGTTTGGAACTTTCTTCCACCTAGGGATGAACCTGATGAACTCGTAATGAGTGAACTACTTTCAGCAAACATTTGGTTGTTAGGCTTAAACTCTCTTTGTTTTTCTTCTTGTACCAACAGAGCAAATGCTTGTGACATAGAGGGCAAAGGATTCATCATAAGAATACTTCCCCTAATAGTGGTATAAACTACATTAAAACCCATGAGGAATTGAATTAAGAGTCTATCTTATTCTACCTTGTGGATATTGGCCTTAGCTCCACATACACAAACACAATTACACTGGATTACAACACATACATTGTTCAATTCTTCCAAAAATTTCTTCATACGAGTGTAGTATGTGGTGATATCGAGAATACCTTGGCTTAGATCGTTGATTTCCTTCTGAGTATGATACAATTTCTTCTATTTGTGTGATCATAGCGATACTCTAATTCTGTCCATAGCTCCAGAGCATCATTGACATATTCAACACTATTTGCAATGTCTCAACCTAGAGAATTGAGAATACAAGATGTAACCATATCGTTGCATTTTACCCACTAACGATAGGTGGAATGAGTCGCATCTGGTCTTTTTCACTTGCCATTGATGAAGACTAACTTGTTCTGCACTGACAGAGATCGAAGCACACTTCAGCGCGATGAATGGAATACAGTTCCGCCAAAAGGAACTGGTATATGTACTAAACCTGGACTATCTGAAGGATGAATATAAAATGGACTTCCTGCATCAATTCTGGAAGAGGTACTTCCTGTATTAACTCCAGAAGAAGTGTTTGCAGGTCTGACTTCTACCATTTTCGATCAGTGAGAGAGGAAAACTACAATAACAAAAATAACCGAAACAGAATTGAGGAAAATAATTAATATTGAATAGGAAGAAAAAAATGTCCTTGATCTGATACCATGTCAAAATCAGAAACTTAGAGATGAGGAGACCTCCATTAGAGATGAGCTAACAAAACTTAGTCGAGAACAAAGAAGATCTGCTAGAAAATAGTTTATGATTTTATTGATTCTGAACTAATTATGTATAATGGCAGCTAACTGTAGTATTTATACATCTTATTGAATTGAAGAATCTAGATCCTAACTGTGAAAAAAATGGAGCTAACTAACTAATAGATAACTAACAACAATTAACAGATTAATGAACAATAAATTATGTTGCTAATTTTAAGTTTATACACACTTAATCTCAAAATTTTTTTAATTAGGCTTGAAAACAGGAAATAATTTGGAGCAGAGCATAGAGCAAAAAATATAACTTTTGGTTGTTACAAATAAGTATATGGAATAACAAGAGCGAAAAAGTTACCTGTATTGTTTCTTTAAAATAACAAATGTCACAGTATTGAGTGTTTCCATGTTTACATTAGATAACCGCTGGCTGTTTTAAAAATATTGAATTTCTGATGCCAAAAAAATATCATATTAATAGAATGTATTGTCATGTAAGAAATGTATTATGAAATGGCTTTTCTGATGATTTAATCATAAACTATATTATGTGTTGAATGATCATCATCACTGTCTGTAGTGGGTGTTTGAATAAAAAGTTTTACACAATGAGAATTTTTTGCCCTTGTAGGGAAACGTAGAATTTACCATGCAAAAAATAGGTTCACGTAAATAAATTTTTGTAACAACCCTAAAAATAGCTAAGCTAAGTAATGCTTAATGTGTCTAGAATGCCTACGATTAGACCGAATTCACACGGATTGATGCGCGTAGAACCAGACCTCTGAACCCTTGCAACAACCAAGCCAACCAACTTGGTGAGTTAGTTTATCTAGGAAAAGTTGGGTCCATCCATGTAGGGCATCCGTATATGAAGATCTACCCGGTTAAGTCTTAACCGAACTTAAAGGGGTAATCTTTAGTTTGGAGGGTATAGGGGTAAAATGGTCTTTTTCCAAGCTAAGGGTAGCATTGTAATTATATTTAACTAAATATTAAATTAATATGGTGTAGGGGCAATTTGGGTAGAAAGGGCCGAAATTGGCCTTTGAGCGAAATCTTGCTCTACCCAGGTTCGAACCTAGGTGGAAGCAATGATTTAATTTGATAATTTAATTTGGTATCGTAATTTAATTATTTAAAATTTAAATGGTGATTTAAGAAAAAGGAAAATCTGAATTTTTTTATTAATTATTATTTATTAACTATTATTTAATCTAATTTGACTAAGTCTTGCCTAAAAGTCCTAGTTCTAAGGGAACACTACCTCAAATCTCTCTCTTTCACGTTTATCTCCCTCTCTTAAAACACTCTCTCACAGTTTCACTCTCTTTCTGGTTACAAAACAGAAAACAAAACAAAAACCAAAAGTTCTTCACACTTGAAGAACTTACAGAAAAATACAAACGACAAGTTAATTTAGGAACGTAAAGCAAAAAGGTACTTTCTCGTCGTGTAAGGTGGGATGTTGGTTTATTGGTGGATTTGGCAGCACTTTGAAGACGTTGAAATCCAAAACCAGGTATGGGTTCCTTCCTCTTGGTCCTTTTTCAAAGAGACCCTTAAGTCTCAGATGAATCTACTATGAAAACTAGGGTTGTTCCCCATTACATGTTCCCTGTCACTAGCTCCCAATGATCTTAGGTTGGTATGTCTGCTGGTAGATTAGGCGTGTAATGTGATGTTTGTGATGAATAGGTCCATGAAACTGTGTTCGGAATTGTATGACTAATAATTTATGTCTTCCGAAATTATGTAAAAAATTATGTGTGCGCAATGTGTAATCCGTGACATACACTTTCCGTTTGAAGATCAAAAAGGACAATAAATTGTGATGTTCATATGAGGGATAAAGTGGCTGATTTAAGTGGAAAACTCTTTGCTAGATTTAACTATGAAACGACACCTAAAGACGTACTAAATGATTCACGAAATGCCCTAAGAACTAACGTATAATTGTTGATAAAAATTAGCTGAAAAACATGACCCAATTTCCAGCACGTTGTTGGTTGGTTTCGGTCAAGCAAAGTTTGTACAATATGCAATGTAAAATGAATGGAAAATAATTTAGGTAACTAAGGATCGAACCCAAGACCTCACCATGTTAAAATCACTAAAAAATGTAAGTAAGGAGATGGGGTTAAGGGGAATCGAAATTGGGTGCCTTAGCCGATTTTCATACTTGAAAATAAAAATAAATAAGTTAGAGGAGTAGGATTGGAACCTACCACCTCTTGGTGAAACATGAGAATAAGGAGAAAGTGAAAAATGAATAAAAAAAGATGGGAGGAGTGGGATTCGATCCCACGACATCTCGGTCGAATGAGGAGATAAGAAGAATGTAATAAAAATAATGAGATGAGAATGTGAACCCACATCCTCTCGGCCAACACAAAAGGAGTTAAGGAAAAATCAAAATAAAGAAATGTACTTGTGGGGGTTCGATCTTGGGTCCCCTAATGCCTAAACGTTTAAGGTGAAGTGAGGGAAAGGAAAAAGGAAGAAAAAACAATGTTAGAGAGGGGATTCAAAATCGGGTCCCCAAGTCGAGGGTGAATATTAGGAAAAAGGGAAAATAAATAAAAACGTAAGTTTTATCCAAGGGATTAAAAATTGGATTCCCTTTCCCAATTCCATAATGACACAAAAGTCATATGTGAATAAATGTTCAAAAGAATGTTGCCTACATAGATCAAAATCGAGATCTTGGCATACATACAAGATGCATAAGTCATGTATCACATAATCTTAGGAAGATATGAATCACTTAAACAAACTATGAATGAAGCCTCATGGCTTGTATGTATAGACTCATAGTCTAGAATACGTTTAAAAGTAAGTGAGCCGAAGATGTATGCGATGAAATAACGTAACCCTAAAAGGGTTAAGTAAGAGTGTGAAACACACGAAAGGGCCAAGTGCATTTGCATATGATGAAATGAACATTCACGTAAAAGGGGTGAGTAATTATGAAGAGGAAATGTGCTAAAGCTAATGAATGTGTTGATAACATGATAAAAGGCTAATGTTAAAGATGAGAGCAATATAAAATGAGCCTAACTAAATGTTACCAAAATGTACTCACCTATGAGAGTGTAAAGTTAATTAAGAGACCGGTCTCTATGAACACTCTGATGAAAGTATTGAAGTTAACGCATACTTATTCCAAATGATGAGATGAGAAATCATGTAATGAGCTATGATGTCCTCATGCTAGAAGCTAGCTTCCATGATGTATGAGTTGAATGTAATGGAACTTTATACTGAGCACCGATAGGCTAGCTATGACTGCTGATGCTTTCCTTCTGGAAGGGCGGAGGTTCAAGTAAATCTCATGAGATTAGACTGTCTATTATGACGGGTATGGGTTTCCTTATATCTCCTAGTCTTTGAACCTATACTGCCAATATAGGGTTCTAGCAGGGTTCGACTCCCTATATACGCTAGCATGTTTGGGTCACTTTGGCCGGTGATTCCATCTCTTTTTTGTGTGCATCAGAAACTGGATTTCATGATGTTCACATGATCTATGTCGGTTAAGGTTAAATTTCCCAAAGAATGAATGAGGCCAGCCTCAATGAATGCACATAATTAAATGAACGATACCAAAAGTGTTAGGATAGGATAATCAATAGGTGATCTAGACATAAGTAATGACACTAGGTTATTCTTGGTTATTGCACAGCGTACCAGAGGAGAGTCTTAAACTACATCCTAGGTATGACTGTTGGTTGCACTAATATACTAAAGAATGAAAAATAAAGTGTGTATGAATGAATGAAGCAAACTGTGTGTTTTCTAAAAAAGGCTCCCTAGCTTAGGTCCCATGTGTTGAGCCCTCATTTTGGGAAGTCCTAATGTCAAGTCCATGAATCCAAGGTCTCATGGCATAAGAAAGAATGATATGAACTACGTGATATGATATGTGCAATATGTTATGTGATGTTTACAAAATGATAAGTATGATAATGCATGTTACTCTCATGACATGACTTTCCTAAACCGATTTGGCAAGTCCACTGACTTGACTTTCCATAATTCATATCGATAGGAGAGAGCTATTCATACTCATGCATGTCCTTGGTGTGTTCTTGCATATACCAATACTTAGTACAAGTGCGTACTAATCTCATACAACTCTATACTTTTAGGTGCAGGAACAGGCGGACGCTAGAGCTTATGATACAACGTTGTAGCTATCCGGGCATGGAGCATTCATATGGAATTGGTAGGCCCTCATGCTTTCTAGGATGTCTGCTGTTATAATATAGCTTAGATGTAGGTTTTAGCTAGTGGAGTATGTTCCACTAGCGTTTCTTTCCCATATTATTTCAGACATTGTATTGGTGCCGTTTTGTCAAGTTTACGTTTAATGCATTATTGAACTATTTCTTTCATTTGATGATCTTACTATTAGATTGTTGATTGTGAACGCCTATGATTTTAAGTAGAAAATGTTTCATATGAAATAAGTAAAAAAAAGTTCAAATTTTCCGCTAAAATTAACCTAGATGAAGTAACGATTACGTAAGTAGGCTTGTCTGCGACCTCTGAGAGGTCAACGACACCAGTCTCATCTGGGATCTAGACTTCGGTCCTGATATAGTTGGTATCAGAGCGTTAGGTTAAATTCCGAGGATAATAAGTTAACATCAAAGACATTGAATAGTTTCTAAGTCATGGTAGTGAAGTGCACCACTATCCTGAATTAGAGATTGCATGATGCGTAGGAAAAATTCCCTTCTTCTGATCTTATCGTGCCTCTTGCTAATGTCTGATTTCATGGTTCTATGAGCATGTCTAACATAAATTCTTATTTCTTTTCAAAAAATGAACACTAGAAGGAATGTTGGTTAAGGGGAGAGGAGAAGCAGCTGGTGGGGGTAAGCAAGTTCCACCCCAGGCTCCAGCTTAAGGAGTGTCCATGCCAGTTAACCTAGTTGGGTTGACTGATGCGGAGGTGCGGAACGCTCTGGCTCAGATGGCTCAAGCCATCACTATGCAGGCCTAGCCTATGACGGCTCAAGCATCCATATAGGATGTTCATCGGGAGAACCTACCCGTACGTAGCATAGCATACAAACTACGACATTTTACTAGGATGAATCTTCCCATTTTCACAAGGTCCAAGACTTTCGAGGATCCCCAAGAGTTTATGGATGAGGTACATAAGATCTTGGTGGCCATTGGGCCACAGATACTGAGAAGGCTAAGTTGCCTTTCTAGCAACTCAATGATGTTGCATAGTCTTGGTGCAAGATGTGGAAGGATAGCCGAGCTTTGCGCGGAGTTCTTGTCACATGAGAGCTTTTTAAGACAACCTTCCTGGAGAGATTCTTCCCCAGGGAAATGATGGAGTCCAAGGTTTAGGAGTTTATCAACCTTAATCAGGTTTCGATGACAGTCAGGGAGTATTCCCTGATGTTGTGAAATTATCAAGGTATGCCACTTCCCTTGTATCTTACAGCAGGGATAAGATGAGTAGGTTCCTCACAGGAATCACAGGAGATCTGGAGGAGTGTCAAGCTGTGATAATCCACGATAACATGGACCTCTCCAGGTTGATGGTGCATGTCCAGCAGGTAGAGGACAGCCAGAAGAAGATGGGCGTCCGTGAGGTTAGGAGGCCTAAACCTTCTGATCTGGCAGGTCCTAGTAATGGTGGCAGTGGGAACAACTTCGGTGTCTGTGAGCATCCCAGATTCAAAAAAGGGCATCAGAGTTCGGGGAACTCTAACTTTCAGAGGAGTGCAGCACTTAGAGGAGGCAGACCCGAGCCCAAGAAGGGTAATGGAAGTGATGTGAAGCGTCAAAAAAAGGACTGTGCCAAGTGTTGACGTGCTCACATGGAGAGTGCAGACCTGGCACTAATGCCTGCTTCGGTTGCGGAAAGAACGGGAACATGGTCAAGGACTGCCCACAAAACAAGGGTCAGGCTGGAGGTAATACTCAGCCTAGGCCTAATCCACCGGGTGTAGCACTAGCCGAGCCTCCTAAGAGGAACGGGTTCTACGCCCTGAAGGGAAGGGAGGAACAGGAGAAGTCCGGTGATGTGGTCACATGTATGCTGCAAGTATTCTCAACTTCTGTTTATGACTTACTTGATCTAGAGTCTACACTTTGCTTTGTAACTCCTTTGCTTTCTCTAACTTTTGAGATATTGCCTGAAGTTTTGCATGATCCTATAGTGGTTAGTACACCTTTAGGAGATAATGTAAAAACGGATGAAGTATACAAGGATTGCCCTATATTTGTATGTGGTAAGACTATGTGTGCAAACTTGGTTGATTTACCAATAAACGATTTTGATGTTATTCTTCGCATGGACTGGCTTCATAGTTGTTATGCTTGTATGGATTGTTGTAGTAGGGTTTTGAGATTTTGTTTCCCTAATGAAGTAGAGCTAGTCTGGGAGGGGTACAATTCGAGTCGTCCTAATCCCTTGATTCCGAACCTTAAGGCCAATAAAATGATGTCCAAAGGATTATTGTGTCATCTTTTGAGTGTTAATGATTTAGATCATCACATTCCTTCCATAGACTCAGTGCGTGTAGTGAATGAGTTCCCAGATGTGTTTCCTTATAATTTTCCTGGAGTTCCTCCCCCTCGAGATATTGACTTTGGTATCGACTTAGAACCCGATACTAAACAAATTTTGATTCCTGATTATTGAATGGCTCCAGCTTAACTCAAAGAGTTGAAGCTGTAGTTAAAACATCTCACTGATAAGGGTTTCATTCAGCCGAGCATATCCCCTTGGGGCGCTCCAATGTTTTTTTGTGAAAAAGAAAGATGGAACCCTTAGAATGTGTATAAATTATCGGCATCTCAACAAAATCAATATCAAGAATAAGTATCCACTTCCTAGAATGGATGACTTGTTCGACCTACTCAAAGAGTCTAGTTTCTTCTCAAAGATTGATCTTCGTTCAGGGTACTATTAGCTTAGGGTTAGGGATGAAGATATTCCAAAGACAGTTTTTCATACCCGTTATGGTCATTATGAGTTTCTAGTTATGTCATTTGGTTTCACTAATGCACCAGCTGCATTTATGGATCTCATGAACAGAGTCTTTCGTGAATACCTAGACTCTTTCGTCATAGTATTCATTGATGACATTCTCATCTACTCTAAGACCAAGGAAGAGCATGAACGACATTTGAGACTAACCTTGTAGGTACTTAGACAACATCAGTTGTATGCCAAATTCAGCAAGTGTGAATTCTGGCTTAGATCAGTGACCTTCCTGGGTCATGTTGTGTCCAACAAAGGTGTGGAGGTAGATCCCAGGAAGACTGAGGTTGTTATGAACTGGCCAAAAGCTCTTACTCGCACAGATATTTGTAGCTTGTTGGGATTGGCTGGTTATTATCACAGGTTCGTGGAGGGTTTTACATCAATTGTTGCCTCACTGACAGCTTTGACTAAGAAAAATACCAAGTTTGAATGGACGGAGACTTGTGAGAAGATTTTCTTGGAACTCAAGGACAAACTCACTTCAGCCCCGATGCTTACTTTGCTTAAGTGTGGTGAGAATTACACTGGTTATTGTGATGCATCTAGGGTTGGTTTGAGTTGTGTTCTTATGCAGGGTTTTAAGGTGATAGCTTATGCGTCCAGACAGCTCCAGGTTCATGAAAAGAATTATCCCACTCATGACCTGGAGTTGGCAGCTCTGGTGTTTGCACTTAAACTGTGGAGGCACTACTTGTATGGAGTGAATGTGGATGTATTCACAGAGCACAAAAGTCTCCAGTACGTGTTCACATTCAGAGGGAGTTGAATCTATGTCAGTGGAGGTGGTTGTAGCTATTGAAGAACTATGGCATGAATGTCCACTACCATCCAGGTAAGTCTAATGTTGTATCTGATGCTTTGAGCAGGATGAGAATGGGAAGTACATCCCACTTTGAGGATGAGAAGAACGAGTTGGTGAAAGATATACACAAACTGGCCAGACTGGGTGTGTCGTTAGTTGACTGTACTAGTGGGGAGTTTCAATTCATCCTAGTTCTAAATCATCCTTATTAGTTGAAGTCAAGAAGGGTCAGTATATTGATCCTGTGTTTATGGAGCTAAAGGACTCAGTGTTGGTTAAGATGAATGAGTATTTTGCTTTGGGAGGTGACGTCATACATAGGTACCAAGACAGGCTATGTGTACTAGATGAGGATGATTTGCGGACAATGATTGTTGCAGAGGCCCATGATTCTAGATATTCCATGCATCCAGGTTCCACCAATATGTATCATGATCTTAAACAGACCTACTGGTGGGATGGCATGTAAAAAGAGATTGCTGAATATATGGCCAAGTGTCCTAATTGTCAGCAGGTGAAGGCAGAACATCTTAAGCCTGTTGGTCTTCCTCTGATTATCGAGGTTCCGATGTTGAAGTGGGAGGCCATTAATATGGACTTCCTGGTTGGTCTTCTTAAGACTGGGAGACGGCATGACTCCATATAGGTTATTGTGGACAGGACGACTAAGTCTGTCCACTTTATCCCTGTGAATTCTACTTATAAAGCTGAGGACTTTGCGAGACTCTAATTGCTGAGATTTTGAGATGGCATGGGATTCCTTTGTCTATCATTTCAGATAGAGGAGCTCAGTTCACTTCACATTTTTGAGATCCTTCCAGAAGATCTTAGCCACGCAGGTAAAGCTTAGTACTGCCTTTCATCCTCAGACTGCAGGGCAGGCAGAGCGCACCATTCAGATATTGGAGGACATGTCTAGAGCGTGTGTGATTGACTTCAGAGGTAGTTGGGACGACCATCTGCCTTTGATAGAGTTCTCGTATAATAAGAGTTATCACTCTAGCATTGGGATTTTACCATTTGAGGCACTATATAGTAGGAGGTGTAGGTCTCCAGTTGGGTGGTTCGAGGTTGGAGAGTCATCCATTTTGGGTCCAGATATCATTCATGAGGCCTTAGAGAAGGTCAAGGTGATTACGGACAGGTTGGCTACTGCTTACAGTCGGCAGAAGTCTTATGAAGACAATAGAAAACGGCCCTTAGAGTTTGATATTGGTGACCATGTCTATTTGAAGATATAACCTATGAAGGGGGTGATGAGGTTTGGCAGGAAGGGGAAGTTGAGTCCGAGGTATGTTGGGCCATATGAGATCCTACAGCGTGTGGGTGAGGTGGTCTATGTGTTGGCATTGCCTGCAGAGCTAGATTTTGTTCATCCAGTCTTTCATGTCTCTATTTTAAAGAAGTGCCTAGGTGATCCACCATCAATTCTACTTGTTTAAGGTTTGGGGGTTGATGAAGACTTGTCCTATGAGGAGGTACCTGTTGAGATTTTAGACAGACAGATCAAGCGGCTGAGGAACAAGGAGATTTCCACATTGAAGGTATTGTGGAGGAATCATCTTGTTGAGGGTGCTACTTGGGAGGTCGAGGCCGATATGATATCCCGCTACCCTCATCTTTTTAGCTATTAAGGTTAGACTTCCTACTCTTAAGTCTAAGTTTCCTTATCTACTCAGTTCTTGGTTGTTGTTTCTTGATTGTGTCTAATACCTATATTATGGTATGACTGGCGTTGTGCCATACTATAAGAAATATCATTTGGGGTCGAATATTCCTAAGGGGAGGATAATGTAACAACCCTAAAAATGGCTATGTTAGGTAATGCTTAATGTGTCTAGAATGCCTAAGATTAAACTGGGTTCACACAGATTGATGCGCGTAAAACCCGACCTCTGAAACCTTGCAACAACCAAGCTAACCAACTTGGAGAGTTAGTTGATCTAGGAAAAGTTGGGTCCAGCCATGTAGGGAACCCGAATATGAAGATCTACCCGGCTAATTCTTAACGGACTTAAAAAGGGGTAATCCTAAGTTAGGAGGGTCTAGGGGTAAAATGGTCTTTTTCTAGGCTAAGGGTAGCATCGTAATTACCCAAAATATTTAATTAATTATTTAATTAATATGGTGGAGGGTCAATTTGGGTAGAAAGGATCAAATTTGGCTTTTGAGGAAAATCTTGCTCCACCCGTGTTCAACCCTAGGTGGGAGCTATGATTTCATTTGATTATTTAATTTGGTTAATTAATTTAATTAATTAATATTTAAATGCTTATTTAAGAAAAAGGAAAATCAGAATTTTCATTATTAATTATTATTTATTAACTATTATATAATCTAATCTGACTAAGCCTTGCCTAAAAGTCCTAGTTCTAAGGGAACGCTACCTCACATCTCTCTTTTTCACGTTTATCTCCCTCTCTTCAAACACTCTCTCACGATTTCACTGTCTTTCTGGTTACAAAACAGAAAACAAAACAAAAATAAAAATTTCTTCACACTTGAAGAACTTACAAAAAAATACAAACGACAAGATAATTTGAGAAAGTAAAGCAAAAAGGTACTTTCTCGTCGTGTATGGTGGGACGTTGGCTTATTGGTGGATTTGGAAGCACTTTGAAGGTGTTGAAATATAAAACCAGGTATGGGTTTATTCATATTGGTCCTTTTCCCAAGTGTCCCTTAATTCTCAGATGATTCTACTCCGAAAACTAGGGTTGTTCCCCACTAAATGTTCCCTGTCACTAGCTCCCAATGATCTTAGGTTTGTATGTTTGCTGGTAGATTAGGCGTGTAATGTGATTTTTGTGATGAATAGGTTCATGAAACTGTGTTTGGAATTGTATGACTGATAATTTATGTCTTCCGAAACTATGTGAAAAATTATGTGTGTGGAATTTTTAAGCCGTGACATATACTTTTGGTTTGAAGTTTGAAAATGACATGTTTTATGGTTGTATTTAACGTGCACAAACTTGTATAAATTGTGATGTTCATATGAGGTATAATGTGTATGATTTGAGTGGAAAACTCTTAGATATATGTAACTATGAAACTACACCTAAAAACGTACTAAATGATTCACGAAATTCCCTAAGAACTAACGTATAATTGTTGATAAAAATGAGCTGAAAAACGTGACCCAATTTCCAGCACCTTGTTGGTTGGTTTCAGCCAAGCAAAGTTGTACAATATGCAATGTAAAATGAATGTAAAATAAGTGAGGTCACTAAGGATTGAACCCGAGACCTCACCATGTTAAAACCACTATAAATGTAAGTAAGGAAGTGGGGTTAAGGGGAATCGAAATTGGGTGCCTTAGCCGATTCTCATACTTGAAAATAAAAATAAGTGAGAGGAGTGGGATTCGAACCCACCACTCTCGGTCAAACATGAGAATAAAGAGAAAGTTAAAAAATGGGAGGAGTGGGATTCGATCCCACGACCTCTCGATCGGATGAGGAGACAAGGAGAAAGTAATAAAAGTAATGAGATAAGAGGAGTGGGCTCTCGGCCAAAACAAAAGGAGTTAAGGAAAAAGAAAAATCAATAAATGTGCTTGTGGGGGTTCGAGCTCGGGTCCCCTAATGCGTAAACGTTTAAGGTGAAGTAAGGGAAAGGAAAAAGGAAAGAAAAACAATGTTAGTGAGAGGATTCAAAATCGGGTCCCCAAGCCAAGGGTGAAGATTAGGGAAAAGGGGAAATAAATAAAAACATAAGTGTTATCCAAAGGATTTGAAATCGGGTTCCCTTGCCCAATTTCGTATTGACATATAAGTCGTACATGAATAAATGTTCAAAAGAATGCATGTCCTTGGTGTGTGCTTGAATATACCCATACTTAGTACAAGTGTGTACTAATCAGATACAACTCTATAATTTTAGGTGCAGGTGCAGGTGGACGCTAGAGCTTACGATATGATGCTGCAGCTATCGTGGAGCATTCATCCGGACTTGGTAGGCCTTCATGCTTTCAAGGATGTTTGTTGTTATAATCTTGCATAGATATAGGTTTTAGCTAGTATAGTATATTCCACAAGCATTTCTTTCCCATATTATTTCAGACATTGTATTGGTGCCAATTTTGCAACTTTACATTTAATGCATTATTGAACTATTTCTTTCATTGATGATCTTAATATTAGATAGTTGATTGTGAACGCCTATGATGTTAAGTAGAATATGTTTCATATGAAAGTAAACAAAAAGTTCAAATTTTCCGCTAAAATTACCTAGATGAAGTAACGATGGCGTAAGTAGGCTTGTCTGTTATCTCTGGGAGGTCAACGACGTCGGTCTCGTCTGGGGTCTTGACTCCAGTCCTGACAATTTCGATAAAATTTAAAGTTTGACCTTGAGCATCATTTATTGTCATATCAAAACATAATCATAGTGGAAATCTGTTCTATTGAAAGGAACATGCAGGTTTTCATCTGCTGATGATAATAACGGTATTCTTGGTATAAATACATGTGTGTCTTTAAAATCTGCACTTGCAATTTAACACGGATAACATGTTTTTGAAAATCATGACATATCAATCGGGTACAATTGCATAAGCCGTCACATGGATTTAAATTTCGTAGTAACATAGCAGGACAATACTTTTTCAATATTAGTCTGTGCGGAGGTAAGCCCGTTGGATGTAATGTAAGTTAGTCATCCTCATATATTGACTTTGATCATTCATTTCTTTTGTTTTATCAAATGAGACATATGTTTTAGAATCATAAGGAAATTGAGCTATGAGAATATCATTCATTTCATCAAAAAGTCATTTTTTTGTTGTTAGAATCACTCATGAAGTTTTAGAAGATATATCGAAAAAACGTGTATGTGGATCTGGATAAACAATTCTAAACAAGTGGTTTAATGATTTAGTTTCAGAAATAAAAGGAATGATAAAATAGTTGGAAATTTCAATTTTATCACGATAGTCAGTTTTTTCCTTTCCAATTCCTATCCTCATTAAGTATTCACAAAATGTAGGATCGGTTTTCACTCACATTTTTTTGAGACAATTTTACTTTTTCGAGTTTACTCCAAAGTTCTGAATATAACAAGCTTTCTCGAATAAAATCTTCTTTTCCACCGCTCCGAACAACAGGGAGTGTTTGTCTAAAATCACAACCAAAACAACCACTCTTCCTCCAAATGGTGTCTTTGTATCCATTAAATCTTGTAAGACATGTTGGCAACGTGATCATATGTGGTTTCATCGTTTAGTTGTTGCATTGGTTTAGGAGTGAAATAATTTGTTTCCTAGTCTTTTTGAATTAGGAGTAGTGGAGTCTGTTTTTTACCTACTGATTTTCAAGGATATTAAACATGCTGCTTTGTTTTATTAGTTTTCATCTACTTAAGACTCTTGTAACAGAGTGTAGATTGTTTGATGAACATTAACACACAGAAAATTTCCACACTTGCGTTTTCTTTTTATCTTTGTTGCAGTTAGTTTTCTATCATTTGGTATCCGATATAGAAAGTGTTTTCTTCTTTTTTGAAGTACTACTGCAACAACAAAGATGGCTTCTGAAAATTTTATCCAGGTCGCTATTCCGCGCTTCGATGGTCACTATGACCATTGGAGCATGTTGATGGAGAACTTCCTTATGTCTAAAGAGTTTTGTCCAGTTGTCACTATTGGCATACAAGAGCCTACTGCCTTGTCGGAAACACAAAAGGCAGAATTGGATAGTCTTAGATTGATGGATCTCAAAAGCGAAGAATTACCTTTTTCCAGCGATTGATCGCTCAATACTGAAAACCATTCTTTGCAAGGATACTTCCAAACAAAAATGGGATTCCATGAAAAAGAAGTATCAATGAACAGCGAAGGCAAAACTAGTGAAGCTTCGAGCACTTCGTGGTTTGAGACTCTACGTATGCTAAGGTGGTGAGTCGGTAACATATTATTTCTCTAGGACGCTGGCTATCGCAAAAAAAATGTGAATTCATGGTGAAAGACTGGAAGATGTTACCATTATTAAGAAAATACTTCGATCAGTAACTGGAAAGTTCAATTATACTGTTTGCTCCATTGAAGAATCCAAAAATATTGATACTCTTTCTCTTGACGAGCTGCAGGGTTCTTTGTTTGTTCATGAACAGAAATTAAACCAACAGGACAAGGATAAAGTAGCATTGAAGGCAGGAATATCTTCGAAAGGTACAAATCAAGAGAACGCCAAATGGAAAGTAAAGATGCACCAAAAGGAGAAATGCAGCACAAGAGATTCCCAGGAAAAAGAAAAAAGACGTGACAAGTTTCACATTGAATGTTATAGATGCCATCAATTAGGACACTATATATCAGAGTGTCGCACCAATTTAAATAGGAAGAGTGGTGGAAGATCTAACTTTGCAGAAACGAAGGAAGATGTGGAAACAAAGGGTGAAGAAGAGGATATTTCACTTTTTATGCCATACACAACCAAAGAGAAAGCTTCAAATAACGTATGGTATCTATATACAGGCCGTAGTAATCACATGTCAGGACAGAAAGAAGCATTCTCACAGTTGGATGGAATGTTTCGAGATACTATAAGATTTGGAGATAATTCAGTGGTCTCTTTCATTAAAAAAGGATAAGTACAAGTCAACTCCAATCATACCATCAGTGATGTGTTTTATGTCCCTGCATTAAAGACGAGTCTACTAAGTGCTGGAAAACTTCAAGAAAAGGGATATCAACTTAATATCAGAGATGGAGTTTGTAAGATATGTGATTCTCATTTGGGGTTAATAGCAAAGATTAATATGTCATCAAATCGCTTGTTCCCTTTATATCTTCAAAACTCCAAAAAACCTTGTCTCTCTGCAAAAGTTAAAGAGGATTCCTGGAAGTGGCATTTTCGCCATGCGCATTTAAACTTTGGAATCTTGAAGTTTCTAAAACAAAAACAATTTGTGTTGGCTCTTCCAGAGCTTGAGTCACCCAATGAAGTATGTGAAGAGTGTGCTGTTAGCAAGCAACACCGTGAACCATTTCAAAAATGCATTTCTTGGAGGTCAAAAAAGGTGTTGGGGTTGGTGCACTCAGATATATATGATCCGATAAGTCCAACATCTAATGGAGGTAAACGCTATTTCATTAGCTTCGTTGATGATTATAGTAGAACTACTTGGGTCCTTTTCATAAGATAAAAATAATAAACATTTGAAAATTTCAAGAAGTTTAGAGTGATTGTTGAAAATGAAGTAGGTTGTCAAATTAAGTGTTTGCAGACTGATCGAGGTGGTGAATATAACTCACTCAAATTTGTAGAATTTTGTGACAAACATGGAATTAAAAGGCACCTTACTGCAGCCTACACACCTCAACAGAATGGTTTATGTGAAAGGAAAAATCGCACAATTCTTGATTTTGTGCGTAGTCTTTTGAAAAGAAGTCACTTACCAAGAGAATTTTGGGCAAAAGCAGTTCGCTGGAGCATTCAAATATTTAATAGATGTCCTACCAGCTCTATTCAAAGTATGAAACCTCATGAAGCTTGGAGTAGGCACAAATCAAATGTTGAGTACTTTCGGATTTTTGGGTGTATAGCATATGCACATATTCCAGATGCGACGAGGAAGAAGTTGGACGATAAAGGTCTGAAGTGCATTTTCCTTGGTATTAGTGACAAATCAAAAGCTTATCGCTTGTTCAATCCTATTACCAAGAAAATTGTTGTTAGCCGAGATTTTATTTTGAATGAAGAAGCAATCTGGAATTGGAGTGATAACAATTCATTTCAACATATTCCAGTTTCTGTTGAAGAAGAAGAGGAACTAGAATCACCTTTGAAGATCAGTTCACAAGCAAGTCCAATTGTACAGGATGTTGAGTATTGAACATGAAGTATGTGATTCTAAATTGAACAATGAACGTCCACAACGTAATAGAGAGGCACCAGGATGGTTGGAAAATTATAAGGTATATGGGAGTAGGAAATCTGGAAATACAGTAAATCATTTTTCTGTATTTTCATATTGCGATCCTATATCTTTTGCCGATGCAGTTAAAGACCTGAAGTGGCATCAAGTCATGGAAAAGCAAATTAGATCAATTGAAAAAACCGATACTTGGGAGGTTACAAATCTTCCAGAAAATCAGAAAACCATTGGTGTCAAATGGGATTATAAAATAAAGTTGACGGAAACCGGAGAGGTGGACAAGTTTAAAGCTCGCTTTAGCAAAAGGCTACAAGAAGAATATGGTGTTGACTATGTAGAAGTGTTTTCTCCTTCTGCTCGTTTTGATACCATCAGATTGGTTATTGCTTTGGCTGCTCAAAATGCTTGGAAAATCTATTAGCTGGACGTGAAATTTTCCTTCCTACATGGTGAACTTCAAGAAAAGGTATTTATCGAACAACCTCCTACCTATGTGAAATTTGGTGTTGAGAATAAAGTGCTTAGATTGAAAAAGGCTCTATATGGAGTGAAACAAGCTCTAAGAGCTTGGTATAGTCGCAAAGATACTTATTTTTCAATGGAGGGATTTCAAAAGTGTCCATTTGAACATACTCTTTACATAAAAAGGGAAGGTGCAGGGGTATTACTGGTGTGTTTATATGTGGTTGACTTACTTTATACCTGAAGTAATGTGTCTATGATTGAGAACTTTGAGAAGTTCATGATGGTTGAGTTTGAGATGTCCGATTTGGGTGTGATGCATTATTTTCTCAAAATAAATATGTGCAAGATATTCTGGACAGATTCTAGATGAAAATTAGCAACACTGTGAGCACACCAATGGAGAAGGGTTTGAAGCTTGTCAAAGAACCTGAAGGGAAACAATTGGACAATACTTTATACAAACAAATCGTGGCAAGATTGATGTACTTGATGGAAACAAGGCCGATGTTATGCACGTTATAAGTGTTGGGTTATGGGCCTTTTTCCCTTCCTATGTGGATAAATAAAAGCCCAATTTGGACCAACCCATTTTTGCCCATAGGCCCATTCTTATGAGGCAAATATAAGCCTATTTAGGTCTTATTTTCATATACACAGAGAGTTTTTCAGCAGCCAAAAAGAGAGAAAGAGAGCAGTTTTCGCAGTCAAAATTCAGCCCTAACAGCCAACTTCAAATTGCGATTCCCGCTTCGTTTCTTGTCCGATTGAGATGATTTTTGGACAGCATATTATATTCATCTCAATCTTTGATTAGAAACTTACAGAGTTGGATTTGGTGGCCTGCAGCTTCAGTTTT
>NC_028646.1:73912638-73927922 GCF_001406875.1 Solanum pennellii | reverse complement strand
AAAGTGGTATCAAAGCATTGGTTATTGTTGATTGTCGTTTTGAATGATGGAGGCAAATATGAGAAAAATAGTGTGTCTAAATGGTAGTAACTATCATATTTGGAAAGGCAAGATGAAAGATCTTCTATTTGTCAAGAAGATGCATTTACCTGTGTTTGCTTCTAATAAGCCTCAGTCTTTGAATGATGAAGAATGAGATGAGCATCTGCAGGTTTTTGGCTATATTAGACAATGGGTTGAAGATAATGTTAGAAATCATATTGTGAATGAGACACATGCCAAAAGTTTGTGGGACAAGCTCGAGACACTTTATGCTTCGAAGACTGGCAACAACAAGTTGTTCCTATTGAAACAATTAATGAATATCAGGTATAAAGAGGGCACTCCTATTTCTGATCATATTAATGATTTTCAGGGTGTTCTTGACCAGCTGTCCGGAATGGGTGTAAAGTTTGATGATGAGATACAGGGACTTTGGTTTCTTAATACTCTGCCAGACTCTTGGGAAACTCTTCGAGTTTCTTTGACTAATTCTGCTCCCAGTGGTGTTGTAACCATGGAATATATTAAGAGTGGTGTCTTGAATGAAGAAATGAGAAGAAGATCTCAAGCCTCATCTTCTTCAGCTACACACTCCGATGTTTTGGTTACTGAAGATAGGGGGAGAAACAAGTCCAGAGGTCAGAATGATAGAGGTAAAAGTAGAAGCAAGTCAAAGTCTAAATACAAGAATATTACATGTGACTATTGCCACAAGAATGGGCATATCATGAAATATTGTTACAAGCACAAGAGAGATATGAGACAACAAAAGAGAGAAGGCGATAATGAAAATCGTGTTGCTGTTGTTGCTAATGATGATCTTCTTGTTTCTTGTGATGCAAATGCCATTAATCTTGTTCGTGATGAGTCTAGCTGGTTTGTGGATTCTGGTGCTACTTCTCATGTCACGCCAAAGAAGGAATTATTTTCTTCTTATACTCCAGGTAATTTTGGAACGTTGAAAATGGGCAATAATCATGAAGTTGAAGTTATTGGCATTGGGACAGTTTGTTTGGAAAGTAACAATGGTTCCAAACTAGTTCTCAATAATGTCAAGCATGCTCCAGATGTTCGCTTGAATTTGATTTCTGTGGGATATCTTGATGATGAGGGTTATGTTAATACACTTGGTGTTGGCCAGTGGAAGCTTACTAGAGGTTTGATGGTTGTGGCCCGTGGTGACAAGTTGTCTAACTTGTATGTATTTCAGGGCTCCATGTCCAGAGACTCAGTAAATTTGGTGGAGAATGATACTTCATCAGAGTTATGGCATAGAAGGCTGAGTCATATGAGCGAGAAGGGGATTGATAGTTTGGCTAAGAAAAATTTGCTTTCTGGAGTGAAACAAGCAAAGTTGAAGAAATGTGTTCATTGCTTAGCCGGTAAACAGAAAAGAGTTTCTTTTCAGAGTCATCCGCCTTCAAGAAAGCTTGATTTGCTGGAGTTGGTACATTCTGATTTGTGTGGTCCTTTTAAGGTAAGATCTCATGGTGGTGCACTTTACTTTGTGACTTTTATTGATGATCATTCTCGCAAACTCTGGGTATTTCCTTTGAAGTCCAAGGATCAAGTACTTGATGTGTTCAAGAGTTTTCAGGCCTTGGTTGAAAGACAAACAGGGAAGACATTGAAATGCATCCGCTCAGATAATGGTGGTGAGTATATTGGTCCTTTTGATAGATATTGCAGAGAGCAGGGTATTAGGCATCAGAAAACTCCTCCAAAGACTCCTCAGTTAAATGGTTTAGCAGAGAGGATGAACAGAACTCTAGTTGAGAGGGTTAGATGTATGCTTTCAGATGCTAAGCTGTCAGATTCCTTTTGGGCAGAAGCACTTAATACTGCTGCTTATGTTATCAATTTATCTCCTGCTGTTGCTTTAGATGGTGATGTCCCTGACAGAGTTTGGACTGGTAAGAATGTTTCTTATGATCATCTTAGAGTCTTTGGGTGTAAAGCCTTTGTACATGTTCCTAAGGATGAAAGGTCAAAGTTGGATGTTAAAACTAGGCAGTGTATCTTCATTGGTTATGGTCAAGATGAATTTGGCTATCGTTTCTATGATCCTGTTGAGAAGAAACTTGTTAGAAGCCGTGATGTTGTGTTCTTTGAAGACCAAACAATTGAAGATTTTGACAAAGCTGACAAGGCTGATTTTCAGAGTAGTGAGAGCTTAGTTGATGTTGATCCAGTTCCTTTGACTATTGCACCGGAAGAAAATCTTCATAATGATGAAAATCAAGTTGATAATGAAGATGGTGATCATGTTCAGAATGACCGGCATGATGTTGTTGATGCTCCAGTGCAAGATGATGTGGTTGTCCAACAACCAATTATAGATGCTCCAGAGAGTTCTCTCAGACGATCTAGTAGAGAGAGAATTCCTTCATCTCGTTATTCTCCCAATGAGTATGTACTCTTGACTGACGGGGGAGAACCTGAGAGTCTTGATGAGGCCATGGAAAGTGAAGAAAAAGAAAGGTGGTTTGATGCTATGGAAGATGAGATTAAATCCTTGCATGATAATCATACCTTTGATTTGGTTAAGTTACCTAAAGACAGAAAAGCTTTGAAAAACAGGTGGGTTTTTCGGGTGAAACATGAAGATGGTAATCCAGTTCCACGGTACAAAGCTAGATTAGTTGTCAAGGGATTTAATCAGAAAAGGGGAGTTGATTTTGATGAGATATTCTCTCCAGTTGTGAAGATGTCATCCATTCGTGTGGTTCTAGGCTTGGCTGCAAGTCTAGATTTAGAGGTTGAGCAAATGGATGTTAAAACTGCTTTCCTCCATGGTGACTTAGATGAAGAAATTTATATGGAGCAACCGGAAGGTTTTGAAGTCAAGGGTAAAGAGAATTATGTTTGCAAATTGAAGAAGAGCTTGTATGGTTTGAAACAAGCTCCCAGGCAGTGGTACAGGAAGTTTGGTTCTTTTATGAGTCAGCAGGGCTTCAAGAAGACTTCTTCAGACCATTGTGTTTTTGTGCAAAAGTTCTCTGATGGTGACTTTATTATTGTGTTGCTTTATGTTGATGACATGCTTGTTGTTGGTCATAATACTTGCAGGATTCAGAAGTTGAAGCAAGAGTTGAGTAAGTCTTTTGCTATGAAAGACTTAGGACCAGCAAGGCAGATTCTTGGCATGCAGATTGTCCGTGATAGAAAGGCCAAGAAATTGGTATTATCACAAGAGAAGTACATTCAGAAAGTACTTCGCAGATTCAGCATGGACAAAGCTAAGGTTGTCAGTACACCTTTAGCTATGCACTTCAAATTGAGCACGAAACAGTGTCCTTCTAGTGATGATGAGAAGGAAGATATGAAGAAAGTTCCTTATGCTTCAGCTGTTGGTAGTTTGATGTATGCGATGGTTTGTACAAGACCGGATATTGCTCACGCTGTTGGAGTTGTTAGCCGTTTTCTTTCTAATCCGGGAAGAGAACATTGGAATGCTGTGAAGTGGGTTATGAGATATCTCTGTGGCACTTCTAGTCTGAGTTTGTGTTTTGGTACAGGGAAGCCTATTCTTTGTGGTTATACTGATTCAGACATGGCTGGTGATGTTGATACTCGCAAGTCTACTTCAGGGTACTTGGTTACTTTTGCAGGGGGAGCTGTGTCTTGGCAATCTAGGTTGCAAAAATGTGTTGCTCTATCTACTACAGAAGCTGAGCTTATTGCTGTCGTTGAAGCTTGTAAAGAATTGCTTTGGATGAAGAGATTCTTGGGGGAACTTGGTTGTGCTCAAGAGAGGTATGTGCTTTATTGTGACAGTCAAAGTGCTATACATCTTGGCAAGAATTCTACGTTCCATGGTCGGTCTAAACACATTGATGTGAGATACCATTGGATTCGAGATGTGTTGGATTCTAAGTTGCTTGAGCTTGAAAAGATTCATACAAATGACAATGGTTCCGATATGATGACTAAAGCTTTGCCAAGAGGGAAGTTTGAAGATTGTTGCATGGTCGCCGGGATGGCGGTCTCCTCCACATAGTCGTGAGGGGGAGAATTGTTGGGTTATGGGTCTTTTTCCCTTCCTATGTGGATAAATAAAAGCCCAATTTGGACCAACCCATTTTTGCCCATAGGCCCATTCTTATGAGGCAAATATAAGCCTATTTAGGTCTTATTTTCATATACACAGAGAGTTTTTTCAGCAGCCAAAAAGAGAGAAAGAGAGCAGTTTTCGCAGTCAAAATTCAGCCCTAACAGCCAACTTCAAATTGCGATTCCCGCTTCGTTTCTTGTCCGATTGAGCTGATTTTTGGACAGCATATTATCTTCATCTCAATCTTTGATTAGGAACTGACAGAGTTGGATTTGGTGGCCTGCAGCTTCAGTTTTGCTGTCGTGAACAGTAGCTGCGAAATTGGTGATTTTGCTCCTTTAATTCTCTAGATTTGGTGCAATCTTATTTTGTTGTTGCTCGTTGTTTGGCACTTGTTTTGTGGCCAATTTTGGAGAACAATATTGTAACTCTTGGTGATTATAGTGGAGCTTTTGGTCCCGTGGTTTTTTACTCTTCACATCGAAGGGTTTTCCACGTAAATCTTGGTGTCTTGTGTGATTGGTTTACTATTGCCTTGTTATATTTGTTTGATTGAATTACTTGTGCCTTACTATCATATTGCTTGTGGTTGTTTGTCTTCTCTTGGTTCAAATCGAAAAGGGAAAGTATAGACTTGGGTATTCTTCCGCTGCTATTCTGTCAGGCATTCTTTGTTAGTGCCTTGTCTTTCCCAACAGTAAGTCCCATTAGCAGATTCATGGAGAGTCCAAAAGAAATGCAATTACAAGCTGCAGAGAGGATCCTGCAATACTTGAATGGTACCAGTGACCTTGCAATTCTTTATCAGATGGGGGTAGGTTGAGATATGGTTAATTACACTGATAATGACTATGCTGGAAATCTTGAAGATAGGAAAAGTACATCAGAATATGTTTTTATGTTGGGCTCTGGAGTTGTTTCTTGGTCTTCAAAGAAGCAACCTATTGTTACTTTGTCGACTACTAAGGCATAGTATGTAGCTGCAACATCGTGTGCTTGTCAAGCAGTTTGGCTGAGAAATATACTTGTAGAACTTCATTTTAAGTAGGACAGACAAACGCCAATCTATTGTCACAATACTTCGGCGATTAATTTTTTCAAAGAATCAAGTTGAACATGGAAGAAGTAAGCACATAGATGTGAAGTACCACTTCTTGCGTGATCTGACTAAGGATGCAAAGATTAGTCTTATTTATTGTACAAGTGAAGATCAGGTTGCTAACATGTTCACAGAGCCCCTGAAACCAGTGTCCCTTCTAAAGATATGCGGTCAACTTTGCGTTTGCAAATTAAATTTAAAGATGTTTCAATTTAAGGGAGGCAATGTTGGCAACGTGATCAGATGTGGTTTCATCATTTAGTTGTTGCATTTGTTTAGGAGTTAAATAAGTTGTTTCCGACTCTTTAGGAATTAGGAGTAGTGGAGCCTCTTTTTTACCTTCAGATTTTCTAGGATATTCAACGTGTTGCTTTATTTTATTAGTTTTCATCTATGTAAGACTCGTGTAACAGAGTGTTTTGCTTAGCATTAACACAACAAATTTCCACACTTGCGAGTCTTTTCTTTTCATTTTTGTTGCAGTTAATTTTCTATCAAGAGAATATCAAAATCTTCGATAACTTTTTTTTGGACATGGTTTATTCATCCCATACAATTAGCTTGGCATCACGTATCAGCTTTGTTTACTAATGTTGCAGGAAAATTCTTCATCAATTTCAAAAGGAAATGACAAACAGGAGTGAGTAGTTCTTCCTCCAGGAAGTATGGGAACTACGACACCAGAAGTAGTTATTGACAAAGAAAAAAACCTTTTGATTGTATAGAAGATAATAAAGCACGGTATAAAAATGTTTTGCTAGTTCCACCAGGTCCGTCTATAAAAAATGCACCTGATTGGTTAGAAAATATTGTATGAAGAATTTTATCATATGCTTTCTGTTGTTCATTATTCAACTTTGTTTCTAGTAATAAATCCTCTTCTTTAACAACGATATGCCTTTCAAAATGACAGTCTTTTGCCTCTCTAGCAGTTGGCGACAATATAATTCTTTCCGATAAAAGTTTGTATTTGTTAATATCATGACCCATTAATTGTAAAGTGTCATTAATGTTATTCAGAATTTATGAACGTATATCTTTTGCATTCATATTAGGCAGATTCGTAAAGTATTCAGATAATGAATATTCAAACTTTTCACAAAGCTCAGAAGGATTAACAGGTTTGCAATGCACCAATAATGTTGCGAACAAACATCTTAAACTGTGTGGCATTTGATAAGTCATTGTTTTAGACATACATTCAACTAAACAGTTATCGAAATGTAGCAATCATCTTTCATGTGCAGATTCTCTAAATGCATAACCACATATTCCATCAACTATTAGTAGATCTTCATATGAGGTGGGACCTATTACGTTCATTAATGATAATCTAAGATAATATGTTTCTCCTTCTGTGGGATGACATGTTACAACACGTCCAATCACAGTGCCCAAATTTTGTGTGATGGTGACTATACAAAGTATTGGGGAAATTCTTTATATAATTAAAAAAAAGTTGTTTAGCACCTTCATTTGTTATCTTCATAAAAAAAATTAAGCCAACATTGTTTTTCAGATCATTGAATTTGCCACTATTGTTTCTATATTTTAGTGCTTTTAAAAGAAATAAATTGTTGTCCCTCTATATGCAGTTGAAGGTGATAAACAGTACGAAGCATTTCACTAATAGGAAAACTAAATAAACATCCAGCAGCCTCAAGGGGGAGACCCATCTAGCAGATTGATATTCCTTTATTCCATCTATGTTTATATCAGTATCACTATTGTGTACGTGAAATGCAATTTTATCATGATATTTACAAATATATTTGTAAATGTATTTAACAACTTTTATATCAGAACAAACTTCAACATTCATATGACAACTATATTTGCATAGTAAAAATGGATTATATGGAATAACCCATGAATTGTCTAAAAAATGAAGTCTTATGTTTATTGTCTCTCCGATTTTTCGTCTTTTATATATGGGATATAAATTCCTCCCTTTTGATATTAGATCAGAAAATTTTTTTGGATATTTGAATTTGCAGTTACCCTCCTTAGCTTATTCATGCAAACATTTGTCGGATTTAACTTTCCACATGGACCATGCATCATATGTTAAGTAACAAGTGACTATAGATAAGGATCTTTCTCAGAATCTGGTAATTCAATGCAAAAAAAATTGTCGTAGGATTCACGAGTCAATAATTTATAGTTGTCATCAAGTATAATAAGAAAATGGGCATGAGGAAGACCACTTTTCTGAAATTCTATGGTATACATAAAACCTGCAACTTTTTCGAAGATTTGTTTTTTCATATATCCTTTTTAATTCTTCTATTTTTACCCAGAATACTCTACTAACTAAATCAGGTCTACTTTATACTTCATCAGTGAGTACTAGATGTTCTTTTATTTCTGGCCAAGATGGATTGCATGTCACTGTTATAAACAAGTCAGGCTTTCCAAAATATAGAACTAATGCAATAGCATCCATAAACCATCAACACATGTCTCTTTGTCCTCCTATAAAAGTAACCGGAAGGAATGTTTTCCCCTACTTTTAAAGCTTCTATTCACCATATCTTAGCACATCAAGAATTCCTTGTAAGAAATCAATTCTAAATAAATTTGGGATCAAAGAGAAGAAGTATAATCTTTGTGTTTAAAGTTTTATATATATGTCTACTATAAATTGTTGGAATACTCTTCCACAGTGTAATACCTCATTTGTTTCATTATCCCTTATTTGAAATTTATAACTGTAATACTCTCAGCAAGAGACTATATCTCTTTTTCATTTTCATTTTCGTTGAGATTCAGCTTCCATGTAAAGAAAGACATCAATTGAACTCATGCTTGATATAATGGGTAGCTCTTCATGTTTACAATAACCTCTATTTCTTATAATAGTGTTTGTTTGAGGTATTTTTTATCCCACAATGCCATCCATTTTGACCACATGAAAATAATAATGGATATTGCAGGGGATCATAACATCCATAATAATAATTTACTAAGTGAGCTCTATTACTATGAGTGTAAATTTGAATATGCGTAGTAGTGATAGAATCTATATGATTTCCCTCGGGCCATATTGTTGCAACCTCATGTGCAAGGGGTAAATTAGGCGCTCGTGGATCTAACGATGAGTCACATTTAAGTGAAATATAAAAATTGAATAAGTGATGAACATTTAAGAGAGATTCAGGAATATAGTGTATGGGTTAACTTTTAATATGTTCATTAGGTTTTGCACGATCAGTTCGTTGACCGTAGCTGAAGAAGCCATTCTTCTGATCAGTTTATTTTCATGATCGTAAAAGTATAACGGTAAGTTCTTGGGTTTTTTATTGGAAGCAACTAAATCATCTATAAATGATACATTTGTCCTTGTACTCGGAATGTATGAATACCGCGGTTTCTTTAGTGAGTTCTTTATCGTAATTCAAAATTAATGAAGTGAACGCAAATATATTATTATATGTCTTGATGTAAGGTTGGAAATGTTAGTCGGATTGAACCATTGTTACAGAAAAATCTAGGAGTTTTCTGTTGAAACATTTTTCACCACGATATAAACTGTTATGAACGTTTTTTAGAATCATATACTCGCTTCGTTGTTCTGTAATAGATGGGGAACCTTTCCTTTTGGCTATGAACTGAATATTTAAGATAGATAAGAAGTATTATTATTAGAAGAAATGAAAGTTGTATGGTGAAAGAGTAGTAAATACTCTTATGGTCAAATAGTCGCAATTTAAAATGATGCAATGATCAATATGCCACACTGATAAATTTAAGGCAAAGAGTAGGCTTACCTCTTTTGAAGATAGTGAGTGGACTGTGTGCTTCTTTGTTTAAATCGTCCAGAAATTGAACCGTATGAACTTCATGATTGGTAGCTAGTAATTAAAAAACATAAAAATGTTAAAAGGCTGAAATTCAAATGCAAGCAGGCATATCCCACACAGAGGAAATATAAAAGAAAGAGCAAGCTTCCTTGTTTGGGAAATGGTCGAAGAACTGTATACTTGTTTTCCTTTGTTCAAATAGTCTCGGGGTTGACTCAGCTGAACTTGGTGTTTGGCAGCTGCAAACAAAATACGGAAGATGTTTAAGAACATAGTCGGTCTAAAGATGTCGGCAGAGGGAACACATTGGTAAAATTAAATTAATAAAAGAGGAAACTTTGACCTTCCTATTACGAATTAGGCAAGTCAAGAGACTTGACCTTCTAAGAAAGCATGTTGATTAGGAAGAGTCATTCTTGTTCATGCATTACCATTATGTGTTACTGCATGTACCCATACTTTGTACAAGTGTGCACAAATTCCATACAATATTACTATTTTAGGTGCAAGCTCAGGTGGACGTTGAAGGTATCATTGCAGTTGTTCGGACTAATAGATTACATCCGGATTTGGTAGGTCCTCATGCATTCGAGGATGCTTGCCTTAACATTTCTTGCTTAGTAGTATGTTTGAACTAGTGGAGTATGTTCCAACATTTTATGGACAATTATTTTAATCAATTAGAAAATTGCATTGTCTATATATATGATATATTATTATATTCAAAAACACAAGATGAATATATCAGGTTATTAGAGAAATTTATACACATAATTAAACATTCATGTATAAGCCTAAGTAAAAAGAAAGCAGAAATTATGAACCTCAGATAGAATTTCTAGGAATACAAATAGATAAAAATGGGATAAAGATGCAAACCCACATAGTACAAAAAATAATCACCCTTGATGAAAATGTAGATACAAAAAAGAAATTACAATCCTTCCTAGGATTAGTAAACCAAGTAAGAGAATACATACCAAAATTAGCAGAACATTTAAAATCATTACACAAAAAACTTAAGAAAGATGTCGAATATCATTTCGACGATAAAGATAAAGAACATATAGACATATCAAAAACTTATGTAAAAAACTACAAAAACTATATTTTCCCAATGAAAATAAATCATTTACTTATATTGTTGAACGGATTCGAGCAATCACAGTTATGGAGGAGTCCTAAAATATAAATATGACAAAGAAAAAAAAGAACACCATTGCAGATATCACTCAAGATCCTATGCAGAAGCACAAATAAAATGGGAAATAAATAGAAAAGAATTGTTTGCACTATATAAATGTTTATTAGCATTTGAACCATATATTGTTTACAATAAATTTATTGTGAGAACAGACAATACACAGGTAAAGTGGTGGATAACAAAAAAGGTACAAGATTCAGTTACAACAAAAGAAATAAGGAGATTAGTATTGAATATATTAAATTTTACATTTACAATTGAAGTAATCAAGACTGACAAAAATCTCATTGCAGATTACCTCTCCATAGAAAGATACAATGGAAAAAATACTAACTACAATGACAATACTTTGTCAGAAAATGGAGAAAATAGAAAGCGAAGTACAAATACTAAAAGAGACAGTTAATACTCAGCAGCATTACTCAAAACATGCGGAACTAAGTCAGCAGCATGACTCAAAACATGCGGAGCTAGAAGGTGACGTTTGGAAACACCTTAAAACCCATAACAAAATGATATATGCAGCTGCAGGTAGCACATCTACAGGAGGATCAACTACAAAAAAGGAAGATGGTAAGATAAAATACACAAATACCAATATGAATAAGCTATTTTCCAAACCATACCTTTCAGAAAATACCCAAAAGACATATTTGTACCTCCACAAATAAGTACCTATAAAACCATTTTGGACTCACATAAACAAATATATAACCATATCACCAGGACGTATATAGAAAATATACACAAAATCCAAACCTTTTTGAATCTAAACCCCAGAGCTAAAAATACCCAAAATCCAAATGAAAATTATATAACCCAACACTTACAGGGATATAATAAACTTATAGCACAACCAGTTACCAATTCAACTCTAGTAGCAACTTGCTACAATTATGGACTTTTAAGTACAGTATACACGACAACAGGAGAAGAAGTAGCTAAGATACCAGAACTACACAAAGCATTTCTACATTATAAAAGAATAACTAAAGGAACTTTATTTTATATACCTGGTGCATTTTTATATCCAAATGGTAGAACATTCCATTCATAAAATCCTTGTGGTACAATAAATGTTGTTAGCTGTTTAGATTCTTCTTCTAGTTTCAAGTGATAAAATCCTGATTTACAATCGAATTTACTGAAATAATTATATCCTTGAATCTGTTTTATTTTTAGAATCTTATTTGGTATTGGGTAATTATATGTTTTAGTTTTAGCATTTAAGTTGCGATAATCTATGACCATTCTACTTTTACCTCGTTTTTGTTCACTATATTTATTAACTTTAAATGCTGGACTTGTATGTTTACTATTGCTTTCTTGTATATAATTATTCTTCAATAGTTCATTTATATGCATTTTGAATTCTTCTAAATCATCAAAATTATATTTTAATGGTTTTTGTGTTATTATACTATTTTCATCTATTAATTCAATTTTTACTTTCATCTTATGCTTTTCCCATCCTTGTAATGGATTTTCACTATATAATAATTCTAGTTGTTCGTTAATTAGTTTAACTTAATCTATTGTAAATATGATAATTTTTAATTGTGTTATTTGATTTTTACTTATATTTTCCATTTCCTGGTTTATTTTTTCACTTCCTTTTATCCATTCTGTGGGTTTACGTTGCTTGTTATTTAATCATTTTGCTCTTATTTTATTTCCGCATGGTGTAGTAAACCACCAATGTGTTTTTGTTATAATATGTGGGTAAAATCTTTCTAAAAACGGCATTCCTAATAACATATCTTTTGTTGTAAATTCAAAATTGTACATTTCTTCTATTGTTAGTATTTTATCCCATATTTGTATTTTTATATTTTTTGCTTTATATGTAATCATACTACCTTCATTATTGAATCTTGTCACTATCATAGGTGTTTTTAATTTTTCCCATTTATCTTCTGGCAAACAATTATATTTACATATATTTGCTTCTGCTCCTGTATCTATCATGGGGGTATAATACCTGTTCTGGTATCCTTCTACAATAATTTTTGCAAGTATATATATTTTCATTATTCATTTTGTTCTTTTGATAATTATTTTCTTGTTTTGGTAAGTTATTGTTAATTGTTCATTCTCTATATTATATGGTTTAACTTTTTCTAACCATTTTATTCCTAGGGTAATGTTCTGGCTTCCTTGGTAGATTTTAAATGGTATTACTAATGGTATTCCTCCTATAATTATTTCTTTTTCTGTTATTTCTTCGTTTGTGGTTACTATCTCACTAGGCAATCCGGGGCATAAGTGTCCTGTTTTTATAATTTCTGTTTCTAACACTAATTCTCTCGTTATATAATTCTCTTCTTGTCCTGTGTTTATTAAAATTTTATATCTTCTTTGGTCTATTATTCCTGTTACAAGATAGTGGTATGGTGTTATCTCTTCTGTATTTAATGAATTTTGCGAGATTTCATAGTTCCTTTTAGATGTGCTCATTCTTGATGAGGTAGTTCTAGTTAATGTATTTGGTACATTTGAAGTACTCAATCTTTCTTTTACAATTTCTAAATCTTCTTCTATGTCAATTTCTTTATAGCTATAGTCATTGTTGTCTATTATAGTAATTATTCTTTCAAAAGGATTTTCTATTTTTATTTTATCAATTTTATTTCTTGCCGTTACTTTATGTTTTGTTGTTAGTATATATAAGTTTTTACATCTTGCTGTAAATATTTTACTGTCTGGTGCTAGTTCTATTCCAGACATTTTCCAATATTGAACTAACGATTTATCTATATTTCTATCTGTTAATGCTACTGAGTAGTTGGCACTTATTATAAATTTAAATTTTTGGTATATTAAGTTTCCTTTTACTGCACTAATTACGCTTTTTTCTATAGGGTATATAATTTTATCATCTGCTAAATATATTTCAATAGGTGTATCTATTCCTTCTCTAAAACAAGCTTTTATCAATATTTCTGTTCCTCCTAAATGTACGTATTTTATGGGTGTTTTAGCTTTTATATCTTGTATTTCTTTATTTATTATCCTCTTATTTAGTATAGGTATTTGTGCCTTTCCTTTTGTATATTAACAATCTATGATGTGTTCTTTCTGGCTAACTACATAGTATTCGTCTTTTTGTCTTTTGAACCAATTTCTTAAGGTAGGTATTTCAAGTACTTTTTCAACACTTAAATCTAATTCTTTTCCTTTTATTTGTTCAAAGATTGTATTATCAAATATAATTTTTTGTTCTGATAATTCTTCATTTTGATAGTCTTCTTTGGATATTATTTTTATGTCATCCTCAGACATTAGATTTCTTCATCATTATCTAGATCAATATTTGTTTCTTCGTTTCCTAATTAAGTTTCTATATCCGATACTTCATTTATACTATCATTTCACTTAATTCATAGTCTATGTAATCTATTTGCATGTATTTGTCATTGTCTATAATTACTTCTGCAATTTGTTTTCCTTATGGATTTTTAGGTAACTTACAATCTCTAGCTAAATGTCCTATCTTTCCGCAGTTGTAACAAGTACATTCTGATAGTTTTCTCTTTGGTCTATACGGTCTTTTTATTTTATAATTTTTTACATAATATCTTTGTCTTGGTTTTTTGTATTTATGTCTAGTTTTGGTTTTTCTATAATTTTTGTGTCGTTTAGGTCTTTGTTTTTTATAATATTTATTTGTACAACCAAACTGTGGTGCTGTTTTATCTTTACAACATGCTAGATTTTTAATTAGTACTTTCTCCATTTTTATTTTTTCTTTTTGGTTTTCACATAATTGTACAAACCATTGATGTAGAAATTTTATTCTAGCTCCTAAAGTATCTGTTATTCCTTCATTGTTCCAATCTTTAATTATTTTTGTACTAAATGGTTCTGGTAGTTTTGTAAAATATTGTTGTCTTATTTCTTTTGCTTCATTTATATCTTATCTTGCTTTATAATAATATTCTTTAAATGCACATGTATATTCTTCTATATAGCACATTTTACATATAGCTAATTTTGTCATAAGTTGTCTATTTATTATTTTTTCTCTATTTTGTTCTTTTATTTCTGTAGTCATGCCACCAAATTCATTTCGTATTGCTAATTCATATTTATCTAGTATATCTATATTTGTTGTTGATGGAGACCCATCTATTTTCTTATCACTCCTAAGTGTTTCTAGACTTTCTGGGGGTAAATTTCCTATCCATAATTTCGTTGTTCCAACAAATGTTCTTTCTATATATCCTGGCGTTTCTTTTGTTGTTATTTTGTTATCAATTAGTTGTTTAGATATATTTCCTACCCATAGTAAGATTGCTTTATTTATATCTATAACACAATCTAGATCTAAAAAGTTATATTGTTCAGTTATTGGTCTAGGCGTCCATTTTTTATTTAATCTACTATTCCATATTGCATTTGTTCTATCTGATCGTTCATAATTATCTGTATAATAAGTTGGTGCTGTCCATCTGGGACTACTCCTAGGACTATTATTCGGGGTTTTAACTCTTGATGTGCTAGGTTGATTTATATCTCCTGTATTTATTTCTAATTTTTTCGGCTTATTTACTTGTTCTAGAATTTCTGTGTATGTTTCGCTTATATCACTTATTTCTGATTTTTGATCGTTCATTGTATCTGATTTATTTATTTCGCCTATTTCGTTTATTTCAAGATTTTCATTTAATTTTTGTTTCATCTTATTTATTTCATTAGTCAATTCAAGTTGTTTATCTCTTTCTATCTGTTTTTCTTTTTGTTTGGTTTCATATAATAATTTTAGCTTAGCTAATTCTTTTTCTAATTCACTTATTTTTGTATTTTTTTAGTTCTTCTAGATGTTGTACTTCCTGCTTTGCTTGTGTTTTTATTTTTTCAATCTTTTTGATTTATCTATTTCTTCGTTTTCCTTTGTTATTCTTACCATAGCTGTTAAACTGTCACGACCCAAAACCGAGCCGCGACTGGCACCCACATTTACCCTCCTATGTGAGCGAACTAACCAATCTAAACCTTAACATTTCAATTTAATATCAACATAAAGCAATGCGGAAGACTTAAACTCATTAATAAAAGACAATTCAATAACTTCTAAAATTC
>NC_028646.1:73815230-73909585 GCF_001406875.1 Solanum pennellii | reverse complement strand
CCAAGTTCAGAGAGTCGATTTCAGTACCCAAATTTCAGAAGTCTAAGTCTTTTGGAACGAGACCCCCTCGACGGCCCGTTGTGCCCATGACGGTCCGTCGTGGGTTCCGTCGACTCACACAGTTTTTCCAGAAATAAAATCTGCTGCTCAAAACGACTAAACAGGTCGTTACATAAACTATCTTCTAATTTTGCTGTTTCCTTTTCTAACATTAAATACAAGTTATTTCCTATTTTTTTATATCGTCTTCCTAAATTTGAAAATATTATTTTTATTTACTAATCCTTCTTGATTTTCATATGTTTTTTCGTCTACTGCAAATTCTTCTTTATTCATTATGATTCATGTTGTAACTTATATCATGTTGTAATTTATATTCGAGGCAATTTATTTGTATTTCTAGCATAAATATAACTTTTCTTTGTGCTAATATTGATTTATTACATACTCCTGCTAACATATTTTCTTCTAGTCTTCCTTTTCTGTATTTTAACTCTTGTCTTTTTTCAATTATTTTCTCTATCAGTTGTTGCTTATATATTTCTTTGTTCATATTGTTTTTTTAGATAACAAACATATTTATATTCTGTTTTAGAAATTATATCTATCAAAAGATTTGTTTTGCTAGTATTTGTTTTAGTAAGTTGTAATAATTCATATTCTATGTATAAGGGTTTTAACTTTTTCTGTATCTTTCGTACTTCTCTTTCTATCTTAGTTTTTGTTATGGTAGTTACTTTATTTGATGTTTGATTATTCTTCATAGTNTTTATGTAATCTATTTGCCTGTATTTGTCATTATCTATAATTACTTCTGCGATTTGTTTTCCTTTTGGATTTTTAGGTAATTTACAATCTCTAGCTAAGTGTCCTATCTTTCCGCAGTTGTAACAAGTACATTCTGATAGTTTTCTCTTTGGTCTATACGGTCTTTCTATTTTATTATTTTTTACATAATATCTTTGTCTTGGTTTTTTGTATTTATATCTAGTTTTGGTTTTTCTATAGTTTTTGTGTCGTTTAGTTCTTTGTTTTTTATAATATTTATTTGTGCAACCAAACTGTGGTGCTGTTTTATCTTTACAACATGCTAGATTTTTAATTAGTACTTTCTCCATTTTTCTTTTTTCTTTTTGGTTTTCACATAATTGTACAAACTATTGATATAGAAATTTTATTCTAGCTCCTAAAGTATCTGTTAACCCTTCATTGTTCCAATCTTTAATTATTTTTGTACTAAATGATTCTGGTAGTTTTGTAAAATATTGTTGTCTTATTTCTTTTGCTTCATTTATATCATATCTTGCTTTGTAATAATATTCTTTAAATGCACATGTGTATTCTTCTATATAACACATTTTACATATAGCCAATTTTGTCATAAGTTGTCTATTTATTATTTTTTCTCTATTTTGTTCTTTTATTTCTGTAGTCATACCACCAAATTCATTCCGTATTGCTAATTCATATTTATCTAGTATATCTATATTTGTTGTTGATGGAGACCCATCTATTTTCTTATCACTCAAAAGTGTTTCTAGACTTTCTGGGGGTAAATTTCCTATCCATAATTTCGTTGTTCCAACAAATGTTCTTTCTATATATCCTGGCGTTTCTTTTGTTGTTATTTTGTTATCAATTAGTTTTTTAGATATATTTCCTACCCATAGTAAGATTGCTTTATTTAAATCTATAACACAATCTAGATCTAAAAAGTTATATTGTTCAGTTATTAGTTTAGGCGTCCATTTTTTACTTAATCTACTATTCCATATTGCGTTTGTTCTATCTGATCGTTCATAATTATCTGTATAATAAGTTGGTGCTGTCCATCTAGGACTACTTCTAGGACTATTATCAGGGGTTTTAACTCTTGATGTGCTAGGTTGATTTATATCTCCTGTATTTATTTCTAATTTTTTCGGGTTATTTACTTGTTCTAGAATTTATGTGTATGTTTCGCTTATATCACTTATTTCTGATTTTTGATCGTTCATTGTATCTTATTCATTTATTTCGTCTATTTCGTCTATTTCAAGATTTTCATTTAATTTTTGTTTCATCTTATTTATTTCATTAGTCAATTCAAGTTCATCATCTTTTTCTATTTGTTTTTCCTTTTGTTTTGTTTCATATAATAATTTTAGCTTAATTAATTCTTTTTCTAATTCACTTATTTTTGTATTTTTTATTTCTTCTAGATGTTGTACTTCCTGCTTTGCTTGTGTTTTTATTTTTTCAATCTCTTTTGATTTATCTATTTTTTCGTTTTCCTTTGTTATTCTTACCATAGCTGTTAAACTATCTTCTAATTTTGCTGTTTCTTTTTCTAACATTAGATACAAGTTATTTCCTTTTTTTTTTATCGTCTTCCTAAATTTGAAAATATTATTTTTATTACTAATCCTTCTTGATTTTCATATGTTTTTTCGTCTAATGCAAATTCTTCTTTATTCATTATGGTTCGTGTTATAGCTTACATCATGTTGTAATTTATATTCAAGGCAATCTATTTGTATTTCTAGCATAAATATAACTTTTCTTTGTGCTAATATTGATTTATTACATACTCCTGCTAACATATTTTCTTCTAGTCTTCCTTTTCTGTGTTTTAACTCTTGTCTTTTTTCAATTATTTTCTCTATTAGTTGTTGCTTATATATTTCTTTGTTCATATTGTTTTTTCAGATAACAAACATATTTATATTCTGTTTTAGAAATTATGTCTATTAAAAGATTTGTTTTGCTAGTATTTGTTTTGGTAAGTTGTAATAATTCATATTCTATTTATAAGGTTTTTAATTTTTTCTGTGTCTTTCGTACTTTTCTCTCTATTTCTGTTTTTATTATGGTAGTTATTTTATTTGTTGTCGGATTGTTCTTCATAATTTTAAGAATAAAATATTTTTCCGTAATATTCTTTTTTAAGTAGATCTAATCGCTGAATTTCATTAGTGTTATTTGCAATATATTCTAAATATTTATTTTCTCGAGTTCTTAAATACTTGTACAATTTTCAATTAGTAGCTTTTCAAGTAGTTCTATTCCTTCTTTAGTTTCTTTCCAGAATTGTAAGTATAAATAATCTATCATTGATCTATAAATAATTCTAGATCATCATATAATTCTATGTCAAAATCATCTGGTATAATTAATTCTGCCCAACCTTGGATTGTTTCCTCTATTATTTCATATGTCAATAATTTTTCAGAAATTGTTCTTTTTATATATGTATTAAGATCTTTCAATATATAGAGTATTAATATCTTGTAATTAACATCATCATCTAGTAAATAGGAATTCATTTTGACATGTTTTCGCTAAAAATTTTATTCCTTCTAACCTCTTAATAGATTATACTTATTTATTATGAAATAATAATGATTTAATAATCATCTCGTCTAGTCACTACTACGGTTTTCTTCTTTGATCGGTTACCCTAACAGTGCCTCAACTTTGTTTACTCCCCTAAACGGCCTTCTTGCCTAACGGTTTCAACTTTAGGATGGCATAGTCTGGGCATACTTACTCGTAGAATATTTCCGTAGCAAACTTTCTAAAGATGGTTATTATAACTCTTTTTGTAAAAAAAAATAATTAAAAGGCACATCTGAACAGAAAAATAAAAAATACTCCGTTCGTGGCTCCGTCCCTTTTTACTTGCAAGATTTTAACTTGACATACCTATTAAGAAATAATAATTTTTACATCTATTAATTAATACAGTCTTAAACATATTTGGTCACTACATTTTCAAATACATTAAATGAATGTTAATAAATTGAGGATATAATAGAAAAAAATTTTCTTCCTTGATTTGTCAAAAATGATAAGTAAAAAGAAAAATCAAATTATAAAATACTTGACAAGTAAATACTCCCTCCGTCCACTTTTATTTGTCATGTGGCGCAAGTTAATTTGACCAATTTTTAAAGTTTAAATTACATTAGTTCGATATCTTAAACGAAAAATTTAGATATTAAAAAATCATACGAAAAGCATTACAAATTGTAATTTTTTGTATATTAATATGATGAAAAAATATATCATAAAATAATAGTTAAATTTTTAATAATTTAACTCTAAAAAAAATTAAGACAACTAAAAGTGGACCGAAATAATAAAAAATAAAAGCGGTATCAATTTGAAAAGCAATAAGTGAACAAACAAGGATAGAGGGTCGTTAGTCTTTTTTGCAAGTAGGACTTAAAGTCTATTTGGCAAGGTATGAGAGGAGCTCGCACAAGTATTGTCTGTCATAAACCACATGTGCCTCTTATAGAAAAAAAATTTTCGAGGGTCTTTAGTCTATTTTGCAAGTGGGACTTAAAGTCACTTGGGAAGGTATGAGAGGACCTCAAACAAGTATTGTCTGTCATATAATACTTTTGTCTCTCATAGAATAAATTTTTTCTACGAATAATAAATATTGGTTGGTGTTGCTGATGCCGCTCCCACCTACGTTGCTTGTTGCTGTCGTCGCCGCTGCCACCTGTTGCTACTATGCTAGTCTGTTGAAACGTGTGTTGCACTTTAATTTTGTCCTATAAACATTATTCTACAATAAAAATACTTATTTTAGTATTTCAATTTTGTTAATTAATAAAATTATGTCTATGAGATGGTGTATTTTCAATCTGGCAAGAAGTATGTAAACATAAGCAAAAAAATATAATCTCGAAAATATTGATGAATTTTTGCTCTTAAATCAATAAATACATGTAAATACTTATAAAAATTGCATCATTATAAATAGTAATTTGTTCATATGAATAATATATATAATTTTAAAATGCACTATTAAATACTGCAAGGAGTGGTAAGTCTTACCCAAAAGTTTGGATTGTGACAATAATATCGGTCAAAGTCTGAATGTATATTGCGAATTCTTTTCTCGTTCATATATATTGTATACATTATTCACTTTTAAACATATTGTATATTTATCATAATATTTTTATATATTGCTAAATAAATGATAATTAATAAAAAAAATATTATTATTATTAGTAATTATTTATTAAAAGTTACACATTCAAGTATTTTTTCCATGTTTTCTCTTTAGTTCTCTGGCCCACATAATTTACAAAAAAAATAATTGATAAATTACCTATACACATACCATTTTCTTTTCCATAATTCTCAATATTTCCTACCAGTTCTCAAATTTTTCAGAATTCCTTATTTTACTCCAAACCCACTAAACGTTGAATACATTATTCCTAACTTCCAAAACCAACATTTACCCCTTTCATATTCCACTTCACAAATCTCTCCTTATTTTTAGTCACAAAATCTTGTTAGTTGTTTTCTCATTCACCTTTGAAATTAAAAAATCAGTCTCTTTTATATAAACGGAGGATATTTTTAGACAAAAATGTTTTAAAATGATATTTATGAATATTTTACCTATTTTAGAAAATACTCTAAAATTTATAACAGAATAAAATAAGTGAACTTAAAATTTTCAACACTAAAACGTAGTAGAAAATAAATGAAGTAATAGTACTTATTATTTGGTAATAATTAATATAATATTGGTTAATTTTTCATAACTTAAGTTAGTTATGGACTCTGACAAATAATCATTCATTGAAACTGAAAAGGATTCTTGTATTATTATAATTATTTAAACTTCTGATTTTCTCATAATAATATTAGTTTCAATTTCCTCAAAATTTCATATCAAATTTCTTCAACAGATTGTATTTGTTTGTGTATCTTATGGATAACTTTATTCTTATTCATTGTGATACATTTTATTTCATCTTACATATATTCTTCTTTCACAACCTTATTGTATCATATACATTATTATCAACTACAAAATGATACCTTGTGTAAGTTAAACGTATCTTTCAAAGCAAACAATACAATACTTATCTATTTAATGAGATACATAATAGTAATGTGTTATACACTAATTTTTTTAAGATGATACATAAATTTGAATTAATACTAAATGTATCAATTACATAACAACTACCACATGGTAATGTATCGATCTCAAATCTAACATCTTATGGGAAACAATTACTTATGCAATGTCTCTAGTATAAATACAACACTTACCAATTTAAACGAGATACATAAATAGTAATGTACCATGCACAAATTTTTTAGGTATGCTACGTCTTAGCGGAAACGTGAAATTAAAGAACAAGTAATAACAACAATATTTAACGTGGTTCGAATCAAAATGATTTTACGTCCACCAAAGAACAACTGCACCAATATTTATTTCACTGAGAGAACAACAAATGTCTGAGAAAGTGAGAAGGCAAGTAAGAGGATGTTTTGAAAATGAATTAAGAGCTACCTATTTATAGGAATGAATTCCTCCTATTGATGTCATCCATGACATCACTATGTGTCAAAAATGTCAAGGTTAAATATGTGAAACAATTTTATGGTTTACCTAAATTTCACCTACTAAGATACTATCTTGACTTTTATATTGTACTAATTATCTTCTTACCAAATATTCATGTTAATTCATCTTCCATTGAGTGTGATTCCAAAAGAACCAAACTAACTCTTTCAATCTCCACCTTGGTTTGTGTTCCAAGCATGCATATAAACAACTCTGGCCAAAACTTCTAAGTTTACAAGGTAATCCCATTGTATGAAACAAGAAGAATCAAACTTTTGTTGAACATACCAGCTCAACCTAACAATTGTTCTCTTAGAGTTCCATCAATTGATGCATGATACGCTCAAATTTACTTTCCGAAAAGAAGTATAACCGATCGTATGATACGCTCAAATTTACTTCTCGAAAAGAAGTATAAGAGGTCGTATCAAGTAAAGAAACCAACTATGAGGTTGGGGTGGATCCCACGGGAAAAATGATTCAAACTTAACTTTAACCTACTACTACTTCTATTTAGTCAAGTCCTTTCTGAAAATAAGTAACAAAAAGAGGGTTTTAAGTAATAAATGTAATTAGCTATGTCTAAGTAAACAAGTGACAAGTTCAAAGATTTGATTTTTATCAAGTAATGAAAGTAACAAAGGCTTAAGTGTACCCCACAGGTTCATAACGCGGTAATTCTAGCTATAACAATCTTTTCCTAGTATATTGCATGCAAAGTGGTAAGTTATGTATCCCTAATTCCTTGATCGGGCAACTAGGAAATTTTACTCTGCACCTTGGTCCGTCTACGTGTGTATGCTTTACTAAAACTTACCTTTACCTCATATTAAGCATCATAATCGATGTTTGTCTTAGTTGTAACTTCGCACCAATCGACACTAGCCTATTAGATAGTGTATACTAAATCTACGTTGATAATTTTTTTCTTATTAATTACCTCCTTGGTCCGGCAAGTAGCAACAAGGAGAGTTCCAACACGTGCACTCGTTAAAAAGACTTATAAATGAAAGAATTATCAATACATGCAAGACACTATTCTAGGATTACTATTTTAGCTAGTTTTTACCTTGTTAATTACAATTGATTCCTACAACCATAGTTATGGATTTAGCTACCCATGTTAATAATCACACAATTCATATTAATTTGATTAGAATTCATGTACTTACTTTGATGAGAATGAAGGAAACCCAGAAAATTACTTGAATTAATCAATAAGCTTGGAACAAACGATTTTCGGAAAATAGAATAATTTCCCAAAATCACAAGTTCACAACTAGAACAATAAAATCTTAAAATACCTAAAAGTCTGTCGACGGGTTAGATTAATTTTATAAAAAATCAGAAGCAAAGGTTCTTACACTATCGACGGTTGTGCAGGATGGACAGTCGAAGAGACGACGGTTCGTCATAAGGGTCCGTCGACGGATACTTAGAGTAAACTCGGGAAGTTGGGGTTGACGAACCCCAACGATGGTCCATCGGGACCGACGGTCCGTCGACAGATACTTAGAGTAAACTCGGGAAATAGGGTTTGACAGACCCCAACGATGGTCCATCGCAGGACCGAAGGTTCGTCGATGCGGTCTCGTACTGACCTTCACGAAACACAGTTTTGCAGCCAATTTGGTACCCTATCATACTAATTTGAAGTATTTTTAGAAGCCTAAGTTTACTAAACATTTACCCAGCATCCTATCATTCGTAGGGCATGAATTTTCGTAGTTTTAACATGCATTTTTGACAGTCTATCAAACCCTAGGTCAGGAACACAATCATGCAAACACACGCCATTTTTTTTACAATAAACCCCCATCCCTTCAATTTCAGTGTTCTAAGGGATTTTGGACTTTTGTGTGTAAGTTTTAGTATGCAAAATGGTCCAAAATTAAGTACCCAAACAGTTAGACATCACGGTAATCAGGAATATTAATAAAAGCTAATCTTGCAGCTCAGAAAACATACATGAGAACTGTAGTAGAGGAGAAAGAGTATGAACACTAGTAGTTGAACAACAGCAACAACAACCACGACCACCGACCGGCAAAGGAAATGAAGAAAATGGGAAATTTTGGGAGAGAATGGATTTTGTGAAAGTGGGGGAAGTTTGGGAATCTTATGATGGAATGGGAGTGAATGCGTCAGGAAGTGGGGAAAAATGAGAGGAAATAGGGAGTGAAACGGTTATGGGGGTTATGTGAAGAGGTGGGTAACTGAAGAGTTTAAAAACTTTTAATATGTAGCCGGACGGGTCGGGTCGGGTGGGTGGGTGAGGGATCAACGATTCCCGTCGACGAACCGTAAGCCGATTGATGGTCCGTCGACCCCTCCGTCGATAGTGCCCTAACTTAGAAAAATTTAAAGAACATACCTGGGCATGACAGATCCTACCGACGGTCTGTCGAAGGGACAATGGTCCGTCGATGGGTGCACTAAACCAATTTTTTCCATATTTATGGTGATTTGGTCCCTTCACATTTAACACCCATTAAGCTAATCTTTTTGTGTTTTATGGACACTTTTTTGACACGGACCCTACTCTACGCTCTAGCCAACACTTCGAAAGAAAAATAAAGGAACATTCAGACGTGACATAAGTAATAAAAGCAAAAATAATTCAACTATGCCTAGAAAATCATGAAAAACCTATAGTTTGCTACATGATACTGATACGCTCAAATTTATTTCTTGAAACGAAGTAAAAACAGTCGCATCAACTAAAGAACACAACTAGTGAGGTTGGGATCGTTCCCACGAGGAAAATGGTTCAGACTTAACTTTATTCTATTATTACTTCTATTTAGTCAATTATTTCCCGAAAATAAATCAATAAAGGGGATTTTGATTAATGAAAGCAATTAGCTAAATTAAAGTAAACAAGTGACAGGTTCAAGTATTGGAGTTTAATCAAGTACTGACAGTAACTAGGGCATGAGTGTTCCCCACAGGCTCCTAACTCAGTAATTTAAGCTATAACAATTGTTTCCTAGTATCTTGCATGCACAGTGATAACTTAGGTATCTCTAAATCCTTTGTCCGACATCTAGAAAATTTCACTCCACACCTTGGTACGGCTACGTGTGCTGCTTTACTAAACCTTATCTTTACCTGATATTAAGCATCATATTCGATATTTGACTAAGTTGTTACTTCGTACTAACCGACACTAGCCTATTAGATAGTATACACTAAATCTATGTTGATAGTTCTTTTCCTATTATCTACCTCATTGGTTCGGCAAGTAGCAATAAGGCGATTTCTAACGTTGGCTATCCTTTAAAAAGACTTCTAAGCAAAATAATTATCAATACATGCAAGACACTATTCTAGAATCTTTATTTTTTCTAGGTTTTACCTTGTTATTTACCCATGGTTCCCACAACCCTAGTTATGGAGTTTAGTTACCCATGCTAATAATCACACAATTCGTAATAATAATGTAAGAATTCATGCACTTTGATGAGAATGAACAAAATCCAGAAATTTACTTGAATAAATCACAAAACACCAAAAATTGATTCCCGAAAAGTAATATAAAACCCCAAAAATCAAAAGTTCAATACTAAGACAATAAAACTTAAATTTATCCAAGAGTCTAACCCCAAAAATGGGATTTTTTGAACTATTTATAAGAAACAAAACCTAATAAAAGAGGGAAATCTATTTAAGGAAAAATCTGCCCAAAACGCGTCTAAGTTGACGACCCTCGTGATGGCCCATCGTGGACACGACGGACCGTCGTGGTCTTCCGTCGCTCCATACTTAGCTCTTTTTCTGCTGCTTTTCTTCATCAACTCTCTGTTACCCTCGACGGACAGGTGTAACGGACCGTTCCAAGCATGACGGTCCGTCGAGGGGCTTCGTTCCACAACATTTAGAATCTTCTGAAGTTGGATACTAGGACTACTCTCTGTTAGCATTGACGAATGTGCAGGACGGACCGTCGTGGCTATGAAGGTTCGTCGTGAGCTTCCGTAGTCCCACACTTGGTTAGAATTCCCTAACTTCCTTCACCTGCCATTATCTTCTCACGAAGGTTGACCCCTAGGGACCGTCACAGTCACGATGGACCATCGTAGGGTCCGTAAATGGTCACTTTTGCAATTTCAGCTCAAAATCTCTGCATTCTCCTTTGGACAGATTTCCTGGAAATAAATAGAAAACTACAACAAAATCAATAAAAAGGCTTTAGACACACAATAAACTTGAGGAAAATACATTGAAAGTACCATGAAACCACGGTACATCAACACCCTCAACTTAACTTCGTTGTTTGTCCTCAAGCGACGCATTATGACTCACTACAAAATCTTTGTACAAGAGTATCCGTATTTTAGCTTTCGTAATCATTTGTCTATCAATCCTGAATATTCTCATTATGTTCCTGCATGCTATCACTATTAGGCTTGAATTATGTGGATCAGACCATGACACAGACTCACCACAAACTGACACCTATCCTCTTCGATCTCTCACCTAGGTGCTAATTTTTCGGATATTGCAACTATTGTCCTCACTTCAAGATAACATCCTCATTTTTCACATAATGATTATAGTTTGAGTATAAGGATTAATTTTCAACACTCGCTCTCAGAACAACTTTACAACTCATTTATACATATTATCATAGGCTTGCCCTTATTTTCACTGCTTTAAGTTCGCCATAACAACTCTTAGGATCACGATAAAGCTTTCTTAGCTTGTAACATAGGATCAGGGTCAGGTAGGGTATATTTAGGTATATTTTAGTGACTTGTTGCCCTCTTTGACATATCGGCTAAGCGTCCTACCTTTTTATCGTTTTATTTCGCCCTATTTCTCAATTTTCTTTCACCTTGCTATTCTCCCTTTATTCTCCTTATATGTAAGTGACTCTTCTCTTTTTTTTGTGTTTATTTTGTTTTTACTCTTGAGTTGCTGTTGTTTTGTTCTTTCTTCCTCTTAATTCTTTCAACCCCACTTTCCAGAGTACTCCTCATAACATCCACCCTCAACTCATGGCTTTGCCATTAGTCAATGTTCACAATACCCAAGATTAGTTCAGGGCCACGACAAGATTGTTTTCTGCACTAACCACCCTCAACTTATGCTTTTGACATAAGCTGAGGTGCACATGTCCAAGGAGGGACAAGGGCCAACACATTGTTCCTAGAAAAGATCAGATGGGGTGAAGAAGAAAGATCTGTTTTAAGCTACTATTTGGATCAATAAGGGATTCATTCATTTGGTTTTTCTGTTATTATAGGCTAAAGATTGACTATTTCGAACAAGGGCTATGATCCTTTCCTAATTGTCTATTATGACTTACTTTTAGCATGACTAACCAGGAATGTTCTAGCTTAGTACCAATGGTGGAATATTCAAATTTTCCTCACTCCCACTTGACATCTCATTACTCTACCAGATTATCAGACACCTAGTTCGAATCTTAGATTTAGGGTCATGCCGTACTGTATCTCTATGTCATGTTTAGAGCCACACATTTATCAGTTACTATGCCTAGTCATGCATCATTTTTATTACATCAGGATATCATTTCTGTTTTAGCCATCATGCTTCAAAGTTATACTATGTACACAAGATATAGACATGCTGGTTAAACAATAAAAATAATCAGTCTCTTGGGAAAAAGAACACGGGCAGGAAAACCCCAAAAGAGGATCGTGAGTTGGGCTACTCAGACTTCACCCTAGCACTCACTTTCCATTTACCCTACCCCCATCAAAAAGATATGCAATTGTCCCCAATGCATAAAAGAATCTAAAATAATAGAGTGGTAGCTGAAGCAAATTTGAGGAGTAAAGCGTCGGTGATCAACAAGCTGGTGGGTCCGTTGTCCCAGAATCCACTCCCTCTATAGTCTAGACTCCCTCAGTAGTGTCTTTAGCATCAACAGCACCATCAGTAGTGCCTCTCTCAACAATCACAGCACCATCAGTAATGCTCTTCTCCGCCTCAACAACTCTGGGTCTATCATGTGTGCCCTAACTTAGAAAAATCTTAAAAACATACATGGGCACGACGGATGCTTGCGACGGTACGTCGTTGGGTCCGTCAAAGGGTGTTGTAGACCAATTTTCTGCAGATTTTCTGGTGATGTGATACCTGCAAATTTAATACCCATTAAGCTATTCTTTTTGTATTTTCTGGGCATTTTCTTGGAGACGGAACCTAAACTATGCTCTAGCCAACACTTCTAACAAAAAGAAAACAAATATTTATACGGGACGTTTAAGGAAATAAAAGCAAAGAAACATGCAATTATAACTAAAATATCACGAAAAAACTATAGTTGGCTAGAGGATACATATTGGGTTGCCTCCCAACCAACGCTTGATACAACATCGTAGAACGACGTAGGACACTTGATTACACAGACTTCATCAAGATGGTATTCCTCGATCACTTCATTCACCGTTTCAGCGTGCCCCAGATAGATTTTAATTCGCTGTCCGTTCACCTTAAACCGCACGCCCTCCTTGCTCTCCAACTCAACCGCTCTGTGTGGGAATAGTTGGGTGATCATGTAAGGACCACTCCATTTGGACTTGAGTTTGCCCGGAAACAAACGCAACCTACAATTAAATGAAACCACCAAATCCCCAACTATGAAATTGTGTTTCTCAATCTATTGGTCATGGTACTTCTTCACTACCTCTTGAATTGGTGTATTTAGACGTCTCTGATGCTCAATACTTGGCCTATGATCGGGTATGAGTTGGATTTTATGAGAACAAATATCGGGAGGGATCCCAATAATATCCGCAATAGTCCACCCAATAGCTCTTTTGAACCTTTTTAACACTTTCACAAAACTCTCAACTTGATGCACATTCAAATCTGATGCAATAATAACCGGCAAAGTGTCATCTTTTCCCAAAAATACATACCTCAGGTAAGGTGGTAGAGGCTTAAGTTCTAATTTTGGAGCCTCCTCAATAGACGGTTTCGCGGGTGTAGATTCGTGATGTTGCATATCTAAATCAAATTTCATTGGTTTAAAACGAACATTACCTCGATCAAGAGCCGCGACCAATGACCCAAACTCTTCAATGCCATCACTATCAAAATTCATGAACACTGCCTCTAATGCTTCTACACCCAGACGCTCTTCAATTTGTACCTCAGATGACTCTTCAACTTTGTAGGATATAGCAGATACCGATTGGAGCTCACCACTCTGCCTTATAGACCTACAAATGATTAAGGTCACTTCTTCATTGTCCAACCAGAATTTCGTCTGCAACATTTCCATATCAACCAAGGCTCTACCCGTAGAAAGGAATGGCCTCCCAAGAATAATAGGCACATCAATATCGATCTCACAATCAAGAATCACAAAATCGGCCGGAAATATAAACGACTCCACTTTTACTAGCACATCGTGGAGTATACCAATGGGCCTTTTTACCGTTGGATCAGCCATCAGTAGCCGCATCGCAGTGGGCTTTGGGTCACCCAAACCTAACTTCTTGTTAATCGAGAGGAGCATGACATTTATGCTTTCCCCAAGATCACATAATGCTTTCGCAAATGTAATAACCCGATTGTACAAGGAATAGTGAAAGCACCCGGATCTTCTTTATTTTGCACTAGAGATCTTGTAGCAATAGCACTACAGTGTTGCATTCTATCATCATCCTCAAAAGTGATAGATCTTTTCTTCGTAACCATATCTTTCTTGAACTTGGCATAACCGGGCATTTGTTCAAGAGCTTCTACCAAAGGGACATTGATAGAATGTTGTTTCAATATCGTTATAAAACACCGGTATTTACCATCCTCGGTCTTTTTTACTAACCTTTGTGGGAAAAGAGGTGGTGGACTAGACATGGAGGTCACCTTTTAGGGAACCTCAACATCTTTTACCGTTTCATATTCTAACTCACCACTACCCTCCACCACTGTATCATCATCTCTTATCATTTTTTCTACATCAGACGACATAGGTGAGTCAATGGTTCGATTACCAACCCGTGTAGTGATTGCCATACAATGCCCATCATTTTTTGGATTTTGGACAGTGTTGCTAGGATGAGTGCCCGGTTGCCGTGTGTTCACAGTTGCAAACAATTGGGCCATTTGCAACTCAACATTCTTAATCGAGATTGCATGTGTATCAACTTTCTGCCCTATACCCGCTAAGTCATTCCTTAACTCTTTAGTGTGCTCATCACTAGCATTGAATCTCCTCATCATTTTATGCATCATATCCTCTACTCACTCCATACTACCTTCACCATCCCTAGAAGCAACTTCATAAATTTAAGGTGGAACATAGAGATCACTTCTATCATTTCTGCTACCATAGTTACCCCGGTTGAAGTTGTTGTCACGGTTGTAATACCCATCTCAGAAATAATGACCATCGCGGTTATAATTATCATAGTTCCGACCTTTGTTTCCTTGAATTTGGCGCCAATTCTCCTGATTGGAGCTTTGGGCGTTCGGTCGGAAACCCCCGGTCTGATCATTCATCCATAGGTGTCCTCCTCATAGTAATATTCATCATTTGGCGGTGGTGGTTTAGACCAATGGTGGCATTTGCGGGTCGACCTCATCACCTTGGATGCCCAAATTCTGATTCATTCTACTTAAAGTACGCTCTAGTTCGGGGTCATGTTCAATTACGGGTATCCCTCCACTCCGTGCATTTGGCATTTAAGGAAGTTAGACCTGCAGGAGACAAAAACAAAAAGAAAAAGTAGAATTAGGAAAATGTTGACTAAACTTCGGTATTAAACTGAAAGTTAATCTAAAAGCCACTTTCCCCGACAGTGGCACCAAAATTTGATACACTCAAATTTACTTCTCGAAACGAAGTAAAAGCGGTCACATCAAGTAAAGAACCCAACTAGTGAGGTCGGGATCATTCCCACAAAGAAAATGGTTCAGATTTAACTTTATTATATTATTACTTCTATTTAGTTAATTATTTCTTGAAAAATATAACTAAAAGGGGGTTTTGATAAATGAAAGCAATTAGCTAAATTAAGGTAAACAAGTGACAGGTTCAAGTATTGGAGTTTAGTCATGTAATGAGAGTAACTAGGGTGTAAGTGTTCCCCACAGGCTCCTAACTCGGTAATTCTAGCTATAACAATCATTTCCTAGTATCTTGCATCCAAAGTGATAAGTAGGTTTCTCTAAATCCTTGGTCCGGTATCTAGAGAATTTCACTCTGCACCTGGGTCTAGCTACGTGTGTTGCCTTACTAAACCTTATCTTTACCTCATATTAAGCATCATATTTGATATTTGACAAAGTTATTACTTCGTACCAACCTACACTAGCCTATTAGATAGTATAAACTAAATCTATGTTGATAATTCTTTTCCTATTATCTACCTCCTTGGTCCGGCAAGTAGCAATAAGGCGAGTTCTAACGTTGGTCATCCATTAAAAAGACTTCTAAGCGAAAGAATTATCAATACATGCAAGACACTATTCTAGAATCGTTATTTTAGCTAGGTTTTACCTTGTTATTTACCCATGGTTCCCCGAACCCTAGTTATGGAGTTTAGTTACCCATGCTAATAATCACACAATTCATAATAATAATGTAAGAATTCATATACTTTAATGAGAATGAAAAAAATCCAGAAATTTACTTGAATAAATCACAAAACACCAATAATCGATTCCGAAAAAGTAATATCAAACCCCCAAAATCGAAAGTTCAATGCTAAGACAATAAAACTGAAAATTATCCAAGAGTCTAACCCCAAAAACAAGGTTTTATGGACTATTTATAAGAAAAAAAAACCTAATAAAAGAGGGAAATCTATTTATGGAAAAATCTGCCCAAAACGCGTCTGAGTCAACGACCCTCGTGACGTACCATCGTGGTCTTCTGTCGCTCCAAGCTTAGCTCTTTTTCTAGCTGCTTTTCTTCATCAACTCTCTGTTACCCTCGACGAACAGGTTTAACGGACCTTTGCAAACACGACGATCCATCGAGGGACTCCGTTCCACGACACTTAGAATCTTCTGAAGTTGTATACTAGGACTACTCTCTGTTAGCATTGACGAATGTGCAGGACGGTCCGTCGTGGCTATGACGGTCCGTGTGAGCTTCCGTAGTCCCACACTTGGTAAGAATTCCCCATCTTCCTTTAGCAGCCATTATCTCCTCACGACGATTGACCCTTATTGAAATTCACAGTCACGACGGACATCAGATTCATATTGGGTTTCCTCCAAATCAGAGCTTAATTTAACGTCGTGGCAAGACGGAGGACTCTTGATTACTCAGACTTCATCAAGATGGTATGACTCGATCACTTAATTCACCATTTCATCATGCCCTAGATTGATTTTGATTTGCTGCTCGTTCACCTTGAACCTCACACCCTCCTTGTTCTCCAACTCAACCACACCATGAGGGAATAGTTGGGTGATCAAATAGGGACCAGACTTGAGTTTGCTCGGAAACAAGCACAGCCTAGAATTGAACAAAAGCACTAAATCCCCAACCAAAAAATCCCGCTTCTCAATCTTTTGGTCATGGTACTTCTTCATCTATTCTTTGTAGAGGGCTGAACTTCATATGCTTTCATGCGAAATTCATCAAGCTCATTCATCCCGTTTAACCTCTATTACGCGGCCTCATTCCGATCCATTTTCAACTTATCATTGCCCACATGACCTTATGCTCTAATTCAACCAATAAGTGACAATTCTTCCCATATTCATGTTGGTATGGGGACATACCTATGGGTGTCTTGTATGCTGTACAGTAGGCCCAAAGAGCATCATCAAGCCTCCCTGACCAATCCGTTCAACTAGCATTCACCATTTTTGCCGAAATCTTCTTAATCTCCTTGTTTGACACCTCAATTTGCCCACTAGTTTGAGGATGGTAAGGAGTGGCCAAATTATGGCGAACCCCATATTTTTCCAATAATCCTTTAAACAGCTTGTTGCAAAAGTGGGATCCCCCATCACTGATAATAGCCCTTGGGGTAACAAATCTAGAAAATATATTCTTTTTCAAGAACGTGGTGACACTCTTCCCTTTATTATTCACAAGTGTGTTAACTTCTATCCATTTTGACACATAATCGACTTCCACAAGAATGTATTTCATCCCATGAGAACTCATAAAAGGGCCCATAAAGTCAATGCCCCACACATCAAACAGTTCAATCACAAGAATGAAATTTAAGTGGAGCTCTTGCTTTCTCGAAATGCCACCATCTCTTTGGCATCTATCACATGCCTTGGCGAACTGATGAGCATCTTGGTGGATGGTTAGCCAATAGTATCCACATTTCAAGATCATGTGAGCAGTCCGGATACAACTATGATGCTCACCTACATGCGAAGAATGGCATGCCTCCAAAACACTCGACATCTCAATTTCCAGCGCACTACGCCGAATAAGCCCATCGGCACAACTCCTATATATGTATGGCTCATTTTAAGAAAACCTTTATCACATCATGCATGAACTTTTTCTTTTGATGAAAGGACAAGCCCGGTGGGATGATATCACTAGCCAGATAATTTGCAATCTTCGAACAATGGAATCAAGTCTTGGGAGGGAGCCAGTACATGCTCATTAGGAAAAATATCATCAATTTCAGACTTTTCACCAAACTCCCTCATTGCTTCATCTTCTAATCGGGACAAGTGATCAACAACTTGATTTTCGGTCCCTTTTCTATCTTTCACCTCAATGTCAAATTCTTGCAATAGTAATAACAAACAAATCAAGCTCGGTTTCGCATCCTTCTTTTCCATCAAATATGTCAAAGCAGCATGATACATATGCACTATAACCCTCGTTCCAAGCAAATAAGAGAGAAATTTCTCGAAAGCAAAGACTACTGCAAGGAGCTCTTGTTCAGTCACGGTGTAGTTCTTTTGGGCTTCATTAAGGGCTTTAATAGCATAATAAATGGGATGAAGGATTTTGTCCCTTCTTTGTCCCAATACCACACCAAGAGCAACCCCACTCGCATCACATATCACCTCAAATGGCTTGCTCCAATCCAGAGAAATGATGATAGGTGCAGACACCAACTTTTCCTTCAACTCACCAAATGCCTTAATACAGGATTCATCAAAATAAAACTTACACTCTTTCTCAAGCAACTTGCACAAAGGATGTGCAATCTTTGAAAAATCCTTTATGAACCTCCGGTAAAAGCCTGCATGCCCAAGAAAACTTCTCATACCTTTTATAGAGATGGGTGGAGGAAGTCTCTATATCACCTCAACTTTAGCTCGATCAACCTCTATACCCTTCTTTGAAATGCGATGACCCAATAGAATACCTTCTTTCACCATGAAGTGACATTTTTCCCAGTTTAGCACAAGGTTGTTATCTTCACACCTCTTATGAACCTCGGACAAATGACTTAAACACCGCTCAAAGGAGACAGTGAAAAATCTTCCATAAACACATCAATAATGTCCTCCACCATATCAGAGAATATTGATATCATACATGTCCGAAATGTGGTTGGTGCATTACTGATATATCGTGGTTTCACGGTATTTTTAATGCTTTTTCCTAAAGTTTAGTGTGTCCAAAAGTTTTTTGTATTAATTTTTATGTAAGTTTCTCTTTATTGCAGGAAATCTGTCTAAAAGATGAATGCGGGGGGTTTTGAGCAAGAAATGCAGAAAAGTACCACCTACGTAGCTTGTGACGGTCTGTCGTGCCTGTGACGGTCCGTAGGTGGCATCGTAGTGAAGCTGCTAAAGGAAGATGGGGAAGTCTGACCAAGTGTGGGGTTACGGAGTGTGTGACGGACCGTCGTATCCATGACGGTCTGTCCTGCAGGTTCGTCATGAAGATCAGAGAAGTAGTCCCAGTACCCAAATTCCAAGAGTTCAAGTGTTATGAAACGGAGACCCTCGACAGATCGTTGTGCCTGTGACGGTCCGTCATACCTGCTGTCGAGGATAATAAAGAGAGCAGCAGAAGAATTTGCAAAGTATGGGACAACGGAGTCCATGACGGCCCGTCGTGACTACGATGACCCGTCGCTAGGTTCGTCGACCCAGGCGCGTTTTGACAGATTTCCAGCAAATAGAGTCCTTCTTTAATTAGGTTTTTGTTTTTTATAAATAGTTCGAAAAACCTCGTTTTTAGGGTTAGACTCTTTGGTAGTTAGACTCTTTGGACTCTTTTATGTTATATTCTTTGTGAGGAGATTATTTTTGATTATTACACTTTGGATTGTTGCACTATTTTCTGGAGTTGATTGTTGGTGATTTTGTCGATTAATCAAGTACATTTCTGGATTTTATTCTTTCTCATTGAAGTAAGTGCATTAATTCTTATATTTTATATTTGAATATTTTATAATTCTAGAATAGTGTCTTGCATGTATTGATAATTCTTTCGTTTAGAAGTCTTTTTAACGGATGACCAACGTTAGAACTCGCCTTAATGCTACTTGCCGGACCAAGGAGGTAGATAATAGGAAAAGAATTATCAACATAGATTTAGTGTATACTATCTAATAGGCTAATATTGATTGGTACGAGGTAATAACTTAGTCAAATATCGAATACAATGCTTAATATGAGGTAAAGGTAAGGGTTAGTATAGCAACACACGTAGCCGGACCAAGGTGCAGAGTGAAATTTTCTAGATGCCGGACCAAGGATTTAGAAATACGTAACTTGTTACTTTGCATGCAAGATACTAGAAAAGAATTGTTAAGTTAGAATTATCAAGTTAGGAACCTGTGGGGAACACGTAAACCCTAGTTACTTTTATTAATTGATTAAACTCCAACATTTAAGTCTGTTAGTTGTTTACTTCGATTTAGCTAATTATTTTATTCATTTAGAAATAACCCCCCCCCCTTTTATTGTCTTTGCTTTCTAATGAAATAATTACTAAATAATAGTAATAATAGATTGAAGTTAAGTCTGAACTATTTTCCTCGTGGGAACGATCCCAACCTCATTAGTTGGGTTCTTTACTTGATACGACCACTTTACTTCTTATTTGAGAAGTAAGTTTGAGCGTATCAAATTTTGGTGCCGCTGCCGGGAAAAGTAGCTTCTAGATTAACATAAACTTATTACTATAGTTTAGTCAATATTTTCTTGACTTTACGCTGTTTTATTATTTTTGATTCTTACATAACCATCTTCCTTGTATGCCAAATACACGGAGAGGAAGAGAACCCTTGTTTCCCTACGATCACAAATTAGAGCGTACACTACGCAACATAATTTGAAACTTGGGAATTAATGATGATGATCCAAACCAGAACATCCCAGCTTCGGTTGATGTTCATGGTCAGTTGTTACCCGATGCTCCGAGTGAAAACAAACAGAGGCGACAACATCCCGCTCCACGTCCTCAAGAATACTACAGAGGCTATGACAATATAGCAGACTCTGATGGGCCACTTGTTTTTCCCCTCTACCACCAGGCCACACCTTTGTGGTAACTAGTAGCCTGATGCAAATGCTCACTGCCAGAGGTTTGTTTTCAGCGCTACCTTCTGAGGATCCACATGCCCATATAGCTAAGGTAAGTGTAGTGTGTAAAAGCTGTGTAGGGAGGCCTGACTTGGACTTGGATGTAATAGGGATAAGAGTGTTTCCTCTCTCACTGACGAGAGAGGCTTCTATTTGGTTCACTGAGCTCCCTTATAACTCAATTTTCACTTGAAACGAACTAAGGGACGTTTTCTTAGCACGCTACTACCTGGTCTCCAAGAAACTAAACCACAAAGATAGAGTGAACAACTTTGTTGCACTACCAGGAGAGTCAGTTAGTAGTTCTTGGGATAGATTCACCTCGTTTTTGAGAAGCGTCCCCAATCACCGCATAGATGATGAGTCACTAAAAGAATACTTCTATCACGGACAGGATGATAATAATAAAGCGGTGTTGGATACTATGGCGGGTAGTTCTTATGGGGAGTGTCCTTATTCTGAGATTGCTGAAAAGTTAGAGAAAATCTCCCGGAACAATAAATCTTGGAGTACTAGGAAGTCAGATACTGGGAGAAATATCTTCGCAGTGCAATCCACTCACAACCCAGCCACAGATGAGATTTGTGAAGAGATGGCTCAGATGTGAACTGATCTTGGGTTGGTATAAAAAGATATCACTGGGGTGCAGAAAAGATAAATGTAGTTAACTACTTGTCTAAACCGCCACCACCACATGATGAATGTTATCATGTGGAGGATTCCTATGCAGTAAATGAGCAGACGGGGGGTTTCCGACCGAGTGTCCAAGGCTCAAATTAGGAGAATTGGCACCACGGTCAAGGGAACCAAGGTTGGATCTATGGAAACTACAACCGCGACAACAACTTCAAAAGGGGTAACTATGGTAACAGAAATGATAGGAATAGGCCCTATGTCCCTTCTCAAAATCGTGAAGTCACTCCTAGGGATGGTGGAGATAGTATGGCGCGAGTTGAGGATATGTTGCACAAAATGATGAGGAGGTTTGATGCTAATGATGAGAACATTAACGAGTTAAGGAGTGATTTAGCGGGTATTGGGCAGAAAGTAGATACACATGCAATATCGATTAAGCAGATCGAGTTGCAAATGGCCCAATTATCTGTGACTGTGATTACATGACAACCGGGCACTCTTCCTAGCAACTGTCCAAAATCCGAAAAATGATGCACATTGTATGGCAATCACTACTCGGGGTGGTAAGCAAACCATTGACTCACCTATGTCGTCTAATGAGGAAAAGGTGAGAAAGGATAATGATAAGGTGGTAGAGGGTAGTGGTGAAGTAGAAGATAGCACTGGAAAAGATGCGGAAGTCCCTATAAAGGTAATTCCCATGCCTAGGCCACCACCCCCTTTTCCTCAAAGATTAGTGAAAAATACCGAGGATGGTAAATATCGACTTTAATAACAATATTGAAGCAGCTTTCTATCAATGTCCCTTTGGTAGAAGCTCTAAAACAAATGCCCGGTTATGCCAAGTTTATGAAAGATCTGGTTACAAAGAAAAGATCGGTCACTTTCGAGGATGATGATAGAATGCAGCATTGTAGTGCTATTGCTACAAGATCTCTCGTACAAAAGAAAGAAGATCCAGGTGCGTTCGTTATTCCTTGTACAGTCGGGTCATTACATTTTGCAAAAGCATTATGTGATCTGGGGGCAAGAATAAATATCATGCCCCTCTCGATTTACAAGAAGTTGGGTTTGGGTGACCCAAAGCCCACTGCGATGCGGCTACTGATGGCCGATCGAACAGTGAAAAGGCCTATAGGGATACTCCACGATGTGCTAGTAAAGGTGGAGTCGTTCATATTTCCAGCAGATTTTGTTATCCTTGATTGTGAAGTCGATTTTGAAGTGCCTATTATTCTTGAGAGGCCATTCCTTTCTACGGGTAGAGCCTTAGTTGATATGGAAAAGGGGCAGATGAAATTTCGGTTGAACAATGAAGAAGCGACCTTCAACAGTTGTATGTCCATGAGGCAGAGTAGTAAGCTCCAATCGGTATCTACTATATCTTACAAAGAAAAGATGAAGAAGGATTATGACCTAAAAAGTGAAAAACAAGAGTTTATGGTTGGGGATTTGGTGCTTTTAGATAGTTCTAGGTTGCGTTGGCTTCCGGGCAAGCTCAAGTCCAAATGGACAGGCCCTTACTTGATTACCCAATTATTCCCTCATGGAGCAGTTGAGTTAGAAACCAAGGAGGGAGTGTGGTTTCAGGTGAATGGAGAACAAATAAAACCCTATTTTGGGCATACTAAATCGGCAAATGAAGGGATCGAGGCATACCATCTTGATGAAGACTGAGTAATCAAGCGTCTTCATTCATGCCGCGACGTTAAATCAGGCGCTTGTTGGGAGGCAACCCAATACTTATAGTTTTTCTTTCTAGTAATGGTAGAATTTTCTACTAATGGGTTTTAAATTTGCAGGTACATCACTAGGGAATTCTGCAGAAAATCACTCTGCAACATTCATTGACGAACCCATCGACGGCCTGTCACAAATGTGACGGACCGTCGCCTGAATCTGTCGTGCCAGGTACGTCTTTCAGTTATTTTCAAAACTAGGGACACGCGACGGACCGTCGTAGGGGACTCGTCGTGTCATTAATGAAGCGTACCCGACCCGACCCTGCTGGGTTTTTAAAAAAATTCTTAACATTTAAAAACCCCACCCCTTAATTTCACCCATTTCCTTCCCTCTTCCTCCCATTTCCCTCCCTTTTCAACTTCCAATTTCCTACCTCTCTTTCAACCGATCATTTTCCCGAATTCCCAAATTCCTAAAATCTACTCACTACTAGTCGGAGTCTGCTGCTGTGGTTCTGTTCTTGATCACCAAGTACCTTCCTCACTTGTTTTTCTCAAATTCTCAGGTATGTGTCTCTGATTTCTACCCATTTACATTGCATTTTTGTTTATCAATTAGTATTAGCCTATTTCTTATTGATGGGTTCATTCTTTAATACATATTCGGTCTGACCTAGGTTGAGAATCCTCAAAATTGCCTTGTTAAAACTCTAGAAATAGTTGCTTTAGCATTGCTAGTTTACTAGGTATTTGGGTTAAACACATGTAGGTTAAAACACTAAAAATTCCATTTGGGTCATAGGGGATGAATGTGGCATCCCCAGTTTTGTCACTGAATGACAAAACGAGACCCCGATGACGGACCGTCATACCCACGACGGACCGTCATAGGGTCCGTCCCAACATCCCTAACACCCCACTATCCAATTTTCTCCAAGTGTTCACTAACGGACACATGCGACGGACCGTCATTTCCACGACGGTCCGTCCTGTACAACCGTTCTGCTTGTCAGAGACCCTATTACTAAGGGTCTCTCACTTTTTCTAAGAGTCCTCTTACGGACATATACGACGAACCGTCATACCCTCGATGGTCCGTCCTGCACAACCGTTCTGGTTGTCAGAGACCCTGTTCCTAAGGGTCTCCAACTTTTTCCAAATGTCCTACTACGGAACATCATACCCTCGACGGTCCGTCCTACATAACTGTCATGACGGTCAGAGACTCCTCTCCTAAGGGTCTCCATATTTTTTCCAAGTGTTCTCTGACGGACACCTACGACGGACCGTCATACCTTCGACGGTCCGTCCTGCACATACCGTCTTGACGGTCAGAGACCCCTCTCCTAAGGGTCCCCATTCTTTTTTCTAAGTGTCCTACGACGGACATCGACGATGGACCATCATAATCACAACGGTCCGTCCTGCTTATCCATCATACTTGTCAGAGACTTTCCTTCAGGGGTCTCCACATAAACATAGTTTAAGTAATACATGACGGTCCGTCGTACTCACGACAAGCCGTCACGTGGTCCGTCGTGTTTCACTTTTATTATAGAAATGTCATTACATCTTGACTCTTTTATTTATTTTTTGTTGTTTTGATTGTTATATTTTCTCATTCTAGTACTAATATTGATTCTTTACAGGTACTATCTATTATGGCACCAAAACAAGATCGAGTCTACGCACGTGGGCGATCGAAGTCTGTCGCCCAGTCTGCCCGCCTGGTCATTGGCTCTAATGATGAGCGTGACCCCGAGTGCGTGCCCCCAGACACTTCCACCCCATTCCGAGGCGCACGTGCTGCCAGAGCCACACCCAAAAAGGTGGCATCCGGCGTAGTCACTACCTCCCAGTCTGATAAGGAGCGCACACTGACCGGCACACCTTCTAGGTCAGCTACTCATGAAGAAGGAGCGTCTGGCTCCTTAGAAGTTTTGTGGTCGTAGGAAGCCTCCGGATCTGCTGAGGTCGCTGCACCAGCCATAGCTGCACAGTCTGCCTCGTCTGATGAGGCTGAGAGTTCTAAATCCACACCCGGCTCACCGACTCGTGCTCTTACCCCGATTGCCGACCATCCCAACTGGTGGTGTGTCGACAGGCAGTATCAAGTTTATTTAGACGCAAAGTTTCTGAATGACAAAGGAGTCATGACATGGACCCTTACATTGGAGCGGCGGGTCCTTACGGGAAGTCTCCGGACTATGCCAGAGATGCACAATCTCTTCACCAGACATCGACCGGAGTGGACAGCGCGTTTGTTGGGCCGTTATAGTAAAGAGTTGGTCCGAGAGTTCTACGCCTTCTACATGGCTACTCTCAGATCACAGATTGATAGGCGGGCTGCCCCCGCCAAATAGGCCGCACTGGAGCATGTCCGAGTACGTGGCATTCAGGTTGATATCTCCCTGCCTGCCATCCGCCGGTATCTATACGGTGAGGATGTTGATGCCAACCGGACCCCTCTCACCACCGAGTTTGACTACCGATGGCAAATTGTCAAAGATGGCCAATTCTTGCGTGAGCCATCACTAAGAGAGACCACCAAGAGGTGGATGGCCCTGCACTTGTCTGTTGATGGAGAGGGTGCTGATTGGGTGACCGAGCCGAAGGGAGACATCAAGAAGGCTAACCTGACTTTCACGGCGAAGTTCTTATGGTTGATTGTACGCCACTGCTGTTCCCCCACAGCCGCGGATAATATAGTCACATGGGATCGTGCAGTACTGATGGCGGCGATGATAGCTGGGTTTGAGGTGGACTTTGCTTTGCTTCTACAGGCGGTCATGCGCGAGAGGGCTTTTATGTTTACAACTACTTACCCTTTCCCGTGCATGATATTTTCTTTATGCAGGTTCGCAGGTGTGCCCATCTGGCATATTGATCAGCTCAAGACCCCGCTGGGCACTGTTGATATAGGCCTCATAAAGGATGAGGCCAATGAGTTAGCTCCACGCAGAGGGCCCCGTCCAGAGTTGCCTCCACTTGGTGACAATCTGGCTGATATAGTAGCACAGGCTCGCACGGCTACGCAGGCTGCTTCCACAGACACTACCCAGTTGAGTCTATCTCGGGTAGTAGCACTGCCCCGAGCTCCTCTTTCTCAGCCCCTTTCCCCGCTCTGGTCTCGCTTGCTAGGGTCCAGAAACTAGAGGCACAGATGGCTACACTTCTGCATCACATCCATCCTTTGATGCAGAGGTCTATTGCTAAGGCAGAAGAGCGCTTAGAGTGGAGAATGGTCCAGCACACAGAGCGGAAGATTGTTGAGGTTCATCAGCGCTTGGACGCTTTTGAGTTGCGGGTGCTAGCCCGGCCAGCCCCTCAGGTGTATGTGTCGACCCTTCAGGTCGCGGTCGATAGTCTTCGCGCAGACATCAATATGATCTTAGAGGCTAGGGTGCCTGAGTCTGAGGCCCCTTCTGTAGCGCCTGCTGAGGACACAATGATGGCGGCCTTATTCGCCACTTCTGAGATTCCGCCACCTCCTCCTCGAGAGCATGCCAAGAGGCGTAGGGGTCGAGAAGAGGATGAGTCTAGAGCACGGAACAATGAGTGTTGTGAGATGGAGGCTGTAAGGAGAGCCTCGCTTGCTGATGAGGAGGCGCGTCGGATGAGGGTCGTAGAGTCTGCTGCTGGGGCATCTAGCTCTAGAAATGTGGAGATAGCGGGAGGCACTACTGATAGTGTTTTTGCTGCTTAGGACACTACTGAGGGTGTCCATATTACAGAGGTAGTGGATTCCGGGGAACCGTACTCACCAGCTTGCTGATCGTCAACGCTTTGCGCCCCAGGTTTGCTTCACCTACCACTTTTGTATTTTAATTTTTTCTATGCATTGGGGACAATTGCATGTCTTTTTGTTGGGGGTGGGGTAAATGGAAAGTGAGTGCTAAGGTGAAGTCTGAGTAGCCCAATTCACTATCCTCTTTTGGGGTTTTCTTGCCTGTGTTCTTTTTCCCCAAGAGACTGAATATTTTTACTGTTGAACCGGCATGTCTATATCTTATGTACATAGTTTAATTCTGAAGCATGATGGCTAAAATGATATCCTGATGAAATGAAAATGATGCATGACTAGGCATAGTAATTGATAAATGTGTGGCTCTAAGCATGACATAAAGATACACCACTGCATGACCCTAAGTGTAAAATTCGAACTAGGAGTCTGATAATCTGGTAGAGTAACGAGATGTCAAGTGAGTGTGAGAAAGATTTGAATAGTCCACTATTTGTACTGAGCTAGAACTTGCCTTGTTAGTAATGCTAAAAGTAAGCTGTAATAGACAATTAGGAAAGGATCATAGGCCCTTGTTCAATATATCCCATTTTTAGCCTAAATGAAAAAAAATGAATTAATCCTTCTTCGATCCAAATGGTTTGAGCTTAAACTAGACCTTTCTTTCTCACCCCAACTGATCTTTTCTGGGAATAATGTGTTGGCCATTGTCCCTCCTTGGACATCTGCACCTCAGCTTATGCCAAAAGCATAAGTTGAGGGTGGCTAATGCAGTAAACAACCTTTTTATGGCGCTGACCCAACTTTGGGTATTGTGTACTTTGACTCATGGCAAAGCCATGAGTTGAGGGTGGCTATTATGGGGAATGCTCTGGAAAGTGGGGTTGAAAGAACAAAGAGAGAGAAAGAACAAAAGTAAAGTGACTCAAGAATCAGTTAAAAGAAAAGTGAAATAAAAAAAATAAAAAAAATACAAGAAATACAAGCATGAAAAGAAGAGAGTCACTTACACAAATGAAGAAACAAGGAAAAATAGCAAGGTGAAAGAATATGAGAAACTAGGCGAAATAAAATGATAAAAAGTGGTATGTTTAGCCGATATGTCAAGGAGTGAAAAAATTCACTAAAGTATACCTAAATATACCCTACCTTACCCTGAGCCTATGATACAAGCTAATAAAGTCCTATCGTGATCCTAAAAGTTGTATAGCGAACTTAAAGCAGTGAAAATAAGGGCAAGCTTATGGCAATATGTATGAATGAGTTGTGAATCTGTTTTGAGAGTAAGTGTTGAAAAGTAATCCTTATACTTAAACTGAAATCATTTTGTGAAAAATGAGGATATTTTTTTGAAGTGAGGGCACTAGTTGCAATACCGGAAATATTAGCACCTCGGTGAGAAATTGAAGAGGATAGGTGTTAGTGCATGGTGAGTCTGTGTCATAGTCTGATTCCACATAATTCAAGCCTAATAGTGATAGCATGCATAAAAATGATGAGACTGATCGGGATTGCTAGCCAAATGATTGCGAAAGCTAAAACATGGATACTATTGTACAAAGATTTTGTATTGAGTCATAGTGCGTCGCTTGAGGACAAACAACGAATTTAAGTTGAGGGTGTTGATATACCGTGGTTTCACGGTATTTTTAATAATTTTTCCTAAAGTTTAGTGTGTCCAAAAGCCTTTTTGTATTAATTTTTATGTAAGTTTCTCTTTATTTGCAGGAAATCTGTCTAAAAGATGAATGCGGAGGTTTTTGAGCAAGAAATGCAGAAAAGTACCACCTACGTAGCTTGTGACGGTCCGTCGTGCCTGTGACGGTCCGTAGGTGGCATCGTAGTGAAGCTGCTGAAGGAAGATGGGGAAGTATGACCAAGTGTGGGGTTACGGAGTGTGTGACGGACCATCGTAGCCATGAGGTCTGTCCTGCTGGTTCGTCATGAAGATCAGAGAAGTAGTCCCCCTACCCAAATTCCAAGAGTTCAAGTGTTATGGAACGGAGACCCTCGACGGACCGTTGTGCCTGTGACGATCCGTCATACCTGCCTTCGAGGATAATAAAGAGAGCAGCAGAAGAATTTGCAAAGTATGGGACGACGGAGTCCATGACGGCCCGTCGTGACCATGACGACGGGTCGCTAGGTCCGTCGACCCAGCTGCGTTTTGACGGATTTCCAGCAAATAGAGTCCTTCTCTAATTAGGTTTTTGTTTTTTATAAATAGTTTGAAAAACCTCGTTTTTGGGGTTAGACTCTTCGGTAGTTAGACTCTTTGGTGATTAGACTCTTTTATGTTATAATCTTTGTGAGGAGATTATTTTTTATTATTACACTTTGGATTGTTGCACTATTTTCTGGAGTTTATTGTTGGTGATTTTGTCTATTAATCAAGTACATTTCTGGATTTTATTCTTTCTCATTGAAGTAAGTGCATGAATTCTTATATTTTATATTTGAATATTGTGATTATGACTATGGGTAACTAAACTCCATAACTAGGGTTGTGGGAACCATAGGCGAATAATGAGGTAAAATCTAACTTAAATAATAATTCTAGAATAGTGTCTTGCATGTATTGATAATTCTTTCGTTTAGAAGCCTTTCAACGGATGGCCAACGTTAGAACTCGCCTTAATGCTACTTGCCGGACCAAGGAGGTAGATAATAGGAAAAGAATTATCAACATAGATTTAGTGTATACTATATAACAGGCTAGTATTGATTGGTACGAGGTAATAACTTAGTCAAATATCGAATACAATTTTTAATATGAGATAAAGGTAAGGGTTAGTATAGCAACACACGTAGCTAGACCAAGGTGCGGAGTGAAATTTTCTAGATGCCGGACCAAGGATTTAGAAATACATAACTTATTACTTTGCATGCAAGATACTAGGAAAGAATTGTTATAGTTAGAATTATCAAGTTAAGAACCTATGGGGAACACGTAAACCCTAGTTACTTTTATTAATTGATTAAACTCCAACATTTGAATCTGTTAGTTGCCTACTTTGATTTAGCTAATTATTTTCATTCATTTAGAAATAAAAACCCCCCTTTTATTGTCTTTGCTTTCTAAGGAAATAATTGACTAAATAATAGTAATAATAGATTGAAGTTAAGTCTGAACTATTTTCCTCGTGGGAACGATCCCAACCTTATTTGTTGGGTTCTTTACTTGATACGACCCCTTTACTTCTTATTTGAGAAGTAAGTTTGAGCGTATCAATTACATAACCCAAATGTCATTCTCTTTAACGCGAAGGTCCCATAAGTACAAGTAAAGGTGACTTTCTCTTGATCTTCCGGTACAATAGAAATCTGATTATAACCCGAATAGCCATCCAGAAAACAGTACCACCCCTTTCCTGCAAGTCTATCCAACATCTGATCCATGAAGGGCATAGGAATATGGTCCTTCTCGGTCCATGCATTTAATTTCCGGTAATCCATACATACCCTCCATCCAGTCATCGGCCTCATCAGAACAAGCTCATTTTTCCTCATTGGGGACCACATTCATTCCCCCTTTCTAAGGTACACTGAACAGGGCATACGCAACTACTATCGGCGAATGGATATATCACTCCAGCATCCAACCACTTAATGATTTCCTTCTTCACTACCTCTTTCATAGGTTGATTTAAACGTCTCTGGTGCTCAATACTTGACTTATGATCGGGCATGAGTTGGATTATCTGCTAACAAATCCCTGAAGGGATCCCAATAATGTCTGAAATAGTCCACCGAATAACTCTTTTGAACCTTTTTAACACCAAAACCAAACTCTCAACTTGATGCACGTTCAAATCTTATGTAATAATCACCGGCAGAGTGTCACCTTTTCCCAAGAATGCATACCTCAGATGAGGGTAGAGCCTTAAGTTCTACTTTTGGAGACTTCTCAATAGATGGTTTCGCGGGTAGAGACTCATGATGCTTCATATCTAACTTCAACTTCTTTGGTTCAAATCGAACATCACCTCGATCATGTGCCGCCACCAATGACCTATACTCTTCAATGCAATCACTATCAAAATTCATGATAACTGCCGCTAGTGCTTCTCCACCCAGACACTCTTCTATTTGTACCTCAGATGACTTATCAACCCTATAACATATGGCAGATATCGATTGGATCTCACCACTCTGCCTCATGAACTAATTTTGAAAGTCACTTCTTCATTGATCAACCGAAATTTCATTTGCCCTTTCTCCATATAAACCAAGGCTCTACCCGTAGCAAGGAATGACCTCCCTAGAAAAATAGGTACCTCAAAATCAACCTCACAATCCAGAATCACAAAATCAGCCAGAAATATGAATGACTCAACCTTTACTAACACATCGTGGAGTATCCCAATAAGCCTCTTCACCGTTTGATCGACCATTAGTAGCCGCATCGCAGTGGGCTTTGGGTCACCCAAACCCAACTTCATGTGAATAGAGAGAGGCATGAGATTTATGCTTTCCCTAAAATCACATAATGCTTTCGCAAAGTGTAATAACCCGATTGTACATGGAATAGTGAAGGCACCCGGATCTTCTTTCTTTTTCACTAGAGACCTTGTAGCAATAGCACTACAATGTTGCATTCTATCATCATCCTAAAAATTGACCGATCTTTTCTTAGTGACCATATCTTTCATAAACTTGGCATAACCTGGCATTTGTTCAAGAGCTTTTATCAAAGGGACATTGATGTAAAGATGTTTGAGCATAGTGATAAAACGCCGGTATTTACCATCCTCGGTCTTTTTCACTAACCTCTGTGAGAATGGAGGTGGTGGTCTAGGCATGGGGGTCACCTTTTGGGGTACCTCAGCTTCTTTCCTTGTTTGGTCTTCTAACTCACCACTAACCTCCACTACCTCATAATCGCCTCTTATCACATTTTCTACACCAGAGGGCATCGGTGGGTCAGGTTTTCTTACCACCTCCAGTTGTGACTGCCATACAATGTCCATCATTTTTTTGGATTTTGGACAGTATTGCTAGTGAGAGAAGAGTGCCCGGTTGGCATGGGTTCAAAGTCGAAGACAATTAGGCCATTTCCAACTCAAGATGCTTGATCGAGATTGCATGTGCATCATCTTTTTGCCTAATACTCGCTAAGTCACTCCTCAATTCTTTAGTGTGCTCATCACTAACATCAAACCTCCTCATCATTTTCTGCAACATATCCTCAACTCGTGCCATACTACCTCCACCATCCCTACGAGCAACTTCACGATTTTGAGGTGGAACATAGGGCCCACTCCTATCATTTCTGTTACCATAGTTACCCAGTTGAAGTTGTTATCGCGGTTGTATTTCCCATCTCGGACATAATGACCCTCTCGGTTGTAATTACCATAATTCCAACCTTGATTTCCTTGACCTTGGCGCCAATTCTCCTGATTGGAGCCTTGGGCGTTTGGTCGGAAACCGCCTGTTTGCTCATTTATCACAGAAGAGTCCTGCTCATAGTAATACTCATCAGTCGGGGGGGTTTAGACAAGTAGTTCACCGCATTTGCCTTTTCTGCCCCCAGTGACGTGTTTCAACACCAACCCAAGCTCAGTTCTCATTTCAGCCATTTTTTCACGAATCTCATCTGTGGTTGGGTTTTTAGTGGATTGCACTGCAAAAGTGTTTCTCCCAGTATCTGACTTCCTAGTACTCCAAGCTTTATTATTTCGGGAGATTTTCTCCAACTTCCAGCAATCTCAGTACAAGGACACTCCCCATAAGAACCACCTACTATCGTATCTAGTACAACTTTATTATTATCATCTTGTCCCCGATAGAAGTACTCTTTCAGTGACTCATCATCGATGCGGTGATAGAGGACACTTCGCAAGAACGAAGTGAACCTGTCCCAAGAACTACTGATTGATTCTCCCGGTAGTTCCACAAAGTTTTTTACCCTATCTATGTAGTTTAGTTTCTTAGACACCGATAGTAATGTGCTAAGAACACATCCCTCAATAGATTCCAAGTGTAGATTGAGTCATAGGGGAGCTCGGTAAAACATATAGCGGCCTCTCCCGCAAGGGAGAGAGGAAACACTCTCAACCCAATTATGTCCATATTCAAATCAGACCTCCCTACATAACTCTTACACACCGACCTCACCTTGGCGATGTAAGCATGTTGATCCTTAGAAGGTAGCCCCGAAAACAAACCTCTAGCGATGAGCATTTGCATCAGACTACTAGTACCACGAAAGTATGGCCGTGTGGTAGGGGAGGCAAAACAAGTGGCCCATCAGAGTCAGTAATATTATCATATCCCCTATAATATCTTGAGGGCATGGAGCGGGAGGTTGCCTCCGTATTTGACCTTCCCCCTGATTTTCAGGTAATAATTGATTATGAGCATCAACCGGTTGTGGAATTTCCAGGTTGTGATCATCATCAAGAATACCCAAATTTCGATTCATTCTGCATAGAGTACGCTCCAGTTCGGCGTCAAGTGAGAGTATGAGTTCTCCTCTACTCAGCGTACATGTCATACACGGAAGTTAGATCTGCAAGAGATAAAAACAAAGAGAAAAAGTAAAATTAGGAAAATGTTGACTAAACTTTGGAAATAAACTTAAAGTTAATCTAAAAGTCACATTCCCCGGCAGCAGCGCCAAAATTTGTTACACTCAAATTTACTTCCCGAAAAGAAGTATAAGCAGTCGTATCAAGTAAAGAACCCGACTATGAGGTTGGGGTCTATCCCACGAGGAAAAATGCTTTACACTTATCTTTAATCTACTATTACCTCTATTTAGTCAAGTCCTTTTCCGAAAACAAGTAACAAAAAGGGTGTTTTAAGTAACGAATGTAATTAGCTATGTCTAAGTAATCAATTGACAGGTTCAAAATTTTGATTTTTATCAAGTAATGAAAGTAACAAGGGCTTAAGTGTTCCCACAGGTTCATAACGCGGTAATTCTAGCTATAATAATCCTTTCCTAGTATCTTGCATGCAAAGTAGTAAGTTATGTATCCCTAATTCCTTGGTATGGCAACTAGGGAATTTCACTCCACACCTTCGTCTGGCTACGTGTGTATGCTTTAATAAACCTTACCTTTCCTCATATTAAACATCATAATCGATGTATGGCTTAGTTTTTACTTTGCAACAATCGACACTAGCCTATTACATAGTGTATACTAAATCTACGTTTATAATTCTTTTTTTATTATCTACCTCTTTGGTGCGGCAAGTAGCAACACGGTGAGTTCTAACGCGTGCACTCGTTAAAAAAGACTTCTAAACGAAAGAATTATCAATACATGCAAGAAGACACTATTCTAGAATTGTTATTTTAGCTAGTTTTTACCTTGTTAATTACCCATGGTTCCCACAACCCTAGATATGGATTTAGTTACCCATGTTAATAATCACACAATTCATATTAGTTTGATAATAATTCATGTACTTAATTTGATGAGGTTGAAGAAAATTACTTGAATTAATCAATACTCTTGCAACAAACGATTTCCGAAAAATAGAATAATTTCCCCAAAATCACAAGTTCAACAACTAAAACAATAAAACTGAAAAATACCCAAGAGTCTAACATTAAAAACGAGGCTTTTACTAGTATTTATAATAAAGAAGTCATAAAATAAAAAGGAAATCTATTTAAGGAAATTCTTCCCAAAAACGCATTTGAGTCGACGACAAGACCAACCGACCGTCGAGGCCACGACGGACCGTTGAGGCCCCTGGTCGTTCCACACTTAGCTTATTTTTCAGCTGCTTTCTTCTCCAACTCACTGTTACCATCGACGGACAAGGACGACGATCCGTTGAGAGCACGACGGTCCGTCGATGGCTTCCGTCTACACACTTAGAATCTTTTCAAGTTGGGTACTGGAGCTACTTTCTGTTAACGATGACACATGTGTAGGACGGTTCATCGTGGAGGTGATGGTCCGTCGAGAGACTCCGTATGCCCACACTTATTCAGAATTCCCCGATCTTCCTTCAGCAGTGTTTCTTTCATACGATGATGGCCACCTACGGACCGTCGAGGGGTCGATGGACTGTCGATGGCTCCATAGGTTGTCAGTTCTGCAATTTCAGCATAATTATTCCATGTTTTCATACTTGACAGATTTCCTGCAAATAAAGAGAAAAATACATTAAAACTAATACAAAAAGCCTTAGGCACACACTAAACTTAAGGAAAAAAGCATTGAAAGTACCGTAAAATCACGGTACGTCAATGCATACTCCCGTTAAGTCCTTGCAGTGTGCAAACTTAGCAAGCGGGGCTATTTTGGTCAACATATCTGCAACATTATCTTCTGTGATAACCTTTGCAACCTTGATATCTCCCTCTTCTACTATATCTCGAATAAAATGGAATCTAACATCAATGTGTTTTGTGCGCTCATGAAATCTTTAATTTTTAATTAAATAAATAGAATTTTGACTATCACATCCTAGAATTGATTCCAGCTGAACCGAACTCAATTCTGCTACCAAACCTTTTCAACCAAATAGCTTCTTTCACTGCCTCCGTTGCAGCCATATATTCTGCCTCTGTTGTAGACAAAGCGACAATTGACTAAAGTCAATTTCCAACTAACGGCACTGCTAACGAGAGTAAAGATGTATCAAGTTGTGGACCTCCTTCGATCAACATCCCCTGCATAGTCTGAACTACATAAAAGAAAATTGAAATACCTTCACTTTTACGGAAGGTTAGGCCAATATAAGGAGCTCCTTTGAGATATCTCAATATCCACTTGAGAGCTTCCCAGTGTCTTTAACCTGGATTTGTCATGTACCTGCTTACCACACGTATAGATTGAGCAATATCTGAACGTGTGCACACCATATCATACATAATGCTATCAACTATGCTCGCAGAAGTAACCTTTGATATATGCTCCACCTCATCTATAAACTGAGACATTTGTAACTCTAAAAGCTTAAAATGATAAGCTAATGGTATACTTAATGTCTTGCTCATATGCATATGGAATTTCTCAAGAACTTTTTTGATGTACCTGTTTTGATAAAGATGTACAACACCATTTTCTCTTGATATTTCCATTGTAAGGATTTTCTTTGCAACTCCCAAATCCTTCATGTCAGATTCTTTGTTCAACAGTTTCTTCAAAAATATCTATCTGTTGTTAACAGCAATAAGCATATCATCAACATACAACAATAGATAAATCAAAGAGTTACCAGACATATTTTTGTTATACACACAACTATCAAATGTACTCCTCAAAATTCCATGTTTAGTCATTAATGCATCAAACCTCTTGTACCACTGTCAAGGGGATTGATTCAAACCACACAAAGACTTCTTTAGTTGGCATACATGATCTTCTTTTCCTTCAGCTAGGAAACCTTCAGGATGATCCGTATAGATTGTCTCTTCTAGATCACCATGCAAGAAAGCAGTTTTTACATCAAGTTGTTGAAGCTCTAAATCAAATTTTACAACCAATTCTAGTAGCACGTGAATTGAGATATGTTTCACGACTGGACAAAAGATCTCATTGTAGTCAATTCCCTCTTTCTGGCTGAAACCCTTTGCAACCAATCTTGCCTTGAACCAAGCATCTTCCACTTTTGGAATACCTTATTTCTTTCTGTAGAACCATTTGCATCCAACTGTCCTCATCCCCTTTGGCCTTTTAACTAAGACCTACGTCTCATTTTTGTGAAGAGGCTCCATCTCTTCCATCATGTCTAACTGTCATTGTGCAACATCTTTGCAAGAAGTTTCTTCAACATACGAAGAGAGCTCGAGATCCTTAATCTCTTTTTCTACATCTACGAACGCATGTGCAATAATATTTTCTTACTCTATAAGACGTTCCAATTTCTAAATCTGCCTTTTTTCCCTTTCATTCACAATTGTGTATGGTTCATTGGCAGCAAGTTCTTCAAGATCTGCATCTTTTGACTCATCAATTAGAGTCTCTTGATCCCGTTCCTTGGTAAGCTCAACTGGTATCTCCACATGCTCGTTGTTCTCATTTCTTGATAACTCACAGAAACTTTACAAGGATTAAATATCGAGGATTTATAAAAGGTGACATCTCTACTAACTGTAAATTTGAGTAAAGACAAACACCAAAGTTTGTACCCTTTTACTCCACATACATATTCTATGAATATGGCCTTTTTGGCCCTTGGTTCAAGCATTCCTTAAATTAATATAATAATAAGCTGGTCACCCATATATTCGTAAGTATGAATACTTAGAGGGTTCACTTGACCAAACCTCATTTGAAGTCTTAAAGTTAATCGCTGATGCTGGAGATCGATTGACAATGTGAGAAGCAGTATGAGCTGCTTCAGCCCAAAATACTTTGGACATCTTGGCTAGTAAGAGCATACAACGAGCCTTCTCAAGAAGAGTTCTGTTCATTCTCTCGGAAACTTTATTCTGTTATGGTGTGTGCCTGACCGTTTTATGTCTTGCGATCCCATGAACCTTGCAGAAATCATTGAACTCTTCACTGCAAAACTCCAATCCATTGTCTGTGCGAAGATACTTGATTTTTCTCTCCATTTGATTTTCAACCAAAATCTTCCACTCTTTAAATGATTCAAAAGCATCACCTTTTGTCTTCAGGAAACGCACCCAAACCTTTCGTGAAAAATTATCAATGAATGTGAGAAGATACCTCTTCCTTCCTTCGATGGAAGCTTAGAGGGACCCCATGAATATGAATGGATGTAGTATAGCACCCCTCCCATCTTGTGCTTGCCAGTACTAAAGCTGACCTTTTTATGCTTCCCTAAGACGCAGTGCTCACCAAATTCAAGTGTGCTGATCTTCTCACCATTCAAAAGGATGCGGTTGCTCAACATATTTAATCCTCGTGCGCTCATCTGCATAGTCTTATGTGCCATAATATTTCCTTGTTATCATTTGATAACTGTACTGTAGATGCATTTATAGAGCCAATAATGGTGTTTCCCGCAAGTGTGTAGAGGTTATCCTCCAGCTTGGCCTTCAACATGACTAAAGACCCTTTAGTCACCTCATAGTTCCTCCATCACTCATGTAATTATAGCCTTGTTTATTTAAAGTACCCAGGGACATCAAATTCTTCTTCAGATCAGGAACGTGATGGATTTCTATAATAGTCCTCACGATTCCATTATGGCAGCGAACACGAACTGAACCAATGCCAACTATTTTAGAAGTTGCATTATTGCCTATTAATATGGTTTCTCTACTTGTTTCATAGTTGCTGAACCAATCTCTTCGGAATGTCATATGCAGAGTACAACCAAAGTCTAAGACCCATTTGTTGTCATAGAACCCATTATTGCATAATGTTGTTAGTAAATAATCATCATCATTATCATGTACGTGCTCAACAATTGATGGGAAATCTCGTTCAAAGTGCCCCTTTGTGTGAATGTCCCAACACTCTGCATTTTTTTATTCACACGAGACTTTGATCTGTACTTCGATTTGGTCCTTCCCTATTGGCTAGTACGACCTCTTGCAAAGAGTCCACTAGCTTCGTCACTTTTGTCTCCTTCAAGATGCATCTGCACATCATAAGAGTTAAGTGCTTGTCAGCACTTGCTCAAGTTTGATAGGTTGTTTGCTACACATCATTGAATTCTCAATATCACGACATTTTGAAGTCAATGAAAATAACAAAGAACATGCAATCATCTCCTCGTCCTTTTTAATTCCAGCAGTTTGTATGTCCATCACAAGTTTATTGAAATCATCTAGATGGTCTTGCAACAAAGTACCTAAATCTATCTTAAATGTATGAAGACGCCATTGTAACAACATTTTTGTTCTCATTGACAGGTCCTGGTAAAGCCCTTCCAGCTTTTCCCATAACTCCTTGGTCGTCTCTTTGGTACTTGTACTCACTTCACAAAGTAAGTTAGGTGCAAGGGGCAATTGGATTACACTCAATGCATCCCCTTCAATTTTTTTCTTGTCGTAATCCAATATTTTATCGGGGTACTTTCCGTCAATAGCATGGATTAAACCTTCCCTCCACAGTAATGTCATCATCTGTATTTTCCAAATAGTGAAGTTTTTGAGCTCACTAAATCTATCAATTTCAAACTTCATGGAACTTATTCTTACTTGTTCTTCCTTTTTCTACTACAATGTATTTGAAACTATAAAAAACCAAAGTAATTCTTTTCTGATTTGGAAGTTCAGATTTTGCTGCAACCACAGAGCATACTCAGACATAACCTTGAGTCTGATACCAATTGTTAGTGAAAACGTGAAATTAAAGAACAAGGAATGACACCAATATTTAACGTGGTTCGGATCAAAATGATCCTATGTCCATCAAAGAAAATTTGCACCAATATTTATTTCACTCTACAAAGAATACATGTGAAATACTACAAGAGAAATCGACAAATGCCTTACAAGGTGAGAAGGCAAGTGAGAGGATGTTTTGAAAATGAATTAAGAGCCTATTTATAGGAATGAATTCCTCCTATTGATGTCATCCATGACATCACTATGTGTCAAAAATGTCAAGGTTAAACACGTGAAACCATTTTATGATTTACCTAAATTTCACCTACTAAGATACTATCTTGACATTTATTTTATACTAATTATCTTCCTACTAAATATTCATGTTAATTCATTCCAAAAGAACCAAACCAACTCTTTCAATACGTAAATTTCAATTTATACTAAATATATCAACTACATAGCCACAACCACACAATAATGTATCGATCTCAAATCTAACATCTTATGGGAAACAATTATTTATTTAATGTATCTAGTATAAATATTATACTGATCAATTTAAACAAGATACATAAATAGTAAAATGCTAAGAAGCAAAGATATTCATGACGTATCTTCTCAATTTTTTTGATAATTTTGAATCAAACTTTAAAGGATCTTCAATAAACTAGGAGAAAAATTTTAAATCTTAAAATATTCAATAATTTTGAATGTATTTAAACAAGATACATAAATAATAAAATGTTAAATAGCAAAGATATTCGTGATGTATCTTCTAAATTTTTTCGACAATTTTGAATCAAAATTTAAAGGATCTTCATAAACTAGGAGAATAATTTTGAATCTTAAAATTTTCAATAATTTTGAATTAAAATTGAAAGGATTTTCGCTGAACTAGGAGAAGAAAGAATCTCGAATCTCAATTTTTTTTATTTTCAATAATTTTTAATTAAAATTGAAAGGATTTTCGCTGAACTAGGAGAAGAAAGAATCTTGAATCTCAATTTTTTTTGATAATCTTGCATCAAAATTGAAAGGATCTTTGATGTACTTGAAGATTCAAAAGGATATCGCGTTTATCCAACAACAATTTTATCACTTTTGTATCCTTCATAACTCACATCTCTTACACAAATTTTCGATAAAAGTTCTTCTAACCAAATCTGAAAGGTTTCTCCGTTGAACAGAGATCAATTTCATATTTCTTCATTCTATTAGAATTTGCCTCTGTATGATTGAGAGTAAGAAGAAACATAAGCGTAATTTATAGGATTTAATTAATTTTTAGATTTTATTCCATTGTTATAGTGCAACAGAAAGACTTCTCTTGTATTAGAATTAATATATCCGGATGGTGACTTATGTATCCGGAAGGTATAAATTTTAAGGGATTATTGTGATTATAAAAAAAGTTGGGATAGAATGTAATTTACTATTTATACTATGAGATTATGTAAGTTATACAAAAATAATTACACGGGAACTGTGAATAATACTAATTATCACTGGTTCATATAAATTAGGTCTAATCCATCAGTGACCCCAAAAGTTGGCATCAATTTTTACTTAAACATTTTACATAAACTTTGTTAATTTTAGACACCTCATGTCAGGTCTGTTGTGTCATTTTGACTTTTTTCGCTGACCTGTCAAAGTGAGGTTATACAATTGCTATTGACGCGCGAGAGGCTTATTTAGCCTAATTTATTTTATTTTTTCTCTTCTTCTTTCACATTTCACATTCAGTATCTCTCACATTATTTTTTAAAGTTTACAGTTTTTCAATGGAGTTTAAATTTTTTGTTATAATAATTTTAACTATTTTTAGAGTTTTAAATCAAACACAAGATTAAGTGGGAAGCTATGCACCAAACATTTGATTAAAAATAATCTCTACATTACTAGTCTTTGCATTGTTAATTTATGCATTACTAAGTTACGCATTACTAATCTCTGCATTATCATCGTTTTTACCAAATGAACCCTTTTAAGTGTTTGAAAAACACTTGTGCAAACCCATAATGGAGTGATCCTGTGACATTCTCTTGGAGTATTTGAGATTAATTAGAATAATGTTTTACTTTGTACTCTTGTTTATAGTGAAATTTAACGTGAAATGATTTACAATCGTATAAATATATTAGGATTATTTTAGACCACATGTTTCAAAAGCTTTTTTTTCCCTTAAACACTATATAGTACTTCCTAACAAAGACGACTCTATACTCAAGAGAATTGAATATTCGACATTTAGTTAAAGATAAAGGACTATTTATTACTCTATCAAAATCCTTGATGATGCACTATCCAGATTTTGGTCGATAGAATGTCTGGAAGGAGGGAAATATTATTTTTAAAATAAACTAAAAAAAGTAAGATAGAGAAATTAAAGTAACATATCATTTAATAAGTATAAAATAGAAGTAACATGGGTTACCCATAGGAATGGGTGCAAATCTTTTAGGATAGAACATGATTTTTTTTAGTCGATTTAATATTTCGTTTGTCATCAAATCAAATGCTCCAAAAAAGGATATAAAAAACAATTGTTTTGATAAGAAAAATACGAATTGCTCCAACAACCCTAGGGCCATTGCCTCTGTTTCACCAATATGTGCTTCTTGGTGATTTATAGAATAACAACTTCTCCAAATATTAATAAAAAATTAGCAGCCCATATCATATCATATCATTCAGAGCAGAGTAGAGCAGTGCAATATAAATGAACGGAAAGGAAAGTTGGTGAGCAACCAGAGGCGGAGCTAGGTGGAAGATCACGGGGTTCGGATAACCGGCTAACTTTTTTGTAGATCCATATTTGTATTCGAAAATTAAATAAATATATGTTTATCAACATGTGAACTCCCCAATCAAAATTGATTTAGAATCCGCAAACTCCTAACTTTGGCTTCGCGGTTATAAGCAACTACGTACTCTATCTTTAATTATTTCTCTCTCTCTTTTGTTAAACAGTCATAGTTACGTTGGTTAATCGGGTCTTGTTCTTCATCACCTAGGTAATGACTATTGACTAATGCTCAACTTCTGTTGTTTCTATCTTAGTATTTATTTTTCAATTAGAACTTTTTGTGTAGAGATAGGAAGGAAATGTTCTTAAAGTGGCCAAATCCCTTTTTGTTTATTTTATTGAATCTCTACTTTGTTATTTTTCCATATGAGTCATAAAGTAGTTGGAGAGTGATGGCGACATATAAATAATGTTTCCAAAGTTTATTTTTTTATTATATCAGATCATTTCTATGTTTAAAATATGAAGCAATGATTGATCACTCTACATGCATAAAAAGGGAAAGAAGTTAAATATATAAATGAATATATGTATGTTATTGAAGAACACTTGAGTACTCAAACACAATCTAATGTTTGGCTAAGTATTATTTAAATTGTGAAGCAAACTTGATTGTGAATGAAATGGTTGATGATGAACCAAAATCCCTAGGAAGGTTTTCTGTGTTTACTTATGGTGTGGGACATATGCTGAATGATATAACATCTTCCTGTTGGTATACATATCTCTTGCTCTACTTCACAAATATTGGATTGTCCCCAAGGTTCCAACTTTATTTCTTCTTTCTTTAGTTTCCTCCCCTATTATATTTTTTGACATCCATCTCTTAATCCACAGCAATGCCGCAACAGTCACACTTACTGGTCAGTTTGCTGATGCATTTACGACCATAATAGCTGGTGAACTGGTATATAATATATATTCCATTTTATTTTCCTTCTTTTCTATACACAATTATGCTTATATATGCTTTGCAGTATGTGCTACATCATGAAGAATAACTAGTGCCTTATATGTTCTATTTCTTATCTTATGGATGCATCGTATACATTAAGCTTAACATCCCGTGCTAGAATTAGTTAAACTTAGCTTGGTCCAGTTAGTGCAGATAATGTACATTATCTGTTTCCTCGACTGTTCAACAGTATTATCAAGAAAAATAAGTTGGAGCCACAAATAGAAACAGTCCCCCAAAATCAGTGGGGTATTTGTGCTATAAAGCATGATTTCCCCACCGAATCAGGTCAGTGCGAAAATGCATGGTGGTGAAAATAAATCACTGAATTTCCTAACTAATCCATATGAAAACATACTATTTTTTCTTTTCTCAGCGATTTAATCATAGCCACTGAACATTTTTCAATAGAAAATTTCAGTGGGAAAATAGTGAATTTTTGTAGTGAGTATTTAACCCTGCAGCCTTTTTTCTTTCCTTTTATGCTGCAGATAGACAGGTTTGGTAATTTCAAAATATGGCATGGCATGGGATGCCTATTAGTTGCTGTATCTTTTACATCACTCTTCGGTGGTTGCCTCCCTTGTAAAATTCTTGGATCTGATTCACCTGTCGTTCAAACCACTGGTTACTGCATATCTGCAGTGGTTTTCTGCAGTGGGTGGTCTTGCACTCAGATATCACACCTGTAATATCTTCAGCTTATCCGCTTCAGTGTTTTAACATACAATCTTTCTTGTACATATGGTTGGCATTGTACGTAAAACTTTTTTATTCTGTCACGCACATACTCTTATCTCTATTACTTGATATGTTCAATTTTATCTATGCGAAAAAATCCAGCACAAGGACTCATGGCTAAATGTTTATTGCAGGTCAATGGTGAATGGAGTCACACTAAATCCAACAAGCAGAGTAGCCTGTGTTAGCTGTCGCAATGCTTTTACAATGGTTGGGTATTTTCTATATATATGATCAGTTTCATTTACTGATACAGATATTTTCTATGTGATACTTGGTATACTAATCCCTTTTTTCTCTCTTTTACCATTTCCCTGAAAAATATTGGTCAAGATTGCAAGCCTAATCTTATATGTGATCGCATTTTTCGTCTTCAAAAAGCAAACTTCTAGTTCACAGGTTGACATTAAGAATCAGGTACTAATTTTAATCAAATTCTCATTTATATTTTCAAGTTTTTACTATTGGATTAAATTTTGACTAAAGAAATAATACATGCAGTACCAATCGATGGCTTATATTTCGATTTTCATTGGAGCAGTCTTCGTGATTATATTTCAGCTTGGAACTAAAGAACCAAGGTTTGCTACATTTTTCCAATCACATTTGGTAGTATTATATGTTTTATGTTTATCTCACTATTAACTTGTTGTTGCTAGAGCAGACAGTTAATGTTGTAGTATTTTGTGCAGTTTAAAGCAAGAATCTAACGGGAAACGTGCTACAGCTTCTTGGACATACTGGTTGAAGAAAGTCCTATATTACCAAGTACTTAGCATCTATGTGTCAACTCGAGTTGTGACTAATGTCTCTCAGGTCAGTATAAGCCTCATCTTTATTTTTATTTTTTTTTTTTTTTTTAGTTTTCAACTCTCAAATACACAGTATTGCATTGCTTGGGTCACCTAATTTTTAGTATGTGCATTTTTTTTCTTTTTTGGTTCAGACCTTCTTAGCTGTTTATGTTATGAATGATCTACGGATGAGCCCATCTTCAAAAGCCTTGGTATAGGCCTTACCATCAAATTTGAATACAGTGCTCTTCTTTTGAGGAAAAAATTTCAATTCATTCTAACTAATCTTATTGATGTGAATAGATTCCTGCCATCATCTACTTATCAAGCTTCGTTGCCTCAGTCCTCCTACAGGTTCTCTTCACCATTCAGTTCATATTAAATTCTTCCCCAGACTCACTTTTTCTGTTCATGCATAAACTATTTTGATTGCTATTTACTTGTAGGAGCTCAAATGGAGTGGTGAACGGTTGAAGGCCTTCTTTTCCGCTGGGGGTCTCCTTTGGCTATTTTGTGGAGCTGCAGTAATTTTCCTCCCAATAAACATGCATGCTTTTATATATGTCTTGTCCATACTTATTGGCATTGGAAACGCGTTGATGATGGTAAGTGAGTTTTTTGTTTTTTTTAAAAAAATTTCTATATTGATTAGTCGGTATGTATAGTTCTGTTGTTATCTGTATATTGTATGTTAAAATATCACATGTAGACAATTAATTAGACATTTCAAAATTGTGATGTATCATTCTGAATCTCTTTTTCTTTAAATGAAAACAAGAAAATAGACAATAAAGGAGCAATTGTGTTTGTAAACAGACTTTTGTATGCTTTATTTAAGTTCCTAGAAAAATGAAGCTGGTCGTGAATTGATTGTCAGATTATCAGACATCATTGCTTTCATCGCTTCTTGCTGCAAAGTAACTATGTGTTGAGAAGCCATATTGTGTGTTGCTGTATGATAGAAGATTTTCATTTTGATGACAGGTAACAGCAATAGGGATGGAAAGCGAGCTAGTTGATAAAGATCTTGATGGATCTGCTTTTGTGTATGGATCATTGGGCTTTATTGACAAAGTTTTATGTGGAGTGTTTTTGTACTTTCTTGAGTCGTATGAGAGTAAACATCTGCTTCCCCTCTCTCTGTCTACTGTGTTCACGCACGTCTTAAAAACAATGCTTCTCTTTAACATGGCATCATCTAACATCTATATACACATTCCAATTTTGGATATGTACATGTAAACTTGTATAGAGCTCATCAAGTTGTTATGGGCCACAAATTTGATTCAGGTTAACCATAAATTAACTCAAGGTTACGTCTGTTCTGAATAATGCAGGTGCAGATCCTGTTCCTTGTGATCCAACTTATCCTTGTTTCTCCGTTACACGATTTTCTCTAGGTTTCATTCCAGGGATTTCTGCTTTAATTGGAGTCGTAGTCGCATTCTTCATAAGGTTCCACACACCCAATCCTAAGACACTAACACAACCCTTCTTGGCATAGCTCTCAAGGAGGACAGACCGTGTATTTCCTGGCAATTAGAGCTGAATTCAAGCTTGAGCTATATTTGTACTTGTTGAGTAGTCATTGTTATTATAGTATTAACAAAACAATATTTTATGATGGCCAATTAGTCCAGAATTCAAGTTTAAATTGTTCATTCAACTACACTTGTGTATCTGTCGGTTTGAATTTTGAACTTTATCGATTTGACTTATTGTTATCGATTTGTAGAGATGCTAAACCGTTATAGAACCATTTAGAGCTTGGCTTATCGGTTGTTGATCGTTATCGGTTTAACTGTTAAGATTTGACACAAAAACAATACATTGAAAATCACTTAGAAACAAGGTGACAAACCAAATGAAAATCGTGCACATGAGTTCACAAGTTACATCTTGTTGAAAAGCAAACGCTTTTACATTGTTGAATAATGAGGTATTTGAGAAAACCACAAATAAAAGTAGGAAACCAAACTCTACGTCAAAGACTTTAGATACAAAATGGTATAAAATAATTATTTAATTTTTTTATCGGATAATCGGTTAACCCGTTAAAAACAGATAATCTGATAACCAAAAAAACCAAAATTGTTATCAAAACCATAAACAAATAACTCATTATTGATAAACCAATAATTTTATTTAAGTTTGAATGATCGATTTCGGTTCGATTTTGAACAACATGAACCTGAAAGGTATATTCACCATGAGTGACGTAACCAAAAATTTTACAAAGAATATCCAAGTCATAAGTATTTTTTTTTGAAAAGTGGATGGGGCAATTTTTTTTTATTTTTTATGTTAAACTATGTGAATTAGTGATAGACTTTTTTTACGTTGGAGAATGCTACAAATATTTTAAAAATATCAAAATTTTAAGTTTGAAGTTTTTACCGGCATTTGGCAATGGTAACAAAAGTAACGAGACATAGGGTGTGTTTGGTACGAAGGAAAATGTTTTTCATGAAAAATGTTTTGCTGGAGAATAAGTAAATTTATGACTTATTTTCTCATGTTTGGTTGTTGAGTAACAAATATATTTAGAAAATAATTTTTAATGTTTGATTTATGAATAGAATATATTTTTTTAAAATAATATTTTTTGGGTGGTGGAGGTTGGTAGGTGGGCTTTTAGGGGTGAAATAACAAAAATTTGAAGTTGAAGATATTTTTTTTAAAAAAAATTAATTTTTTTTGTAGGAGGGGGTGAGGGATGACCGGGGTCTGGGGAGGGGCGAGTGAAAATATTAAATTTCGAAATTGAAAATATTTTTAGAAATGAATGTTTTTTTTAAAAAAAAAAATGTAATTTGAAGTTGGATGAGAGTATTGGAAAATGTTTTCCTTGACTTTTCAAGGGAAATTATTTTCCTTAATTTTGAGGAAAATGAGTTGATTTGGAAAACATTTTTCAAAACTTTTGTCCCAACCAAACATTACAAAATTGAAAAATATTTTCGAGAAAATGTTTAACTTCTTACCAAACAAACACACCCATAAAGTAGACTGAAACGAATATTTTTTCAATTTCTTTATGTACCATTTTCTCTTTCAATTTTGGTAAAATTGTAGCATTACTTTTAGGTTTTATTTAAATTTTTAATGAAAAGTAAAAAGGGGACTTTCACATATAGCCACTTAAAAACAATTATATACACTCCATAGCTGTAGTTTGATAATTACAATTTGTAGCTACATATTATATGGAGGAGAGAGGTGAGCGAGATTGGGAGAGAGAGGAGAGAGGCGAGAGAGGGGAAAAAGAATAGGAGAAAGGCGAATTATATATGTGTATTAGTTAGATAATTGTATATTATACATATATATTTGTATATATGGCAAGAGAGATTGGAGAGGGAAGAGAGAGGCGAGCGAGATCAAGAGAGGGAGAAGAGAGTCAAGTGAGAGAGTGGGAGAGAGGTGAATTGTATAGGTATATAATTGTATATTATACATATACATTTGTATATAGGAAAAGTGAGATTGGGAGAGGGAGGAGAAAGGCGAGCGAGAGAGGGGAGAGCGTGGGACAGAGACGAATTGTATATGTATATAGGTTAAATAATTGTATATTATACATATATATTTGTATATCATGACAAATTATATATATACAAACGTGACTAACTATACAAACTCGAAGTCAGCCCACTTAATTAATGTATAAATGTTAGTCGCGAGTTGTAATTATAGCAAAATATAGCTATGATAAGTAACTAAATAGTTTAAATTTTCTTTGTTGCGTAATGTTCCCAAGTAAAAATAAGTTAAAGCAAATTCATTTGGCGTCACTAATTAAGAATTATTTTAATAAATTACGATTCAAAAATAATAAATTCATCAACAATTTTACTTCATTGATAAATTTAGAACGTAATGAATTATTATTATTTTAAGGATGATACATTACTTAATTAAAGCTTTTTGAAAAATAACACAACTACTTGCGGTGATAAAGAATCTAACGTAGGAATACACAGGCCCTGACTCTTCATGAAGTCTTTCTATCACTGAAATGTCATATAATGACTCTCGTGGGTTATTTCTGCATTTCACATGTTTTTACCATTTTGTCCCTTCGCGTAGCTTCCTTTTGTCTTAAGTGTGATGTTGGGTTTGATGGAATGCTAGGTCTTTGGTTGAATTTTATGCTAGTTTTTGAGTTTGGAGGATTTAAGATTGGAACAATTGACTTTAGTCATCAACATATAGAGATTTTGGCATCGGATTGGAATGCTGTTAGTTCCATCATTTCCAAAGGTTCTTTTTGGTAGTAGTATGTGGATCGATTTAGGTTTTGAGGCTCCATTGGAGTTGGTGCCAATAGGCGTTTTAATTTTAATTTAGAGCTTTGCCTAGAGTTTAACTTTAGCCAACTTTCTCGGTAAATGTGCTCAAAATCGAATATCTTCAGTGCAATTAGCTCCAGAATGCTGATCATGGTCAAGAATGACCTTTTGGTTCAGTTTTGAAGCCATCGATTTGAGTGTCTAGCTTTTGTCAACATTTTGGATGAAACGACATTTGTCAATCTTTTGACCATCGGTTGTACCTAAGCAAACCTTTGGTCTGACTAACTACTTAGTTGGAGACTCACTCAAATAGAAATAGGATCTTCAATTGCATAATTAAACTTAAAGTCTAAATCTAACTCAACTAAAATGAACATCTACAAATACTTATGAAGTTACAAAATCAATTGTACGTCTCAAAATCTCAAAACATCTCAACAGGAATAGGAGATAACAACAGACTCCTCAAAATCTAACTATATATGAAACCTCTAATACTAAGATAGATGTCGGGATAGCACCTACTAACAAAAGCAAGAAATAAGTGTGAATCCCTCCGAAAAGCAAGGAGCTCTCACCAAAAATAGCTGAAATGCAAGTGGTATCAACGAAACGCCTTTTGATGACCCCGAACACCAGTATCTTCCATGAAAAATGCAGGCCGAATGACGTCAGTACATTGAATGTACAAGCATCTAAGTTGTAACACCCCGTAGCCAAAATAGACCAAAAATTAGTTTTTCAGAAAAATCTACAGGTGCAACCAACGGTGTCATTGACGGTCCGTAGGACACACGACGGTCCGTCCTACACAATCGTTGATGGGATCAGAAACTCCCAAAAAATAGGATAAGTCTTGGACTACGGACGAACTTAAGGTCTATAGGACAGACAACGGCCCGTCCTGCACAACTGTCGATGGGATCAGAGACTCCCAAAAACTCAGCCGACAAAAAAATTTGCTAAGTTTTGATCGACGGACCGACCGACGTTCCGTAGGTCAGACGACGGTCCGTAGTCTGTGACCGTCGATTGATAACCCTTCACCTACTCTCTCACAAGAGCTACGGATGACCAGCACGGTGTGTAGGTGGAAAATTTGCAGACAGTTAAGGGGAAATGCAGTTGGGCCAACTTCAAATGGTCATAACTCTTAGCAAAAAATGAATTAGGTGTCCCATGACCTACCCACAAATAGATAATTGAATTATCTTTCAATAGCCACTGACGTTGCTAAAATCAGACCTCCGAGTAAATGTTTATTCCCATTTTAGTAAAGGTTTGTCGAACAGGTCCAATCGAAGGATCCAACGACGGGGCGTCGGTCTGACGACGGACCATCAGTCCTGGCCGTCGTTTGGTCCGACAGCAACTTATTAAGGGGTCTTTTGGTCTTTTCCCACTTCTTTGAAACCTTAAGTTACATCGTTTTGTCCCAAAATAATGAGATTTTAGTCAGTTTAAGCCTAGAAACATGATTAAAACATATCTAAGTCAAATAATTAAATCAAAACTTAGAAAATTAGAAGCAAGAGAGGAGAAAAAGCTCAGGAACCCTAGTTCAAGAACGAGGCAAGTTTCCAGCAGTTCCAGCCCCAAAATCTAAGTATTTCTTCGTGAATTTCATCAACAGGTATGTGGGATTTCACCCATTGGGTCCCTAGTTTTCAGTCCGTTCTTCATTCTCTTATCATGATTAGACCTAGGGTTTCTAGAACATCAACAAAACTTCATGAATTTATTAAATATATGTTCCAAATAAGACTATCATGTTATTACTCAGTTTATTGCATGAATTTAAGAACCCTATCTTTGTATTTCTTTAGTTCGTGAATTACACATGCTAGGTCAGATATTTCAGACACTTAAGATATATATGCCTCAGTTATAAATGCATAATTACTATATTAATTGTTGCATTCTCAGTTTGCATGTTCAATTTCAAGCTATCTAGTATTTACAGAAATTCAGACATAATCAGTTAACTACATAAATCAGTTGGAGTAGCATAATACCGAGTTGGAGTAGGGTTCAGCGTACCCAAATTAGTCCCAGAACTACTGGCCAAGTAGGTTTTAAGTTCCTTCTATGGGCAATCATATCATTGATCATGCCAGCATGCCTTTTTACCTTTGGTAGGTTATATTGGGTCCTCTCGATGTGGCGTATACATCGAACTCCATATTTAACTCATGTGGTTTTATTATCGGTTATTAGTAGCTCCCACAGATCAGTCAGACTCTCTGCATTGACTATTTATCAGTATATTAAGTATTCAGTTTCAGCATGTTATAAATTTGTCATTGCATTCAGTTAGCATAGAATTCAGTTTATCATGTCAGATTATTATACTTGCTTTATGCTTGTTCAGTTATGTTTTATTTCAGCTTTACTCTTTCCTACATGCTCAGTACCTTTCAAGTACCGACCCATAGGTGCGATACATCTTCTTGTGATGTAGGTTCAGGTTCTCAGCATCCAGATCACGCATAGATCGATATTCCGATCTCCAGTTCAGCAGATTCAGTGGTGGGTCCTCATTCTCCGAGGACAATAGTCATGAGTTCATTTCATTTTTCTTTTAGTCATTTAGTTTCAATTTTTGCTAGATTTAGCTGGGGCTTGTCCTAGTATTTTTAGTCCAGTTTAGAGGCTTATTTCAGACATATTTAGATTCAGCTTAGTATTGAGTTACTATTTCCTTTGTATTAAACTCATTGTTTTCAAATGTCTATGTTATAGAATATGGGTATTCCCCCATCTTTTAAGATTTAATTAGGATTTACCTTGTGCATCAGTTTATTATCTTTAGTATGCTCATGATCATGCCAGCAGGCTTAGCTTGGGATAACTTGTGGTTCTAATTTCCGTGTCCGCGTCTCGGGGGTAGCTCCAGGCGTGACAAAACTTGGTATCAGAGCACTAGGTTTAAGTGTCCTAGGATGTCTAAAAAGTCGCACTAAGTAGAATCATTTTCATGGTGTGAAGTTCACCACATCTGATGAGAGGGAGGCTATGAAGTGTTTTAGGAAAAACTTCACTTTTTTGTTACTGTAGGAATTCGAACGCCAGGAATGCAAATGCAGCTCCTCCAGTCCTAGTTCAAGAAGTCTCAAATGCTGAGTTAAGAAATGCCATACAGATGTTGGCTTAGAGTATGACTAACCAGAACAATTAGGTACATGCTCATGTGAATGCTAATGGTGGATCAGTAGCAGCAAGGGCCCGTGACTTTGTCAGGATGAATCCGTTGAGTTCTTAGGATCAAAGACTAATGAGGATCCTCCTAATTTCATGGATGAGATTAACAAGATCTTTGAGGTAATGCAAGTCACTGGGAATGATCGGGTTGAGTTAGCACTACACCAGTTGAAGGATGTTGCTCATATCTTGTACACTCAGTGGAAGGAGAATAGGGGTGAAAATACGGCTCCTATCACTTGGGACTGCTTTAGTGAGACTTTTCTCGACATTTTTTCCCAATAGAGTTGAGAGAATTAAAAGCCCAAAAAATCATGAACTTAAGGCAAGGTAACATGACAGTCTAACAGTATGGACTCAAGTTTAACCAACTCTCCTGGTATGCTCCTCACATGGTTGCTGACTCCCGGGCTCAGATGAATTAGGTTTTTTATGGAGTGTCAGATTTGGTGAAAACTGAGTGCAAAAATGCCATTTTACTTGGAGATATGAACATCTCTAGGCTTATAACTCATGCTCAGAAGGTTGAGGGTGATAAGCTTAGGGAACAGGCTAAGGAAAATAATAAGGCTAGGACTGGGAACTATGAATATTCTCAGTAGAAATCGAGTGGTGGAAATCGCTCGCAGGGTCAGTAGAAGTTTTTGGCTCCAACCCCTTCATCAACTAGTGTTCCATCCTCCAAGAACAGGTATGACCAGAAGGATAGAGAACCAGGCTCTAAATCTCAGGGAAGTGTTTCAGGCACCAAGACTTACCCCACTTTCCGTAAGTGTGGTAAGAACCATCCAGGCGAGTGTGTTGCAGGAAAAGAGGGATGTTTTGGGTGCGGTCAGTCTGGTCACAGGTTGAGGGATTGTCCTTCTGGACAAGGTAAAGGAGGTAGATATGGTAGAGCTCAGTCTACAACTTCAGCAGCACCATCAAGTCGCCCGACTCAATAGGGTAACTCATCTGGTACAGGTGACGGTCAGCGCAAGAACAAGTTTTATGCTCTTCAGGCTCGCCAGGATCAGGAAGGTTCTCCTGATGTCTTCACTGGTACGTTACGTGTCTTTGACCTTGATGTTTATGCATTGTTGGATCCAGGGGCTACGTTTTCATTTGTAACTCCTTACATAGCAGTCCAATTCAATGTCAGTCCAGAAACTCTCTTAGAACCTTTCTCAGTCTCTACTCCAGTCGGTGACCCAGTTATAGCTAGACGAGTATATAGAAATTGCCCTATCATAGTCTCTCAGAAAGTCACCTCAGCAGATCTAGTAGAGTTAGATAGACTTTGATGTCATTGATTACTAGGATTTTTCATTTTCAGTTTCCAAACCAACCAATCTTAGAATGGAAGGGTAGTAGCTTAGCGCATATGGGTCGATTTATTTCTTACCTTAAGTCCAGAAAGATGATATCTAAGGGTTATCTCTATCATCTAGTTTGGGTTAAGGATTCTAGATTTTGAAACCCCAACTCTTGAGTCAGTTCCAGTAGTCTGTAACTTTCACGAAATATTTCTAGAAGATCTTCCCAGAGTCCCTCCGAAAAGGGAAATCGACTTTGGAATTGATATCCTTGCAGATATCCAGCCTATTTCTATTCCTACTTACAGAATGGCTCCAGCAGAGCTTAAGGAATTGAAAGAGTAGTTGAAATACCTTCTAGATAAGCGCTTCATCAGACCTTGTATTTCACCATGGGGTGCACCAGTGTTGTTCGTAAGGAAGAAAGATGGTTCTCTCAGAATGTGCATTGACTATAGACAGTTGAACAAGGTCACAATAAATAATAAGTATCCCATCCCAAGGATTGATGACTTATTTGACAAACTTCAGGGTGCTAGCCATTTCTCAAAGATAGACCTCAGTTTGGGTTATTATCAATTCAAAGTTAGAGATAGTGACATTCCGAAAACAACCTTTAGAACTCGGTATGGTCATTATGAATTTGTTATTTATGTCGTTTGGACTAACTAATGCTCTTGCAGCTTTCATGAATTTGATGAACAGAGTTTAAAACAGTAGTTGGGCTTGTTCGCTATCGTCTTTATTGATGATATCTTCATTTACTCTAGGATTGAGAAAGAACATGCAAGTCATTTGAGAGTTGTTCTGCAGACCCTCAAGGATCGCCAATTATTCGCTAAGTTTAGTAAATGTGAGTTCTGGTTGCAATCCGTTGCTTTATTTGTTCATATTGTATCTAGCGAATGGATCCGAGTGGATTCGTAGAAGATAGAAGCAGTGAAACAGTGGCCCAGGCCTACATCTTCTACAGATATCAGAAGTTTCTTAGGTCTAGCAGGTTATTACAGAAGGTTTGTGGAAGGATTTTCATCCATAGACTCACCATTGACTAGGTTGACTCATAAGATGGTAAAGCTTCAATGGTCAGATGATTGTGAGAAAAGCTTTGCAGAATTGAACACTAGATTGACTACAGCTCCTGTCTTGACTCTACCAGAGGGTTCAGATGGTTATATGATCTATTGCGATTTGGACTTGGTTGTGTGTTGATGCAGTGAGGTAAGGTGATAGCTTATGCTTTTAGACAACTTAAGGTTCATGAGAAGAACTATCCAACTCATGACCTCGAGCTTGCAGCAGTGGTGTTTTCACTGAAGATATGGAGACACTACTTGTATGGTGTTCACGTAGATGTGTTCACTGACCATAAGAGCCTTCAGTATGTGTTCACCTTGAAAGAGTTTAATCTTCGCTAGAGGAGATGGCTTGAATTCCTTAAGGATTATGACATGATTTTGCATTATCATCCCGGTAAGGCAAATGTAGTAGCAGATGCCCTCGGCAGATTATCTATGGGTAGCGTAGCCCATGTTGAGGAAGAAAAGAAGGAGCTAGTGAAGGATGTTCACAGGCTTACTCGCTTAGGAGTTCGCCTTATGAGCATATCAGAAAATGGTGTAACAGTTCAGAATGGGGCAGAGTGTTCTTTAGTAGTGGATATAAGGGAAAACAAGACAGTGATCCAATTTTGCTTGAACGTAAGAGTGCACTACCCAATCAGAGAGTGGAGGTTTTCTCCCAAGGGGAGATGGTGTACTTCGCTACCAGGGTAGATTGTGTGTTCCTGATGTGGGCGAGTTGAGGCAGCATATTCTTGCAGAAGCCCATAACTCTAGGTATTCTATTCATCCAAGTGCCACTAAGATGTACGGCGATCTGCTGGAAGTCTATTGGTGGAATGATATGAAGAGGGATATAGCAGACTTTGTGAGTAAGTGCCCCGATTGCCAGCAAGTCAATGTAGAACATCAGAAACCATGGGGTATGACTCAAGAGATCTATATTCCTACTGGGAAGTGGGATGTGATCAATATGGACTTCATCACAGGATTACCGCGTACTCGCAGACAGCATGACTCTATTTGGGTGATAGTTGATAGGATGACTAAGTCTTCTTGCTTCTTGGCGGTCAAGACTACATATTCGGCAGAAGACTATACAAGGCTTTACATTAATGAGATTGTGAGATTACATAAGGTTCCTTTGTCTATCATCTCAGATAGAGGTCCTTAGTTTACCTCTCATTTCTGGAAGTCATTTCCATTAGGTCTTGGTACTCAAGTTAACCTTACTTCAACATTTCATCAACAAACGGATGGGCAGGCAGAGCATACCATTCAGACCTTAGAGGATATGTTGAGATCTTGTGTAATCAACTTCAAAGTTAGTTTGGATGATCACCTTCCTCTTATTGAGTTTGCTACAATAATATCTACCACTCTAACATTCAGACGGACCCTTATGAGGCTTTATATGGGCGTAGATGTAGATCTCCTGTTGATTGGCTTAAAGTAGGTGAAACAACTTTGGTAGGGCCAGATTCAGTCCTTTATGCTATGGAGAAAGTGCAACTCATTAGAGATAGACTTAAGACATCCCAAAGTCGTCAGAAATCTTATGCAGATGTAAGGAGAAGGGAACTAGAGTTCCAAGTTGATGATTGGGTTTTTCTGAAAGTCTCACCTATGAAATGGGTGATGAGATTTGGAAAAAAAGGGAAGCTAAGTCCTAAATATGTAGGCCCTTACAAGATCTCGAAAAGGGTTGGAAAGGTTGCTAATGAGTTAGAGTAGCCAGAAGAATTATCAGTAGTGCATCCGGTCTTCCACATCTCACTCTTGAAGAAGTGTGAGTGAGCCAGCCTCTATAGTGCCATTGGAGAGTATGGCAGTGAAATATAGTCTTTATTATGAGGATGTACCAGTTGAGATTCTTGACCTTCAGGTCAGAAGGTTGAGAAACAAAGAAGTCGCTTTAGTTAAGGTTTTGTGGAGGAGTCAGTTCGTAGAGGGAGATACTTGTGAAGCAGAAGGAGCCGTGAAAGCCAAGTATCCTCAACTCTTTCCTTCCGATTCCACTCCAGCTTGAGGTAATAGTTCCTCTTCAGTTTTCCAGTCATTCATGCATAAATTCAGTCTTAGAATCATGTCCCCTCAGTTTGTACTTGCATTTTCAGCGTATTTGCATGTACTCGGAACTCAATTCAGTAAAAAAACTCAGTTCTCAGTGTTTAGTTGTGGGGTTTGCAGCTCTTTACCTCTATATCAGCTAGTTTAGTCTTCATTCAAGGACGAATGTTTCCAAGGGGGAGATAATGTAACACCCCGTAGCCAAAATAGACCAAAAGTTAGTTTTTAATAAAAATCTGTAGGTCCAACCAATGTTATCATCGACATTCCGTAGGATAGACGACGATCCATCCTTCACAACGGTCGATGGGATCCGAAACTCCCAAAAATTTCATCCGAGAAAAACTGGTTAAGTCTTGGACGACGGACGGACTTATGGTCCGTAGAACAGACGATGATCCGTCCTGCACAACTGTCGATGGGATCAGAGACTCCCAAAAACTTAGCCAGGAAAAAATTGGCTAAGTCTTGATCGACGGACGAATTGATGGTCTGTAGGTCAGATGATGGTCCGTAGTCCATTACCGTCGATCGATACCCCATTCACCCACTCTCTAACAAGAGCTATGAATGACTAGCACGGTCAGTAGGTGGAAAATTGAAAGATAGTTAAAAGGAAATGTAGTTGGGTCAACTTAAAATGGTCATAACTCTTAGAACAAAATTAATTAGGTATCCCATGACCTACCCGCAGATAGATAATTGAACTATCTTTCCATATTCATCGACCTTGCTTAAATCAGACCTCCGAGTAAAAAAGTTATGCCCATTTTAGTAAAGGCCTGTCGAATAGGACCAGTCGACGGAACCAACGACGGGGCGTCGGTAAGACGACGGACCGTCAGTCCTGGCCATCGTTTGGTCTGACAGAAACTTATCCAATGGTCTTTTGATCTTTCTCACTTCGTTTAAACCTTATGTTACGTCGTTTTGACCCTAAATAATGAGATTTTAGTCCGTTTAAGCCTAGAAACATGATAAAAACATATCTAAGTCAAATCATTAAATCAAAACTTAGAAAATTAGAAGCAAGAGAGGACAAAAAGCTCAAGAAACCTAGTTTAAGAACGAGACAAGTTTCCAGCAGTTCCAACCCCGAAATCTAAGTATTTGTCCATGAATTTCATCACCAGGTATGTGGGATTTCACTAGTGGGTTCCTTTCACCCATTGGGTCCCTAATTTTCAGTTAGTTCTTGATTCTCTTATCGTGATTAGACCTAGGGTTTCTAAAACTTTACCAGAACTTCATGAATTTATTAAATATATGTTCCAAATCAGATTATCATGTTATTACTCAAATTATCGCATGAATATCAGAACCCTACCTTTGTATTTCTTTAGTTCTTGAATTACACATGCTAGGTCATATATTTCAGACACTTCAGATATACATGCCTCAGTTATTCATGCTTAGTTACCAGATTAATTGTTGCATTCTCAGTTTGCATGTTCAGTTTCAAGCTATCCAATATTTAGAGAAATTATGACATAATCAGTTAACTACATAAATCAATGGGAGTAGCATAATACCAAGTTGGACTAGGGTTCAGCGTACCCAAATTAGTTCTAGAACTACTAGCCAAGTATGTTGTAAATTTCCTTTGTGGTCAATCAGATTAGTGATCACGCTAGCATGACTTTATACATTTGGCAGGGTATATTGGGTAGTCTCGATGGGGTATATACACCGGACTCAACATTTAGATCATGTGGTTTATTATCGGTTATTAGTAGCTCCCACAGATCAGTCATACTCTCTGCATTGACCATTTATCAGTCTATTAAGTATTCAAATTAAGCATGTTATAAATTGGTCATTGCATTTAGTTAGCTCAGAATTCAGTTTATCATGTCAGATTATTATACTTACTTTTATGCTTGTTCAGTTATGCTTTATTTCAGCTTTACTATTTCCTACATGCTCAGTACGTTTCAAGTACTAACACATACGTGTGATACATCTTCTCGTGATGTAGGATCAGGTTCTCAGCATCCAGATCACGCATAGATTGATTTTCTGATCTCCAGTTCCGCAGATTCAGTGGTGAGTCCTCATTCTCTGAGGACAATAGTCATGAGTTCATTTTTGTTTTCTTTTAGTCATTTAGTTTCAGTTTTTTCTAGATTTAACTTGGGCTTGTCTCAGTATTTCTAGTCCAGTTTAGAGGCTTATTTCAGACATAGTTAGATTCAACTTATTATTGAGTTAATATATTCTTTGTATTAAACTCATTGTTTTTAAATATCTCAGTCATAGAATATAGGCATCTTTTCAGATTTAATTATGATTTAGATTCCACATCAATTTATTATCTTTAGTATGCTCATGATCATGCCAGCAGGGTTAGCTTGGGATCACTTGTGGTTCTAAGTTCCGTCTCCGCGTCTCGGGGGTAGCTCGAGGCGTGACCTGAGTGGAAAATTGAAAGCATAGACAACTTAATGATAAGACTAGAAGACCAACTCACCACAACTCAACTCAAATACAATAGAAATACTAAGAGATGCAATGTTTAATTAATCATTAAAAAACAGAAGATATAAACCCAATGATATAAAAAAAGTACAATCAGATACTCTATTGTTTTATTTGAGAGGTTCTCTAATAGACAACCATTATTATGAACTATTTGATGATGCATCGTCTCGCCCACGCTGTCAAAATTTTCCTTTACCTTGCTTGGGAATAGAACACCTCAACTAAGTGGATCCACTAAGTTATACTCAAACGTAATAAATAATTGTCTATAAAGTACAACCCTTTACCTATGTTGGCTACATGATTTATAATGAATGTGAGTTGTCTGAACTCATCTCCCTACTCCTAATAAAATATAACTGATTCTCAAATGTATAAAACATAACTCTATCTCAATTTGAGATAATTATTCTATAGATTCTCTTAAAAGAGGTAATGGTCTGAAATATCTCTGAACTTATATACTTATTTAGAAATCAAATTTTATCTCTTTTAAATGTAAAAATATTACTTTTCGGAATGCTTCGTTCGCTTACTTCAAACATGAAAAAAAATCTTCTTATTTCTCATATTTACTTCATCAGAACTTTAATTAAAACCATTTTTGATTATAAAAGAATCCTTAAATTGACTAAAAAAGACCTCTTGAACTTTCCTCTTAAATTCATATTAATTCAAAATTTAATTTATGACATGTGATTTGAACATGTATGAATTCTGAAAGGTGAATGGAGTTTATGGAAGCCAATACAAAAAGGAGAATATAATCATGACTCAAAGAAACACGTCCAGATTGAAATATGGAAAGAAAAAAGACCAGGCAACCCTGGTGCACGCATAAGGCGCCAACCCCTAACTACGAATAGATTGGGATGTATTGAGTGGTGTAGGGCTCATGCCATAAACTACAGAGCAAACGTCCTGGCACTATGGGCGGCGCGCCACGTCACCCCCTTATAGCTGGAAAATATAATGAATTTTTCATGCCAAAACAAGGTCTTAACTAGTTTATAATAGGGATAATTCTCCTAAAATATTTTCAATTTTCAAACACAACATGCTTTACATGAAGAATTAAGCATGATCCCTTTGGGAAACCGAACTTTTACCAAAGATTTAGAACCCACAAGAAGTAGCAATCTTCATTGTTTAAGAATTGAACCATGGAAAGAAATACCCAAGAACTCTTTGAATTCAATGATTTCATGGATAAATTAGATGTATGACATAAGAACGAATAAGTACAACACTGTGAGAAGCCTTACATACCTTGAAAGAAAGATGTTCTTGGTGAAAATCAACGAAATCTTGACGAACACTTAAAACCTAGCTCTTTTTTCTCTTTTTTTTTGATTGTTTAGGAATGTGAAAAGTAACTTAATTATTGTCACGTATGACCCTTAATTAAGTGAGAAAAAACGTATTAGTCCTAGTGGGAAAATAAAAAGACCAAAATGCCCTTTTCTAAAATGAATGAAATGCCTTAAATAAAGAGACACTACTAAAACACTGCCAAAAAGAGATGTTGTCTGTCGCTTTTTTGGCCAAAATAGACGAAAAGCGATGTAGTCACTTCCGTTGCTTTTTAGCTAGACGCTTTTAAGAAAGGGACGGATGACGTATCTTTTTGACTTTCTGTTAATTTTTTTTTAACAAAAGCGACGGGGATTATTTTATTTTTTTTTAATTTCTAAAATGCCACATTGTCCATCACCTTTTTAATAATTCATTTTAAATCCCAGAAAAGCAACAGACAAAAGGACTAGATATATGTATACACACACACATATCATAAATATATTCATGATTAATATATTTTATTCATATTAAATAACATATAAACGTTCGTTCGACTCTTTCCTCAACCAACACATCCAGATCCGACTCATTTTCTTTCTTCCTGACATGAGTCTTCTTGAAAACCTCTAGTTAAATGGGAGTGAGTCCCAATTCTTTTTCCAATAAATAAAAATGGAAAATTATAACGATTTATATAAATAAGTAATTATTTATTTTTAAGGTTTGAATTAGAACATATACTATCTCTCTTGCAATTATTCAAATAGACTTTGCACCTACGGTATGCAACGATCCACCCTTTAGACTACCTCTAGCATTCTTTGCTTGGTCTGATATTGCCTTAAACTTGTGTGTGCTCCAATATAGACCAAGTTGACCAAAACCATGAGGCAACATCCAATGTGGACGTTCACTGCTATCCCAAACATTCTTTATCCAGCCAGACAGTCTGGCAGATGACTTCCTCTCAAATGTTGTTAAAATGACAAGATTTTTCCTCGGATCCCAAGTACACATGAATATAAAAAATTGAATAACGTTAATTAGATCGATAGTAAGAAAAAGTAAAGTATATTAATCTTAACTAAAAAATATATACCTTAAAGTTATTAAACATCGCCTGATGTATACTATTTGGGATCTGACTCCAAGAGTGATAATCCTATCTAAAGAGTCTCATAAAATTTTCTTTTAAAGATCGGGCAACATCCTTTGCTGGATGCCACTTACATATCAGACGCTACAAGAAAATAAGAATTTAACGATGGAAAATTTGGTCGTTAATGTCACACTCGGAGTGCATTGAACCGACGTCATCATCCTTTCAGAGGACTCAGACAAGCCCTTAGAATTCGTCAAAACATGTGATCAGTAAAGATTGCGGAAAAATTAAAACTTTTACATTCTATTTGAAGTATACTTAGACTTCATACTTATCATTCATAAACCATACGATATTCTAAGAAATCTATCTAACATATATGAAATCTATCTAAGAGTACAAATCTAGATTTAGCCAATAAATAGTTAATATGCCATATAGGCCTTAATACAAAAGAATCAAAAGAAACATGATAGAAATAGGATATTCCTAATATCTACTAAAGTCTTCATAAGATGGAAAATAAATGATAGCGCCCCAAACATGAGTACCTACTAATACTTGGAGAAAGAGTTCCAAGCTTCTTCAAATCGACCTTCTTAAACTTCAAAGGCCGGAACCTACAGTTGTAGTAATAAAAAGTAATGGGGTTAGTACGCCACATGTACTAAGTATGGGTATATGCACATAACACTTAAGGACATGCATGAAAAAGGATCATTTATCATATCTTTAGAAAATATGCTAAGTCATATGAACGTCTTTAATACACATACCATAGAACATATACAAGTCAAGGATTCCATAAACATAAAGCATCATCGTAATTAAATACATATTATCATAGTCATGTTAACTTTTCATATTATATAAATCATATAACATAATATACAAAATACTTACCAATGATCCCATCCCCAACCTACAAGTACAATGGTCATGTGAAGCCCCATAACCCCACACAACCAAGTAGATAAGATAAGAGACCATAGGTAAAGCTTTGCTTCATATAACTTGTAACATAATTAGTCATCACTTCATATAGAAATATAACCCAATAACATATTCATCATAATGACCAATATCATATCAGTGTAACATCATGTATCATAAACATATACCTTTCATGTATCATAAACATATACCTTTCATGTTATCATGTTACATATGAATATTCTCCTAGGACTTCCATTAGATTCAACTTATGCAATGTCTAGGTAGAGTCCCATACCCCTACCTCTACTAAGTAGACTCCTCAAGTCACCCTAGTCAACGTTCATTTACTTGTCTTTCATTTTACACGAGGGAACATACGCCTTAATCGACATAGACCATGTGAGCTAAACATGGAATCCGCTATCATAAAACCCTACACCGAAAAAAGGTGGTCTACCGGCCAAAGTAGAACCTAATATGACATAGCTTTCTAGGTAGATCCTCTAGCTAGTATCCTATGGCGTCAACATAGTTCAAGAACTAGGAGATGTATTAGAGACCCATAGTTCCTTATTACATGGAAGCCTCGATCTCATCAGAGTCATGGTGAACCTACCTTTAAACTAAGGAAGGGACATCTCTTATATCTAGTTCATCGGTGCTTATCTTAAGTCCTTTTCTTGAATAACCTTTAAGTTGTCTTTTATCATAAACTTATCATAGGTCATAGGAGATTAAATCCTTGTATAAACATGATCATGAGCTCTTTTGGTTTTAGATGAGAATTTCCTTTCATCGCAACCCTTCATATGTAAGATCAACATAACATAGTCATCTTGTGTAAAGCATACAAGATGATATCATAATCTTACATTTTTGTATTTTTATCATGATCTCACAATTTACATGTTCATAGCTCAACATATTCTCATAGCAAAATCATACATACTTTTCATAACATAGCATCATAATTTATAGGCTAACATAAATATTGGGGAATAATCACACTTAAAAGACTTACCTCTTGCTTCCAATAACCTTATTCATCTTATAATATTCATAGCCATACTTAGTGAAATAATTAATAGCATAATCAAGAACAACTCATCAAATTATGAACGATATCAACGCATAATGTAGGATAAGGGAGAGGGTCATTTAAGAGTTCATTCTAGTCTTAATTCCAATCCCAACGTTTACGTGTCATCAAGTAGTGGGTATAACCCATCGAAACCATCAAATTGACAATAACATGCTTCACATGCAAATCCATCTTTAAAAGTCAAAGACTCAACAATACATGCATAATTAACCATAGAAAACAATTGATTTTCATCAAAAATCATAAATATGGAATTATGAAGAAGACCCGTTTTGTAGAGTAAAAACCCTAGTATTTGAAGTTCTTGAAAAATTTTATTTGAAAGTCCCTCTTGGTGAAAGTAATACCAAGAGTGAAAACCCATACCTTAAAAATTAAGAATCCACGAAAATTTGACGAAAAGCTTGAGGTCTTCGTCTTCTTCCTTAAGCTCTTCTTATTCTTCAATTGAATTTGGAGAAGACAGTGTTCTTTGAGAGAATGAGAGAAATTTCGTTGATCTGGTTTGGGACGTGTAAAAGTGGTCTAAAACTGACCTAATATCAATATATAGTCATCCTATAAATTACCCAAAATACCCTCCACTTAAAAGTGTCTTTTTAATAAGTTAAATTACAAAAAATACGACTTAAACGATTCTGGGAAGTAGCTGCACGTCGCGGGGCTGAATCCCATCATTTTAATTAAATTTTGAGTTTAGGTAGTGTGTTGCGTGCCATCCTAGCGTCGCGAGGTTGACTCTCAAATCTTGAGTCTGAACACCTCGTGACAGGCGCGCGTCGTACGCCATGCCTTCACTTCTGCCTGGTCGCAGGCTGCCTGATAGCATGCCCACCCATGTTTGGGTGACCCTTCGCGTGGTCCTTGGGGTGCCATTACCAGACGTTTGGACCCTTTGTACTACATTATACCTCTCCAAGGTCTCTTTAAAAGTTTTGGACTTCATTCGACACTTCGTAACTTTCACCAAACATAGGGACATCAACTAGTTCAAATTAGCTAGTTTCCGGACATCACGGTCTTTCTTTGTCGTTTTGGCTCTAACCTTTTCCAAATGAGTTTATTAAATTAATATAGGTCTGGAAACATCATTTTAAACAATATTTAATATATTAAGCTCTATTCTAAGTCATGGCATTTCCATAGTGTTACGTTATCACGCCCTTAGGAACATTCGTCCCTGAATGACACTAAAATATTTTGGAGGGTAGGAATGGACTCAATACTAGAAGCACAACCAATCAACAACAAAATCATAATGAGTCACATCTCATAGGAGTATATCACAACTCCTCACAACACATACCATAATATTACACATAGCACTCAATTCGTGATACACAACTTATAAGAGCTCCATATTCATAACACATAGTGAGAAACTTCCTTCAACCTTATCATAAAATAAAATGCATCAAAGAGTTACCATGCTATCGTTTTTCTAAAGATGGCAACAAAACAACAAAATCTCTAGAAAACATATGCATACATGTTTCACATAAGTGCAAGAATAGTGTATGAAGGCATTTTCGTAAAATTCTAGTTGGTAAAACTTTTACCATACATGCACCTATTTAGTAAACAAGCCGATTTCATGATCATGCATTACTTTCCCAATTAATATGAATGTCTAACCTTAAGTATCAAAGAGATGAAGTTAGCGGGACTTCATGTCAGCTTCAGCCCCCTCAACAAAATGGTTCCTCCATAGAACTTTTACAAAGGCTACCTCTTTGTTTCTCAACTTCTTGACTTGGCGATCTAGGATCTCAACCGGAACCTCTTCATAGGAGAGGTTCTCTTCCACTCCTATACCTTCTATAGGCAGAATAGATAAAGGGTCGCCTGTGCATTTCTTGAGTATAGAAACATGAAACACTGGATAAACCAAAGCTAGTTCACTAGGTAGTTTCAACTCATAGGCAACCTTCCCAATTCGTTGTAAAACCTCATTGGAACAAACATACCGGGGACTTAACTTCCCCTTTCTACCAAATCTCAGCACCCTTTTCATAGGTGAAATCTTCAAATAGACATGGTCACCTATTTTAAACTCAAGATCTCTTCTTATATTGTCGGCATAGGATTTTTCCCGACTATAGGTGGTCTTCAATCTATATCTTATGACCTTCTCTAGAGCCTCATCAACAATCTCTTGACCAAGGAGTGAGGACTCACAAAACTCAAACCATCCAACTGGAGATCTACACCTTCTACCATAAAGAGTTTCAAAAGGTGCCATGGAGATACTCGAATGATAGCTTTTGTTGTAAGAGAACTCAATCAAAGGTAAGTGATCATCCCAACTTGACTTGAAATCAATGACACAACCTCTTAACATGTCTTCAAGGGTCTGAATGGTACGTTCCGCTTGAACATCCATTTGAGGATGAAAAGCGATACTAAGTTTCACTTGAGTACCTAAATCCTTTTGAAAAGCCTTCCAAAAATGAGAAGTGAATTGGGCATCTCTATATGAAATGATGAACAAAGGAATCCCATGAAGACTCACAATCTCATTAATTTAGATTCTTGCATACTCTTCAGCGGTGTAAGTGGACTTAACAAGAATAAAATGGGCAGATTCGGTCAACCTATGCACAATAACCCGTATAGAATCATTTTGCTTTCGGATTCGAGGCAACCCAACAACAAAGTCCATATTGATGGCTTCCCACTTCCATGTAGGAACATCCATGATTTGGGTTAACCCACCCGGTTTGAGATGCTTAGCTTTAACTTGTTGGTATTTTGGATACTTAGCAACAAACTCTACTATGTCCCTCTTTAAAACATCCCACCAATAGACCTCTTTAAGGTCATGATACAATTTGGTGGCACCCGAATGTATATAATAGCGAGAAGCATGGGCTTCTTCCAAAATCTGTTTTCTAAAATCCTCAACATCGGGTACACATAATCTCCTTTGGTACCTAAGAACACCATCCTTACGTTGTGTGAATGACTCATTGAGCTTACTAAGTATCGATTCCTTCAAATCCATCAATAGAGGATCAAGGTGTTTCTTAGATTTCAACTCCACCACTAATGATGAATCGGAGTTATGATTGACCATGAAATCACCAGTTGGAGAATCTTCTAACAGCATACCTAAGCGAGCCAACCTATGAAAATATTTACAAGTTTTTTCTTCTCTTCCTACACATGAGACACACTACCCATAGCCATTCGACTCAAAGAATCCGCAACAACATTGGGTTTGCCGGGGTGATAACGGACACTCATGTCATAATCCTTCAACAATTCTAACCATCTTCTCTGTCGGAGGTTCAACTCCTTCTATGTAAACACATATTAAAGACTTTTATGCTCAGTAAACACATCAACATGTACACCGTATAAATAATGCCTCTATATTTTCAAGTCAAAAACTACAGCAGCTAACTCAAGATCATGAGTTGGGTAATTCTTCTCATGAACTTTGAGTTGCCTAGAAGCATAAGCAATCACCTTGCCAAGTTGCATGAGGACACATCCCAAGCCCACTCGGGAAGTATCACAATACACTACAAAGCCTTCATTGCCCTCCAATAGGTCAATACCGGAGCAGAGATAAGCTTATCTTTCAACTCTTGAAAACCTTTCTCACAAGCTTCCGACCACTCAAAATTCACCTTATTTTGGGTCAAAGTTTTCAAAGGATAAGCAATGGATTAAAATCCATCAACAAATCTTCTATAATAGATGTCTAGACCCAAGAAACTCCTTATGTCTGTGGGAGTCAAAGGTCTAGGCAAATTTCTGACCGCATCCATCTTTATCGAATAAACCTCTGCACCATCACCAGGCATAATATGACCAAGAAAAGAAATCGACCTTAACAAAAATTCACACTTGCTAAATTTGGCATAAAGTTGGTATTCTTTGAGGACTTGCAAGGCTAATCTCAAGTGACTCTCATGCTCATGTTCATTCTTGGAGTATATCAGAATATCATCAATGAACACAATAAAAAATGAGTCAAGGTAATCTCGGAAAACTCTATTCATTAGGTCCATGAATGCCATCGGGGTATTTGTTAATCCAAAAGACATCACCAGAAATTCATATTGACCATATCTAGTTCGGAAAGCTGTCTTGGGAACTTCTTCACCTCTCACCTAAGTTGGTGATATCGCAACCTTAAGTCAATATTGGAAAACTAACGAACACCTTGGAGTTGATCAAATAAATCATCAATCCTAGGGAGAGGATACTTGTTCTTTATGACCTTATTGAGTTTGTGATAATCAATGCACATTCTATGGGACCCATCCGTCTTCTCAACAAACAAGACCGGAACACCCCATGGAGAAATACTAGGTTGAATGAAACCCTTGTCTAGTAAATCTTTGAGTTGGAGCTTCAACTCTTTCAATTCTGTCGGATCCATCCTATATGGAGGAATTGAAATAGGATTCGTATCCGGTAACAAATCAATGCAAAAGTCAATTTCCCGTTTGGGAGGGAATCGTTGAAGGTCATTAGGAAATACCTCTGGGAATTCTCTCACTATAGGGACTGACTAAATAGAAGGAGTTTCACATTCTAGGTCCTTAACTCTCACCACATGATATAGACAACCCTTGGCTATCATCTTACAAGCGTTCAAACAAGTTGTGATGTTATTCCTTGATGATAGGGTTGTAGTAAATCATGGTTTCAAGCATGTTTGAATACGTAGTACTTGTTGAGTTAGTAAGCATGTTTGGTAGGTTAATATGACTTGTTTGGCTTTGCATTAAGTTCCTGAAAGGGTAAAATGGCATGTCTTAACTAAAAGTCCCTTTTAAGATGTTTTGCTTGTATATGTGCATAAGGTCTCATACTTAGTACATGTGGAGTACTAATCCCATTTTCTTACCTTTTCCCTAACATTTTAGGTTCCAGTCGTTGAAGTGTTTGGAAGGCGACATTGTTGAAGGCTTGGATTCTTCATTTCATCCAAGTAGGGTACGTCCTCAATTTCCGAGGGCAATACCACTATCTATCTTACGGACTTGTTATGATCTTAAAGACTCTTTTATTTCTTTCCTTTTCAATTGAGTACTACACTTTTGTATGGCCTATATGTGGTCTTGTTAGATTGATGTAAGGGCTATGTCAATATTGTGATAATCGTTTAGATGGGTTGAGATGAGACAATACTTGAGACTATTTTTCTATCTTATATATGTATATATGCGGTAAAATTAGAACGCTATGTAACATTCCTATACAAAGGGTCTATCTATACTCGACACGACTATATATTATGTGTATGTATCGGTCTATGTAAACTGCCAATAAGTTAAAATCAAAGTTATAAAATTTTCTGCATTTTTCAACCCATGAATGTAACGACATGAGACTAAGAGGCTAGTCTTAGTCCTTCAAAAGGGCAACGACGCCAGTTACATCTAGGGGGGTAAACCCGAATGTGACAAACTTGGTATCAGAGCATGAAGTTAAATATCGTTGATTTATGTCTCTCTCTCTACAACGTCTATGTAGGTTTGTATTCATAATTGTGAAGCGCGCCACACTTATGAGTAGGAACCTATATTATGCTTAGGAATCGCTCTCTTTCTTGGAAATCTTATATTGTGCCATTAGAGTATACTTATGGTGTGCTTTTGCATCTAATCCTATTGTTGTACTTATAGGGAGCATGAACACTTGAAGGAATGTGGCTCGAAGACTTTAAGAGGAAATTTCCAATGCGGGAGATCCTCCCCGTGGTGAGCAAGTTCCTCCACTTGAATAAGATGCTAATATGGAGCAAGCACCAGTCAATCCTCCTCTTTTGACGGATGAGAATATAAGAACCGCTCTTCTTCAAATGGCCCAAGCTATCACCACTCAAGCACAAGAAACCACTACTCAAGCCCAAGATATGACGGTTCAAGCAAACCGGTAGCTTGTGACCTATCCTCATCAACAAGTCACTACTGTGGCTTCCCGTCTAAGGGACTTCACTCGAATGAACCTTCCTACTTTCTATGAGTATAAGGTTGATGAAGACCCCCAAGAATTCATTGATGAAGTACCTAAAATACTTTTGGCTATGGGGTTTTCCACAAGTGAGAAGACTGATTTGGCTACATATCTACTCAAGGATGTGGCGCAAGCTTGGTATGTGCAATGGAGGGATAATAGGCCATTGAGGGGTCGTCCCGTGACTTGGGAGATCTTTATGGCGGCTTTTCTAGATTGGTTCTTTCCTAGGGAGATAAGGGAGGAAAAAGTGGTTGAGTTCATCAACCTTCGCCAAGGAGGAAGGAGTGTCCATGAGTACTCTTTTGAATTAACTAAATTGTCCAAATATACTCCTTCTTTGGTCTCCGATCCTAGAGACCAAATGAGTCGTTTTGTGACGGGGGTTTCGGAGGACATACAAGAGGAGTGCCATTCGGCCTGCTACATGACATCATGAACATTTCCCGTCTTATGGTGGTGCATGCAAGAAGGGTTGAGAAGGCAAGGGATAAGAGAAAAATTAGAGATGCTAAAAGAGAAAAATAATTTGATGGAGGTTCTTCAAAGAATAGGCTTGAAATACAAGACAGGCCTAGATTTAAGAAACGAGTTTCAAATGAAGTCCCTTCCAAGTTTCCAAAAGCTAGGGGTGATAGAATGTCTAATTCTAAATTCAAGAGGGAAAAAGGTACTAATTCACCAAATGAGAAGCCTACATGTGCCAAGTTTGGAAATGGTCATCTTGGTGAGTGCTTGGTAGAAACGGGGAAATGCTTTAGTTATGAAAAGAGTGGTCACAAGAAGAGAGATTGTCCAAATTTGAATAGTCAGGATAAGGGTAGTGTTCAAGATCAAGCAAGTGGTTCTAGTGATGCTCAAATGAAGAACCGCTTTTATGCTCTCCGTTCTAGATGTGAGAAAGAGACTTCTCTCGATGTGGTATTGGTATGTTGAAAGTCTTCTCTATTGATATATATGCCTTACTTGATCCCGGCGCTACTTTATCATTTGTTACACCTCTATTAGGTAAAAAGTTTGATATTTTACCCAATATTTTGCATGAACCTTTTATAGTGTCTAATCGGGTGGGTGAGTCGGTTGTTGCAAAAAGGGTATATAGAAATTGTCCAATAATGTTGCCCAATAGAGTTTCCTATGTTAACCAAGTAGAACTCGATATGCTTTATTTTGATGTTATATTGGGTATGTATTGGTTGCATGCATGTTTTGCCTCCATTGATTTTAGGACAAGAGTGGTGAGGTTTAACTTCCCTAATGAACCCGTTGTTGAGTGGAAGGGGGGAAACTCTATTCCTAGAGGTCGTATATCTCTTGTCTAAAAGATGCAAAATGATCTCAGAAGGTTGTCTATATCATATTGTAAGAGTCCAAAACTTAGACTCCGAAATTCCTACCATTGAATTGGTACCCATAGTGAATAAGTTTTCGGAGGTCTTTCCTAATGACCTTTCCTTGTATTCCTCTCGAACGGGATATTGACTTTGTCATTGATTTGATACCGAATACAAATCCCATATTAATTCTTCCTTATTGGAGGACTCTATCACAATTGAAGGAGTTGAAGGCTCACCTCAAGTATTTACTAGATAAGGGTTTTATAAGGTCTAGTATTTCTCCATGGGGTACTACGATTTTGTTTGTGAAGAAGAAGGATGGGTACTTGAGAATGTGTATTGATTACCGCAAACTCAACAAGGTCACTATTAACAATAAGTACCATCTCCTCGGATTAACGAATTGTTTGATCAACTCTAAGGGGTGATTTACTTTTTAAAAATTGACTTGAGATCGGGGTATCACCAACTTAGGGTGAGAGGTGAAGATATACCAAAGACGGCCTCTCGGACTAGGTATGGGAACTATGAGGTCTTGTTCATGTATTGCGATCTCACTAATGCCCCGACAGTGTTTATGGACCTAATGAATAGAGCATTTCGAAATTACCTAGATTCATTTGTCACTGTCTTCATTTATGATATCTTGGTATATTCGAAGAATGAGGGTGATCATATGGGTCATTTGAGGGTGGTATTACAAACCCTTATAGAACATCAATTGTTTGCCAAATAGAGCAAGTGTGAGTTTTGGTTGAGGTCGGTGATTTTTCTTGGGCACATCATCTCTAGTGAGGGAGTTGAGGTAGACCTAAGGAAAATGGAAGCGGTGAAAAATTGGCCTAGACCTTTGACTCCAACCGACATTAGGAGTTTCTTGGGTTTAGCGGGTTATTATCAGAGGTTTGTGGATGGTTTTTTGTCCATTGCATTCCCTTTGTCTACTTTGACTCAAAAGAGTAAGAAGTTTGAGTGGTCGGAGGCATGTGAGAAAAGTTTCCAATTGTTGAAAGATTGGCTTATGTCCGCTCCAGTGTTGACTTTACGGGAGGGTATTAAGGGTTTTGTTGTGTATTGTGACGCATCCCGAGTGGGTTTGGGGTGTGTGCTTATGCAACATGGGAAAGTGATAGCCTATGCCTCTAGGAAACTTAAGGTACATGAGAGAAACTATTCCACTCATGACATTGAATTAGTGGTCGTAGTGTTCGCTTTGAAAATTTAGAGGCATTACTTGTATGGGGTTCATGTTGATATTTTTACCGATCATAAGAGTCTCCAATATGTGTTTACCCAAAAAGAATTGAACCTATGGAAAAGGAGGTGGTTAGAATTGTTGAAAGATTATGATATGAGTGTCCTCTATCACCCCGACAAAGCTAATGTGGTGGCGGATGCAAAAAGTCGTATGACTATGGGTAGTGTATTCCACCTTAATGAAGCCAAGAAGGACCTAGAGAGGGAAGTACATAGGTTGGCTAGGTTGGGGGTGAGGTTGGAAAGTTCTCCGCATTGGGGTGCTATAGTTTATCATAACTCCGAGTCATCTCTATTGGTGGAGCTGATGTCCAAACAACACCTTGATATACCCTTAATGGAGTTGAAAGAATCGGTTCTCGGCAAGTTGAATGAATCATTCTCCTTAGGGGGGGATAGTATGTTAAGGTATCAAGGGAGATTGTGTGTTCCCAATGTATATAGGTTGAGGGATCGTATCCTAGAGTAAGCACATGAGTCCCACTACTCAATTCATCCGGGTTCAACAAAAATGTACAATGACCTAAGGGAGATATATTGGTTGGAAGGTCTAAAAAGGGACATAGCGGAGTTTGTCGCTAAGTGTACGAATTGCCATCAAGTAAAGGCCAAACACCAAAATTCGGGTGGCTTACTACAAGAGATCCAAATTCCTACTTGGAAGTGAGAATACATCAATATGGACTTTGTAGTAGGCTTACCTCGGACTCAAAAGTCATATGATTCCATATAGGTGATTGTGGATCGATTGACTAAGTCCGCTCACTTTATTCCCGTCAAGTCTATATATTCGGCGGAGGATAATGCATTAATCTTAATAGATGAGATTGTGTGCCTCCATGGTATTCCGTTATCCATCATATCAGATCGGGGCGCACAATTCTCATCTAGATTTTGGAGATCATTCCAAAAAAGTTTGGGTACTACGGTGAAGTTGAGCATAACTTTTCATCCCCAAACGGATGGTCAAGTGGAGCATACTACAAAAACACTTGAAGATATGCTTAGGGCGTGCATTATTGATTTTGAAGGGAATTGGGATAAACATTTACCTTTGGTGGAGTTTGCCTATAACAATAGTTTTCATTCATCCATTTCCATGGCTCCCTATGAAGCCTTGTATGATAGAAGGTGTAGGTCTCCTATTGGATGGTTTGAAGTGGGTGAGCCATAACTTCTTGGTCCTGAGGTTATTTATAAGACTTTGGAAAAGGTTCATATCATAAGGAATTGGGTGCAAACAGCCTATAGTCGGCAAAAGTCTTCTGCCGATCATAGGAGAAGTGATTTGGAGTTTGAAGAAGGTGATAGGGTGTATTTGAAAATTTCACCAATGTAAGGGGTAGTTCGATTTTTCAAGAAAGGGAAGTTGAGTCCTCGTTATGTGGGTTCTTATGAAATCTTGCAAAGGGTTGGTAAGGTTGCCTATGAATTGAAACTTCCTAGTGAATTGGCTTCGGTTCATCCAATTTTCCATGTTTTTATGTTGAAAAAGTGTAATGCTGATCCGTAGTCCATTCTTCCTATTGAGGGCATTGGTTTCAAGGATAACCTCTCTTATGAGGAAGTTTTGGTTCAAATTTTTGATAGGCAAGTCAAGAAGTTGAGGAACAAAGAGTTGGTTTCCGTAAAAGTGTTATGGAAAAATCACCTAGTTGAGGGTGCAACATGGGAGGCCGAGGGCGACATGAAGTCCTGTTACCCTCATCTTTTTGAGACTTAAGCTTAGTCATTCTTTTTAATAATATGAATATGACTTGAATTTAAGGATTATTGATTTTTGGGTGAAGTTTGGCAAAGTATGCACTTTTAAAAGCTTTACGGTGAAGTTACTGTAATATTGTCTTTGAAAACTTGCAATCTTGTTTTTTGCTTGTATTGAGTCATGATATGCATTTTGATATGGTGAGTCTTTATGAAATGATATGTATCTTGTTGATTTAATTGAACTTTGTGCTAATTGACTCATTCAATGTATGTTGGGTTCATATGTGTTGTGAGAAAGAAATGCCTTATGATGAATTGATTTGAGCTTTACGTGTGGTGATATGAGTTTTTAAATTGTGTGGAAATTACATGATTTAAGTTGATCTGATATTGGTTATTGGTTGGGCTGCTAGTCTTGAGTCTATTCCTTCCTTCAAAAGAAGTTTAGTGTCATTCGGGGATGAATGTTCCTAAGGGGGGGGGGGGATAATGTAACACCTTGAAAATCCAAGACATTCCGTAAAGACTAACATAAGTGTCATAAGGTCTAAGTACTGTTTTTAAGTCCATCTAAATGAATATAGGTCATTTAGGAATTTTAAGAACCAATACGTCCATGACGTCCGGAAAGTTGGTTCAAAGGGGTGTTAGTGTGCCTTAGCCTATTTAACTAGATTTTAGGAGTCGGAAATGTATGAAAATTAGTAAAAAGGTATTAAATAGGTGTTGGAGTGATTTCATGGTCGATACGTCCGGGTAAGACTCCCCAAGGACCAACCAAGGGCCGTTGAGGAGGACCCTAGCATTTGAAGCAACACTGCCTGGCAGTGTGCATCTACGGCGCAAGAGACGGGCTGTGTGTGGACAAATGGGGCGTCGATGACACCGTCTTCCCATGATTAGACAAGTTGAGGAATCCCCCCAACTGCACAGTCCATGAACTCATCGACGGAGTGCAGGATGGAGAAGTGGGGTCCGTAGGTTCACAGACGGCCCATCGGCGGGTTTCCATCTGTGAAGGGTGAGTTTTCTGCTCGTTTTTATATTGATTCATTTAATTAATTAGGTGTTTTAGGGGTTAGTTAGGGATTAAGGGGAGACTAATTAACTAATTTAAAACACTTATAAAAGCCCCAACCCCAATGAAACTAAGGGGAACTCTAAAACACAGACTCTCTTCTTTCTCTCTTCTTTCTCTCTCTACTTGAACTCACCATTGAAGACTAGCAACGATAAGGGATTGGGGGATGTAAAGGGAATAATTCACCATCTATTCATCATCAAACGTTAAGGTATGGGATCTAATTCACCTTTGAGGCTCTTTCTTCAAAGGGTTCCTTCAAAATGGATTTCAAAAGTTGAGTTTTCTTATGGGTTTCATCCAATTACAAAAATTGAAGTTATGAATTGAGTTGTTGATGATTTATTTATGTTATATTTAATGTATTAAAATGTAATTTAACTTTTTTATGGAAAATGTTGATGGTTTGGTATAAATTGAATATTATGATCCTCAATCCCTAGCCCTAGGTTGTGATCTTGACCTATATTGTATTGTGATCATTCAATTGACTTGGTTATTCATTAGATTACTGTCCTTCCTATGGAGGCAACATAATTCAAGAACTAAGAGATAGTATATTCCCTCTTTATACCACTTGGTAGTTGGAGACTCTTCTCATGGGAATCTATTGGATGAGTATTCCTCTTTTGGAAGTCAATATCTCATATAGAACAATAGGGTGAATCTTCCTTTTTGGGAAGTCATCACATCCCATTGTCATGTTCACTCGGTGCTAAGGTAAGTCCCTTTATTGCAATGTCTTTAAGCCTTTAATTAACAATCACAACTTAGTTTAGGTCATAGGGTCTTTCCCTTGTATAATCATCATCATTAGTATATCAATAAGAATTTCATGAGTATAGTCTTTTCATCACAATTCATATCTGTGAGGTTAACACATTACATAACATTTCATTATAGGGAACATTGGTATACATCACGATACTTATAGCATTTATATCCTAATCAACCTCACAACAATAATCAAGACATTTCAATTCAATCACCATACCATCCTATCAATCCTAATAGAAGGAATACTCCAATGTAATATGATGATTTAGACACAATTAATCACAATTAGAAGTAAAGATGGAGATTCAAAGACTTACAAAGTCTTCCTTATAGTTCATCATCAAGGTCTTACCATCAACTCATAACTCTACCCAACTAGGGGATTGAAATCATCACACAATGATAACCAATAAGATAAAAAGGAAAATTGCATCTCGATAACACAATTCAACTCTACATCATAGCTTAAGACAAGATACATAGACTAATTTCACAATATGCTTCATAACCTAAATCACATCTCAAGAATTAGCATGATAAGACTACAATTCATCTTAATTTTTCATAATAACACCATAGGACAATAATCTAATCAATAACCAAGTCAATTGAATGATCACAATACAATATAGGTCAAGATCACAACCTAGGGCTAGGGATTGAGGATCATATTTTTCAATTTATACCAAAGCATCAACATTTTCCATAAAAAAGTTAAATTACATGTTAATATATTCAATATACCCTAAATAAATCATCAACAACTCAATTCATAACTTCAATTTTGGTGATTGGATGAAACCCATAACAAAACTCAACTTATGAAAACCATTTTGAAGGAACCCTTTGAAGAAAGAGCCTCAAAGGTGAATTAGATCCCATAACTTAACGTTTGATGATGAATTTATGGTGAATTTGTCCCTTTCCAGCACAAAAACCCTTATCCTTGCTAGTCTTTAATGGTGAGTTCAAGTAGAGAGAGAAAGAAGAGCGAAGGAAGAGAGTTTATGTTTTAGAGTTCTCCTTAGTTTAATTGGGGTTGGTCCTTTTATATAGGTTTTAAGTTAGTTAATTAGTCTCCCCTTAATCCTTAACTAACCCCTAAACCACCTAATTAAGTAACGAATCAACATAAAAACGAGCAGGAAACTCACCCTTCACAGACGGAACCCCGTCGACGGGCCGTCTGTGAACCTACAGACCCTCACCCCTCCGTCTTGCACTCCATTGATGAGTTCAGAGAATGCGAAGGCGAGGGAATTCCTCAACCTTGCTATGTATGGGACGACGGTGACCTCGAAGCCTCGTTGTCCACAAATGGCCCGTCACTCTCGCCATCGATGCACACTGCCACGCAGTGTTGCTTCAAACGCTAGGGTCCTCCTCAAGGGCCCTTGGTTGGTCCTTGGGGATTCTTATCCGGATGTATTGGCCATGAAATAAATCCAACACCTATTTACTGTATTATTACAAATATTCATACATTTCTGACTCCTAAAAGCTAGTTAAATAGGCTAAGACACGCTAAAACCCCTTTGAACCAACTTCCCAGACGTTCTTGGGTGTTTTGGTTCTTAAAATTCCTAAATGACCTATATTCATTAAGATGGACTTAAAAACAGTACTTATACCTCATGACAACTATGTTAGGAGTTATGACACGTCTTGAATTTTCAAGGTGTTACATCATAGACATTAATAGAAAAAACTTTTAACATACCCGTTATGACATTGGGAGATATTTCTTGTTCACCCCTAGCCTTGAGTTCATAGAAACAGTTCTTTTTTGGAGCTTAAGAACTAGGACCGCTTGGCTGAGTTTGCCCATTCCCCTTGCCTTGGCTTCTCACCTTAGGACAATCTTTCACCATATGGTCACCCTTGCCACAACCATAGCAACTATTAGTCCCAACAAGACATTCACACACATGTTTCTTACCACATTTACCACAAGTTGGTCTCTCTTTTGGTGTATCAACATTTCTCCTCTTTTGAGGTTTAGGATTTGTACCTCTATCATTGTGATTATTGGAGAAATTAGAAGGAACCTGATTTAAAAACCTCTTCTTAAATTTAGGCTTATCTTGAACATCAAGCCTACTCTTAGAACACATGCTAATTCATGTGAACATCTTTAATGCACATACAATAGAACATATACAAGTCTAGGATTCCATCCACATAAAGCATGATCATAATTAAAGACATACTATCATAGTTATGTAAACTTTTCGTATTCAAATAGATCATATAACATAACATACAAAACACTTACCAATGATCCCATCCCCAACTTACAAGTACAATGGTCATGTGAAGCCCCATAACCCCACACGACCTAGTATTTAAGATAGGAGACCATAGGTAAAGCTTTGCTTCATATAACTTGTAACATAATTATTCATCACTTCATATAGCAATATAATCCAATAACATATTCATCATAATGACCAACATTATATGAGTGTAACATCATGTATCATAAACATATACCTTTTATGTTATCAAATTACATAAGAATAATATCCTAGGACTTACATTAGAGTCAATTTGTGCAATGTCTAGGTAGAGTCCCATACCCGTAACATAAGTAGTCGTCACTTCATATAGCAATATAACCCAATAACGTATTCATCATAATGAGCAACATCATATAAGTTTAACATCATGTATCATAAACATATACATTTCATGTTATCAAATTACATAAGAACAATCTCCTAGGACTTCCATTAGAGTCAACTTGTGCAATGTCTAGGTAGAGTCCCATACCCCTACCTCTACTAAGTACACTGCTCAAGTCACCCTAGTCAACGTTCATTTACTTGTCTTTCGTTTTACATGAGGGAACATACGGCTTAAAAGACATAGACCATGTGAGCTAAACATGGAATCCGGTGTCATAAAACCCCACACCGAAAAAAGGTGGTCTACCGGCTAAAGTAGAACCTAACATTATATAACTTTCTAGGTGGATCCACTAGCTTGTATCCTATGGTGGGAACATATTTCAAGAACTAGGAGATGTATTAGAGACCCATATCTCAACATTACATTGCATCCTCAATCTCATGAGAGTCATTGTGAACCTACGTTCAAACTAGGGAACAAACACCTCTCATAGCTAGTTCATCGGTGCTTCGCGTATGTCCTTTTCTTGAATAACCTTTAAGATGTCTTTTATCATAAACTTATCATAGGTCATAGGAGATGAAATCCTTGTATAAACATGATCAAGAGCTCTTTTGGTTTTAAATGAGAATTTCCTTTCATCGCAACCCTTCCTATGTGAGATTAACATAACATAGTCATCTTCTGTAAAGCATACAAGAGGATATCATAATCTTGTATTTTCGTATTCTTATCATGATCTCACAATTTACATGTTCATATCCCAACATATTCTCATAGCAACATCATACATAATTTCATAACATACATAATTTATAGGCTAACATAAACATTGGGGAGTAAACACACTTAGAAGACTTACCTCTTGCTTCAAATAACCTTATTCATCTTACAATATTCTTAACCACACTTAGCGGAATACTCAATAGAATAATCAAGAACAACTAATCAAATCATTAACAAGATAAATGCATAATGTAGGATAAGAGAGAGGGTCATTTAAGAGTTAATTCTAGTCTTAATTCCAATCCCTACGTTTACGTGTCATCAAGAAGTGGATATAACCCTTTCGAAACCATCAAATTGACAATAACTTGCTTCACATGAAAATCCATCTTTACAAGTCAAAGACTCAACAATACATGCATAATTAACCATAGAAAACAATTGGTTTTCATCAAAAATCATAAATCTTAAATTATAAAGAAGACCCATTTTTAGAGTAAAAACCCTAGTATTTGAAGTTCTTGAATTTATCTTCGAAAGGACCTCTTGGTGAAAGGAATACCAAGAGTGAAAACCCATACCTTATATATGAAGAATCCACGAAAATTTGATGAAAAGATTGAGTTCTTCGTCTTCTTCCTTAAGCTGTTCTTGTTCTTCAATGGAGTTAGGAGAAGAGAGTGTTGTTTGAGAGAATGAGAGAAATTCGGTTTGATCTAGTTTGGGATGGGTAAAAGTGGTCTCGAACTAACCTAATATCAATATATAGTAGTCCTATAAATTACCCAAAAGAACCTCCTCTTAAAAAGGTCTTTTAAATAAGTTAAATTACAAAAAATACGACTTTAACGATTCTGGGAAGTAGCTACGCGTCGTGGGGATAAATCATGACATTTTTATTAAATTTTGAGTTGAGGCAGTGAGGTGCATGTCATCCTTGCGTTTCGAGGTTTCCTCTCAAATATAGAGGCTAAACACCTCGTGACAGGCGTGCGTCGCATACCATGCCTCCATTTCTGCCTGCTCGCAGTCTGCCAGGCAGCCTGGCCACCCATGTTTGGGTGATCCTTCGGGTGGTCCATGGGGTGTCGTTACTGGATGATTGGACGCATTGTACAATATGCTACCTATCAAAGGTCACTATAAAAGTTTTGGAATTCATTTGAAACTTCGTAACCTTCATCAAACATAGGGACGTCAATTAGTCCAAATTAGCTAGTTTCCGGAGGTGAAGGTCTTTCTTAGTCGTTTTGGCTCTAAACTTTTCCAAATGAGTCTATTACATTAATATAGATCTGAAAACATGATTTTAAACATTATTTAATATATTAATATCTATTATAATTCATGACATTTCCGAAGTGTTACAGTTAAAGGCTTTATTTGGTTGCTAAAGTCTATTACGACGGGTAAGAGTCCGATCGTCCCCGGTCGTTAAAATCTTTGTCGTTAAAAGTTAACGACCGGATTGAAAGTCCGGTCGTTAAAAACTCTTTAACAACAACATAAAATCTGATTGTAGTACCTCGTTTTAACGACCACATATTATTCCAGTATTGAAATATATTTAACATAATAAATTTGTTCAATAAAACTTTGATTACACTCATGATTATCCATTAATATTTCACTACATTCAAAAATCTTATTATTATATGGTTATATATATATGTACACATCCCATAACATAAAAGAGTAATAGAAGTGCATAACAATTATAAAGAACTAAAGTATCATTTTTATAGAGAATAATATAGTTATAAAAATGGTATGACATTATTTTTTTCCAGTTTGAACAAGGTACTACATAAAAACATGTTCAAGTAAGAACATCTTTAAACAAATAAATCTTTAACCAAATTAAAAAAAATAAAAATAAACTTGCCCTGTAATTCAGCTCCATTATTCTTTAAAATTTTTGTTTTTTATGCTTGTTCGACACTTTCTTCCAAGGGAATTGTCCACACTTAAAATTCTTGATCTGTACAGAGAACAATGTTATAGTAGTACATTTATAATAAAAGAATCTAAATTCAAATTCTTTATCTGTAAAGAGAATAATGTTATATTGTGACACACTCACAACACTCTGTTCTTGAATTATCTAGTAAAATAAGCGAACAAACAAAACATTGACATAACTTATTATTTAGTGAAAAAACTAAACAATGAGTTGTGATTGTATTTTTATTAAAGTATGAATGCTTGTTTTTATAAATATGGTAAATAATGTTGTACTTTCAAACTATAGACAAGATATACAGACATAATTCAACCAAAAACTTACAGGAACAACTAATGATAAGATTAATAGAAAAAATCCAAGTCAATCATGAAAAGAGTACAATAATTTTAACCAAAGTAGTAGCTCTCTGAAACACTTTCCATAGTTCATATTTGTGGAAATAACCAAAAAAACATTTAATAATCTTTGTTGCACCTTTCACATGACTAACTTTTTGCAGCACTCCTGAAGCATTATAAACCATCCACAATCACCATTAGACTTTATGCCTTTGATAAACATACCCACTTGACTTGTTCAAGAGTTCTCAACGAGCTCAAATTCCTGCAAGCTGCAATCATATTACTCAATAAAGATACCTAAACTTGTTTTCTTCTACATTAGTAACTTGGTGAAGTACCAATTTATTTTAATCAATTCTGTAACTTTTGCTTTGTTTGAAAGTGAGATAATAGTTCAGTGTGTAAAAATATTATTTTGTATATATTTTTAAGAACAAAAAATGTAGATACATGATTTTCTAACATAAGCATATCAAGGAACCAAAAGAGAGGTGACGTGAAAATTATCAAATTTCAGAGAGAAATATTCTTTCTTTCCAAAAATTTCAGCACTAACTTATCGAATTAGCCTCCTCAAACTAAGGTGTTACTTTTTGTCACAAATGAACCTACAGATTCTCCAGACAAGAAAAACAAAAAAAAAACGCTTAACTAGATAGACCTTTTGAAAGAAAAAGTTACTTAATATTCCCTGCTATACGTAGTGAGTGTTTTTTAATTACTGTCTCATGATGACAAAATGTAATTCCCAATAGGAGGTAAGAATTAAGTGACGGAGAAAAGACGTGAAAATCATAAGCAGAACTTACCAAGTTCAACACCTAGATGTTGGTGTTCGAGATCCAAAAGAAAAAGTGTATTCAACCTTGTTGAAGTAAGTAATGTTGCCTTTTTGCCATCCTTCTTTTCTTTGAAGCAGCCTCATCCATTGTGCACCTATCGACATCCTATTTAAACCGATTGGCTTGTATTGAGTAAGCTCAACAACGCTGACTAACATTGGTATTCGGAATATTTTATTATATTTATGTCGAAAGGTGAGAAGATTTTAGGACACTTTCCAATGGAATCACCATACAAAGATGATGAAAACATTTTCTTCCTGCAATCGAGTAAAATAAAAGATGCATTTAATATTTGTGGACATGTTGGGTGCAATAATTGCAGACCGACAGTAGTAGCGAATTTACATTTTCATTCCATAGAATCATTGTTTGGTATTAAACATCACAATCTTTGCCCTCTTGAGGGTGAAATTTGGATTCATTCATCACCTAAACTTTGCACATCCATTATGCAATTAATGGTGTGAGCGCATCAATAATAAGTCAATGTTCTGTTACATGCAACTAAAAAAGCTACACAAAGAATAGTAGATTTATACGAACAAAACATGATGTAGAAAACTAATAAACTAAGTTTTATCTAAATACCTACAAGAAAAATGATCCTACGTCTTCTTTTTAGACACTTCTCAGTCTCTGTTAAAGATAATACGATACAAAATTCGTGACATAAACACCAATAAACATGTCAAATATCTAAATTTAAGCAACAATAAATGTGCAAAAAGGGGAAAATGTCCACTACATTAGATGTTTTTCCTCGAGTCATCTTCTGGAGCAAGAAGGATACAATTATAATACTGAAATATTTATACTAACAAAATATTTACTAAACTATATATGAATATTGTTAACAGTACGAGACAAAAACAAATGACTTAAGGCTAAGCAATGCCAGAAAGCTCAAATCCACAATTATGAATATTATGGTTTGCAATTAAACTAGAACCAACATCTATTTTCCTGATGAAATTTTAGTATGTAGAAGATCTAGTACTATATATAATCCTCATATAAAGAGATAAGAAATATTGTGTTTTAATTTTAAGGTCTTACAAGAAAAGATATAATGAGATTTCTAGAAACTACAATTTCTAGAAATATGGTGTTTTAATTTTTAGCATTCTCCCGATTAAGCAATTGTTCAAGCTTTCCTGCCAAAGATCATACTAAAGAAGACGATAGAAAAAATAAAGATAAACAAAAAGAGAATTATAACAAAATTATCAGAACTTCCAATATATCAGGCAAAAGAATTAGGTGATTTCTACCTAACAACAACATTATCACAACAAAAAGTTAAAGAAAAAAAATCTTTGTGAAATCATGTGATTTAGTTGTGGTATAAAAAGACATTGTTGTTCCGGTTAGAAAATGTACAGTGAATGTAAATAGTTCCACCTGTATATTCTCACATTCAAAGTTGTTCTCTCATAAAAAAGGGGGGAAAAGCACAATAAGAAAACATACGTCCCTTTCATCAGAAGAGAGACCAGAACAGCAGGAAGGACAACTTTCGTCGTTATAATCTGTCCAAAGTCATCTATATAACAAGCGGAAAACGACAATGCAAAGTAAGACCTATACGCACGTAGAATGCATAGGTTAGACGGCTTCACACAGCTTGATGCGCGTTGAACCAGACATCTAAACCTATGCACTAGCCAAGACAACCAACATGGTGAGTTTGTTGAGCTAGGAAGGGTTTGTTCCAGCCATTTTGGGTACCCGGATACTAGCATTCACCCGGATGCGTCATAATCGGACCTAGAGGGTTATTCCTAGGTTTTAGGGGTTCTAGGGGTATAAAGGTAATTTCAGGGCTAGGGGTAGTATAGTATTTAACCTAGCTGATATTTATTTAATTAAATAAGGTTATTAATTAGACAAAATGGGTCAAATCTCGATGGTCAAACCCGAGTTTGACAGGACCTCCAGACTCTGGTTCGAGCCGAGTTGGAGGCATTAGGGGGCACAAATTAAATGAGAACTTTTTTTGGAGAAAATAAGAAGGGGCATTCCAATAATTTCATGCCCACTCTTAATTCTTTATATTACTCCTAAAAACATTTTCAGCTTTACCTCACAATTTGAAAATAGAAAATAAACGTAAACTCACTTTTCTAAAAGTATTCTTGGATGCATCCATCAAAAAACAAAAGGGAAGAATTCGTACGCCTAAGTGTTTTTAGTAAAGAACTCACCTGTGAACAAGAATAAAAGTTCGGAAGAAAGGTTTATGTGTGGGTGGTGACGTGTGGTTGTGGCTGGTTGTCAAGGCTGAAAAGGTGTGGGTTTTCTTCTCTCTTGGTCCCTTTACCAAGAGTCCCCTAATGTTCAGTTTAATTCCAATCGAAAAACTAAGGTTGTCCCCCATTGCATGACCCTGTCATTAGATACTATGAACGAATTGATGCATGCGTTGGTATGACTTCTCGTAGATGATTTTAGGAATGATTGTGATTGTGTGGAATGTGTTTTTCGGGCTGTTTATGATTTGTTATGTACATCCGAATGTTGAACGTCGTATGTGGACAAAACATGCTGTTTTTCCGTAATGGTATTGTTACGGTTTACTTGAAGAAAATGGTGAATTATGTGTTATGTAATGTCATGTGTTTAACATGCAAAAAGAAATCGTGATGTTCATGAACAGGAAAGTGAAAGTAAATTCCTTAATAAATTCGTAAAATGTATATGCAAAACTATGAGTTAAACGCCTAGGCTAAATGTATGAAAGTGAATTAAAATTATATGTTAATTGAACATGGTTTCGGCTAGTCACTAGCATAAATAAAGAGAAATAGATGTTTCCATTTAGGGTGCATCTTGAGACCTTAAGGTCCTAACACTAAGAGAAGAAGCCTTAAATTAAAAGAAAAGAAAATAGGGTTAGAGAGGGGATTCGAACCCGACTTATTAAATGAAGACTTAAAAAGAAGAAAAAGAAAATAGTGTGAGAGAGGGAGGTTCAAACTCGGCTCCTTGGCCAAGGGTGTGAGATACATAAATCTCATACAACAATAAAATAATAAAAATTGAGGCCACTGGGATTTGATCCCAGATCTTCTTGGCCGAATGAATGAAGTCACCTAGCACTCTAAATAATAAAAAATTAAGTGTTTCCCAATGTACTCGAACATGGGTCCCCTTGACCAAAATGGTGAGACACATAAGTCTCACATATAATGAAATGAAATGAAGCCACAAGGGATCAAACTTGGGTCCCTTGTCTGAATGTGTAAAATGCATAAGTCTTACACAACATATACTTAGATTATCATGAAACACTTAGTAAATTATGAGTAACCTGAAATGGGTAATACCATGAGTTAATGGTTAGATTAACAAATGAACATTCATGTAATAAGGTGAGTAATAATGTTAAACTATGATGCTAATGAAAATGGTGACAACATGATAATAGGCTAAGATGAATGGTGAGACAAGTCTCAACCAAGTCTAAGTAAAGGTCACTAAAAGTACTCACCTAAGAGAGTGTTGAATATTAAGAGACAAGTCTCGATCACATTCTGTATAAAAGTGTGACGACAATTCACACTTAATATATATAGAAAAGATGAGAAATCATCTAATGAGATATGACTACCTCATGCTAAGAAGTACGCTTAGATGATGTATGAGTTGAATGTAAATAGGAACTTTAAACTAAGCACTGATAGGCTAGCTATGTGTGGTGATGTCTTCTTTCGTGAAGGGCGGAGGTTCACATAAATCTCATGAGATGAGACTGTCCACCAATGTGGGTATGGGTCTCCCTAAATATCCTAGTCTTTGAACTATGTTGCAAACATAGGGAACTAGCTTGGTTTGAACCCATAAAACTAGAATTTTTTGGTTTCACTTTGGCCACTGACTCCACCTCTTTTCGGTGTGGGGAAGACACCAGATGTCATGATTCTCACATGATCTATGTCGGTTAAGGTTTGAAGTTCCTCGAAGTATTAAGGACAATGACATGAATGATACCGAAAGTATTTGTGCAGGACAATCAAGAGGTGAAACCGGATTTAAGTAATGACATTAGGTCATTCTTGGTCATTGCACTTCATGATCCCGATGAGAGTATTAAAATTAATCCTAGGTATAGATGGTGTTAACATTAGCCTATGAATGAATGAAATGAATAATGTGAAGTACAAATGAATGAATGAAGCAGGCTCTGTGTTTGCTAAAGGAGACCCTCGGGTTGAAATCCCATATGTTTGGCCCTCACTTGAGATATCTTAGTGCTACGTACATGATTCCAAGGTCTCATGGATATGAAATGTATACTATATGAATTATTTAATGCATATATGTGAACTATGTGTGTATGATGTGTGACTTATTCATGGTATGACCTTCCTATTATGAAATACTCAAAGTCAAGAGACTTGACTTTCTAAGAAAGCATGTTGATTAGGAAGAGCCATTCTTGTTCATGTATTACCATTATGTGTTGTTGCATGTACCCATACTTAGTACAAGTGTGTACTAATTCCATACAATATTACTATTTAAGGTGTAAACTCAGGTAGACGTTGCGGGTACCATTGCAGTTGTTCAGACTCAGAGATTTGATCCGGACATGGTAGGTCCTCATGCATTCGAGGATGCCTGCCTTTATATTTATTGCTTAGTAGTAGGCTTGCAGTTGTGGGGTTTGTTCCTGTCGTGCTTCTTTCCTATTTTATTTAGACGCTTGTAATGATGCCATTTTTTCAAGTATTACATATGATATGAGATTCCATTTCATTCAAGTTGAATTCATATTAAGTCTATATATACTTCAACTATAATTTTTTTTTAATTTTTTGCTAATATTAAAAGTATGAATATGATGAAAGCAAAAAGAGACTTGTCTGCGACCTCTTAGAGGTCAACAACGCTGGTTGCAATTCGGATTCCAGAATCCGGGTTGTGACAATTAATTGAGGAAGCCACTTTCTTTAATGTATACTAGCTGGTCTACAAAAGCATGACGCATGACGCTTCTCCTTTTTTTAGTCCACTCTCCCTTAGAAAACGGAGCTGCTTGAAAGCAGATTTAGAAATTACATAGGTGAATGTAGAGATCACCGGTGTCCTACTCGAGACGAAGTACTTGTCGTCCCCAAACCAAAAGGGATGAGGGAAAAAGGCTCGAGAAAGCGTCCTTGGAAGGGGGAATATCTGAAAAAGTGTTAGCGGGGAGCCCATCCCTCTCGTTCTTACAGAAGACATAAGGGGGAATACACGACGGACGGAAAGCGGGGAAACATCCTTTTTCTGTCTTCTCTCCACAGAGGAAGGAAAGCACCGCCAAGCCAACAAGAAAGCAGAAACTGCATGAGGTAAGACTAAGGGCCTTGCCTTGTGCGCCCTGCAAGAGATTACCGGGGGTCTCGGTACCAGGGGGGCGCNAGGGTCTCGGTACCAGGGGGCGCGGGAACAAAAAACTCCAGTAAATAAAAGAAAGACAATAGGAGTCCTCTCAATAGCCGAGGGCCCACTTCCCTNGGGGGTCTCGGTACCAGGGGGGCGCGGGAACAAGAAACTCCAGTAAATAAAAGAAAGACAATAGGAGTCCTCTCAATAGCCGAGGGCCCACTTCCCTATATGCGCTTACGGAAGGGGAAAAGCTTGATTCTCATAGATTAGACAATACACATGTGCAAACAAGAAAATCAAACTATCTTATTATTGATACTATATATTTATCCTTTCCCCTATAGATCCCCCTTTCTTCAAAATAAAGATATAGCAACTAAAAGAAAGCTAAATCGAATCGGAATAGGATAAAGAACGCACGAAGGATCAGAGAGAAAGGGGATTCTAAAAGCTAAAAGCCTAGAAAACTAGATTGTCNGATAAATCGAATCGGAATAGGATAAAGAACGCACAAAGGATCAGAGAGAAAGGTGATTCAATCCTCCCGGTGAACTGACCGTACCCCAAACCGACACAGGTGAACAAGAAGAGTATACTAGGGCGCTTGAGAGAACCATGTCGAAGGAACTCGCCAAAATGACCCCGTAACTTCGGGAGAAGGGGTTCTCCTCTATCTTTTGATTAGGAAAGCGTCCCTCCTTTCAAGTCCGGCCGCATTACGGCACCTGAACTCGAAGCTACGATCAAATCTGATTGGAACTGGTCCTATCCGACCCTTTTTTTTGTGTGTGTGTGTGATAATGTCAAATCATTTATTTATGTTGAAATGTTCTAAAAACCTACTAAATGTTACTTTTTTTTCTTATATTAGTCTATTATTGGAGGGTTATTCAAAAGCTTAGAAAGATATATTATGTATGAGAAATGCAAATTAAATAGTAATAATATAGATTGGGATCAGCCTAGACCAGGTATTACCACCCCTGAGCTGTCACCCTCAAGTACATGATTCAGGATCGGTCCATGCTAAGTATTTTGACCCTTGAGCTGCCAAATAAAATTATATAGGTTCACTTTACCTTGTCTCTTTAATCTTTGAGATTATTCTTTAATGTTCATAAATCTTTTGAGATTTAGGACTATATACCATTGAAATAGATACATGAATATTAGAGGCAAGAAAAAGATATAAGAAACAAATATAACTTTGTTGTGATACTTAGGAACTTACATGACTCGTGAACTTCATTGGGATCAAAGGAGACATACATATGATCCACGAAGGTGTATGTAAAGTAATGACATGTAGAATATGAGTTATGAAGGCGTATAACAAGTGAACACATGATTTTTCTTAGTGGATGCTTCATTTAAAACAAAGTTGGGCCTTTCACATGGGGTCATACATGCATTTGTAATAAATACTATAACTCCTCAAATAGAGATACAAGGTCTATATAAGATGATACAGTCGCTAAAAACATAGAAGACAATGTCAAATAAAAGAGTGCATAAATATCTAAACTAATGAAGCATATGACAACCAAAATAAAGGTTGTACATTTCACGTAAGAACATGTAAAATGTATAATTAACATAATACTTATCTGACATATAAATACTTTAAACATGTTTAATATAGGATCTTATTGACTCAATAAATCTCACATGACTTGGTGGATAGCTCACAAAACTTATTCTTTAAGGTACCTTTGTCAAAATAGTACTTTGAAAGTATAAACACATCAATATTAGACATTAAACATGTATAGAAGTAGTTTGACGGACCTTTGGAAACTTAGAAAATTCAAGGAATATCATTACCTACATTGGATATTGTACATGTCACGGCCGGGGAGAACCCCCTAGACGTAAGTGGTCTCTTCGTCCTCGAAGAGTCCTTAGACTAGCCCTTAGCATACATCATTGCATATTATAGGTAGTGAAAAAGGCGGAAAATTAAAAACACTACATATGAAGAGTACAAAGACTTCTAATTTACCCATATTTGAAGTTTACTTAGACTTCTCATTTAACAACATAGTCTAATATTGTCTGACACATAACCATCTATAAGATAATTACAATGTTTGGGACATAGCCCTTACACTATTACATGATTTCCTGTAATAGACTTACAACAAAGTCTCAAAAGATAAGAAATGAACATCGTCTTAGACATAGTCAAATAGTAAATCTAGAATAGTGGCATCGTCCTCGGACTTGAGGACTCACCAACAACTTGGGAACTTATCAAAGTCTTCCTTGAAAATGGTTTGGAATCTCTTCAAAGGGACGAACCAGTATTATTGTAGCAATCGAGAGAATATGAGTTAGTACAACCATATGTAATAAGTATGGAAACATATGCAAGTAAAACCACTAAAAACATGCACAAAGAGACATTGTCTTTAAAAGTATGCCAATTTACTATGAAAGCATTTATGCACGTACAAGAGTGTATACAATTCAATAATCATAATAACATTAAGACATGTTCATATCCATATGCAAGAATAACATCATCTTAAAGCCATATTTACATTTCATGTTTTAGAGTTCATATAATCAATGCATAAAAGATCCATACATAAAATACCAATCCAAGAAAACTAATGCAATGCTCATGTGAAGCACCATAACCCCACATAAACCAAGTAAACTAGTAAAGACACCATAAGTAATTCCTTTACATCATATAACACCATACCACGTATAGTCATCATCATACATAGCAATTTTGACCAATATCATGTTCATCAAATGAATCCAACATCATATAAGATCAACATCATGTGGTATAAACATTAATAAATTTCAATCATTACATAAATGCATAAGAACATCCTCCTAGGACTCCCCTAAAGGTCAACTTGTGAAATGCATAGGTAAAGTCTCATGCCCTTACCTTCACTAAGTAGAACCCCTCAATTAACCTTAGTTAGTGTTCATCTTATTACTTTCATTCATTCATTTTACTTTCAGACACATTTGTCATAACCGACAATAGACCATGTGAGCTAAACATAGAATCCGATGTGATGAAACCCTACACTGAAAAAAGGTGCTCTACTAGCTAAGGTAGAACCATACATGAAGATAGCATTCTAGGTGGATCCACTAGCTAGTCTTCCTATCGGGGAACATAGTTAGAAGTAGGAGATTAGTATTGGAAACCCTTTTATGCAGATTTGCATTGTAGTCTCCATCTCATGAGAAAAATGGTGAACTTACCTTCCCTCTTGGGAAGGGACACCTCTCACTTTGTAGTTCGATCGATGCTACGCTAAATTCCCTTTATGAAGTTCTTTGAGCCATCCTTATCGTTTCTTTATAATATAGGCCTTAGGTAATAACCCCTTGTATAATCATGATCATAACTCTTTCGGTTTAGAATGAGAACTTCCTTTCATCACAGCCCAACATAAGTGAGATCATCACATCATAGTCATAATAATAAGGTACACAAGAATCACTTTCAACCTTTAATCATCATACCCTTATCATGATATCACATTCAACGTATTCATAACATACCATCGTATTCATCATATCATAATCTTCCTATTCTAATCACATATTCATACTTCAATTGAACACCATCATGAAGAATAGACTAACATAATTGAACTAAAGTTTTCATGATCTTGAGAGTCTTACCAATAGCCTCCAAGAAATTCCTTCAAGATTTAACCCCCCAATTCCACAATATTTATCGAGCAATCCAATCGTCATCATCATATAATAGTAAATTAAGAAATAACACATTCAATTAAATCTCCCTCAATCACAAACCAACCTAGATCACAAGTCAGGGTTAAGAAAAGAAGAAGTTCCACTGGTTTTTGTAGATATTTAGGTCAAAGTATTATGGTATACATAAATCCACACATAAATATACATAATTAATCAACAATAATTGATTAAATACTACACAATTTCATGTATAAATAAGACCCACGAAATTAGATGCAAACAAGGTTTTTGAAGAACACTAAAATTAAATCTTTGAAGAGCCTCTTGGGGAAATAGATCCCAAGAGTGAATAGCTTCAATACCTTGAGAATTCTTAAATAATTATGGAGGAAAACTTGAATCTTGAATCCCTAGGATGAACTTGTTCTTCTTCTTCTTCAATGGGGATCTATGGAGTAGTGAGAGAAATGAGAGTCGTTTTGGTTTCAATTGGGGAATTGATTTTGGTGGGTAATAATTACTTAAAAATGACCTAAAATAAATATCTTGTAATCCCCTAAATTACCCAAAATACCCCTCACATAATTGGTTCTTTTTGTGAAGTCAATTTCACTTTAAAACGACACGATCAAATCAAGGACATAGTTGCGCATCGCGAGGGAACTTCCTAATCTTTTTTCTGGAATCCGAATAAAGGAAGTGAGCCTCGTGAAGGCGCCATGTCGAGAGATAATTTTTTACTTTCAAGTGTGGGTTGCGCGATACTTTACCACTCTCTTGGTTGTTCGGCAGACTTCTTTGGCGGCCTCCTTGCAAATGTTTGGGTCCTCCTAAAGGACCCTTTGGGTGGTCATTGGGGATTATTAACTAGATGTTTTGACCCTATAAACATTATTTTACCAATTTAATGTATTTTTTAAAACTTTTAGACTTCATACAACACTCCCAAAGCTTTACAAAACATGAGGTCATCTACTAGTTCAATTTCGCTAGCTTCCAAACGTCAAGGTCTTTCTTTGACTTTTAGGCTCTCATAATTTTAAATCAAGTTTATTACGTTAGTGTAGGTCACGAAAAATCATTTTAATCCTTATTTACTAGTGTGGCTCTAGTATAACTCATAGGACATTGAGGGTGATATTATACACTCTTACATTGTATCTTTTACCATAAGGATCACTTAGAGATCTCAATTTGTTGGTACACTGAATATAGGATTTCATGCCAAAAGATATGGCATCAAATACACTTGAATACCCCAATTCCCAATTCATATAGCTTACGAATTGTCAACATGTACTTTGATGTTATAATCTTTATCTACAACAAACAATGAGTACGGCTATATTAGCAGCTAACCAACCAACTGGAGATATTTCAACTCATCAAATTAAGAGTGTACTTTGACACTTTTTTTTTTGCTATAGTTATTTACATGGAACAACCTTTCATGAGGATTTTTGGCACTCCTTAACTTGAATTTATATATATATATATATATATATATATNCGGGGCTCTAAGGTGAATGGTATGGTTTGCTCACCCTAAGCTTCGTATGAGAGCGGAATAAAGACCAAGGAAATAGCGGTTTTCCTGTCATCACACGTAATTTCCCTCCTTTTTTTCCTCGCTCGAAAGCCCACGATAAAGGAAGTACAAATAGAATAGTGAGTTGAGTCTTTATTAGGGAGAGTTTTCACTCCAAAGAAGATTCATAAGAAAAAGAAGAGAAAGAGGAAGAATGCACGAAAAATCCTATCCTAATAGGGCTCGCCTCCCGTTGTTCTCTTCGGTTGTAAAGTGCTGCTCAAGCTGAGCTAACTACAGGTCCGAATGAACTGGGACACCAGACCATTCTTATCTTATGCTCTTATGCGGAAGCAAGCCCTTTGTTTCTATACGACTTTTCTTCACTTAGGGTGAGCAAACCATACTTTCAAGAGTCAACGAGTATAGAATCTATTGAATTACTCATCTGCGTATCAAGCTTCAAAGAATATCCTAAAAAAGAGAATACAATTGATAAGAAAGCGAGTAAGCCAACGGCGTCCCTTTATTTATGTTCGATTTTCTGTGAGCTAGTTGAAGTTGCTCTCCTTTTGCCTGCCTTCAATCGAGTTTGACTTTCTTCTGTCGTGCCAGGCGAGCGAGTGCAAGCGGCCTATGGAGAGTTAGGCCCTCTCATTTCTTCCCCCATATATTTTGTATATGATCTCCTAGAGAATACGTTGTGCTCCTAATTGAATTTACTATCTAAGTACAGCCAAGCTTGGTGCAAGTTGCACCAGTTAGAGTTGAATAGGAGGTTTGGATACAAGCGAAGACTTTCACTCGATAGGAGGTCTAATAGGCGAGGTACGAGGTAAGAGAAGAGTCAGAGTTTCCCTCCCTGATCTTTGAGTTGGAGCTTGTTTCAGTGCTTTTCGCTGCAAGTTTTGTTACACCCCTTTCTGCTACATCCCGCAGCATCAGTCCGGTCCTGTAATATGTTTTTCCTCCGAGGACTACTTTACCAGCAAGTGTGAGTTCATCGTCTCTTTGGTTAGTCCCGCGAAGTAGAGATGGATAAAGCAGGGACAACTCAGTTCGCTTTGTTCATTTTTGAGGGCTTTTCCTTCGTTTCGGTTGGGCCCAGAAGTTTACTTGTCCAATCTAAGCTAAGGCCCGTGAGACTAATCAGTCAAGTCAACCATGCCTAAGGATCGGGGAAAGAACCCCAACAAGGTTAACTTCGAGTTACGATTTAGCTGCTGATGTCATCCTTCTTCTATAGAAAATAGTGGCATATCAGCTGTCTCACTAGTAGCGCATATAAGCTACTATAGACTGAAAGCTGTCACTGGATTTAGAGTTAAGCAGTTACTATAGTGTATGTGAACTCTTTACTATCTCTGGAATCTCGCTATGCTCTTACATCTTACAGGCACTGGGAATTCCTGCCTTCCAGTCCTAGCTCTTAGTCGCGCATCCGCTGTGAATGGAAGAAGTTTATGTGGCATATAAGCTTTTCCTTTCGGTTCAGCCTTAGTAGCGTTCACTGTGCGTTAGCCCGATATTTTGCCTTAGGTTGTATGTCTCACTGCTAGATTAGGTTAGGAATGGAAGAAGTAGTCCCTTTTCCCTGAAACTCACTGGCTTGATTCCCAGGCTTTAGCCAAAGACACATCCCGCTTTTGGCTTGGCTCCAGAACACCAGTGACTCAAGCAGCGGATTACAGTTCTTCCTTTAAGAAAGAAAGTTTACTTGCTCGTTTAGGTAGTTAGTTCGCTTCCGCATCGGCGAGAGAGAGAATTCCTANTTCGATACGAATACAGTAACGATCATAGCGATCTCCTCTGGTACCTACTGGTATGTCAGGATCCAATTGGTCATGAACATCGTAAGGTGCTGCT
>NC_028646.1:73742730-73812730 GCF_001406875.1 Solanum pennellii | reverse complement strand
GGCGGGTTGTCCCTCGCTGCTGCGTTCTTTTAAGCTATGGATTAAAGGAACAAATGTAGTTGAATGGAACAGCAGGCGGGTTACACGTTCCACTGTGCCGAGATGTGAGGTGCAGGTGGTGATGATCACCCCGGGGTATGCGCTAGCGCCCTTGACAGGCACTCCAGAACCCGCCAACGCTCGTGAAAACCCGGGTCGGTCGGTCCTCCATTCATCCGACCGGAGGTATGGATAACGAGGCCACCTTCACAACCTTCTCCCTTCTGTCCCTATGTTGGAATAAGGTAAGGCGGTTCGCTTGAGTTGCTCAACCGCCCCTTAGCCCGGTGCTCATGACGTGCTACGGAACCTCCACCGTGCCGGGGGAGGGGGACCAAGCAGGGCATAGCTAGCGGCATAGGAGCCGACTCGGCATCAGCGGCTTCGTGCCGCACTGGAGTAATCCAATATGTGGTTCCGCGCGTTCCACCACTTCTCCGTTCATTTCCAATACTGATCGTGAAACACCATGAGCAGCAGGATGTTGAGGTCCGAAATTCGAAGTGAAATTTTGGATTTGCCTGTTCTTAGTCGTCATGGGAAAGAAATACAGAAATAAGAAAGAGATTATTCCCTTAGAGCTTGTCCAATACCACCAGTACCAGAAATGCATCTCCTTCGCCCGCGCGAGAGACTTCTATGCCAGCCGGGAATAACGGCTCTGTTATGAAAGAAAGCGGCAGACAGACTAATTTGGCCGGTATTCCCTAATGAGTAGCTTTAGGAGAGAAAGGTCCCCCTTATATTCTCCACCCATCTGCGGAGGGTTTCCGTATCCGTCTCCGCGGAGATCTCCAGATCGTAAGACATTATCGCCTTCGCGGCACTGGACTATATTTCCGTCATTTCCGGAAAGTGCACGGACAGCCGCCATTTCCCCCTTTCACAATGTTCTCGTGAAGTTGCTCACGAATCAAAGTGTGAATGTCCCTTCGAAGTCTCGCACGCTCTTTTTGATCAGGAGCGGGGTGGGCAATTTATGTCGGTGCTGGCGCCTGCGGCAGCGCCTCTGGAGCCGCCCCCCCGTTCTGGAGCCAGCGGGTTCTGAATGACCTCCCTCTCCCTGTAGGTCGAGCTTCCTTTTCAGCCCTCTCACTTCGTTCGAGCTGAATTACATCCACCCTCTCACGGTGAAAAAAGTGGTTAACTATCTCGAAAAAATCCATATCGTCCATCCGAATTGTCTCAATTACAGCCAACTCCCCCTCCCCTGTCTCTTTCCCTATCGAAAAACCAGCCCTACTTATTTTGTTCTACAAATGCTAACCAAGTGACACACTGGGGCCATGGGTCATGAAAGAGGTTGACCCCCATCCTCCTTAACTATGTATGGCTAATGAACTCCTCGCTTTAGTCCGTTCTTTTCCTTCTTTGGGCTCGGGTCGATAGTAGCCGTGGTAGTAATGCCCCGGAGCCCAGCTACCGACCCGAGGCGCCGATCGGGAAAGTAATAAAGGGACGTTAAACGTAATTCTAGAAGGGCCTTCCCGCAAAAAAACCGAGTCTTGGCAGTTCAAGTGAAAGTTTTTTAGACTAGTCCCACTAAGGTGGTGAGGAAACTTACTTCCGAGAGAGCAGCTTTCGCCTCGGTAATTACCTAACGAGAGAGAGCCGATGCAAAAGTAGTCCTTTACGCGAGGAAACGCCAGACAGACTGACCTCTGCTAACTACGTTTTATATAGACTGGAAGCTAGAGAGATACTAAGGTATAGTGCTGCTACCAGAGAAGGCTCTTTTATGCTAGGCGTCCAGACCTACTATACCCGAGCCGCATCCCCGGCACACTTGCTATATCTACTAACGCTTCATCCTAACCAACTATACCTGATATAAAGCCGTTCTATAGAAATGAAAGACAAGAAGAAAGCAAGAAAAGGATAGCGATCGCTTTGGGAACGTCACGGGGGAGGAAGATAGAAAGGTAACCTATGACACCGGGGAATTACGCTTTTTCTCCCGCCTCAGCTTCGCGGATGGAAGGAGGGCGAGAGCGTAGCACGCACGCTCTATGCTTTTCGCCAGCTTTCCCTCTAGTAAAAGATTAGCTCGTACCCTCTCTCTGTGTCTAGGGATTCCTGGGGCATGAGTTAAGCATATAGTTGATTGCTCTTTCTTTCGATTGAGCGTCGGTACTTTTGGAGTCTCTCTCTGTAGGCGTGCAAAACAACAGAGCCACTGCTCTTCGGGGTGATGAGGTGGACAATTCCTTACTCCAGCTTCAAAGGAGCATCTTTGCATGAATCAATACTAACTCCTCAGTCAGCTGACCTTCTATTTCGGAGATTAGAGCAGAAGAACTCCGTAACGGCGGAGAGGGCTTGAAAGCCACTTGACTCTAAGGAGAGGGGCTTCGCCTCGAATCCAAATGATTTCTCTTCTTCTCTTAAGATATTTCTAGTTAGGACTTGATCGAGGGATCAATTGACTCCGAAACATAAAGTAACAAGACCATAACCCCGTGCCCCCGCCTTAAAGGATCCCAACTCATCACCCTCATCTCCAACTTATTCGTGGTTTTAAGGTGCTTTTGACTATTAAAAAAACTTATTTGGAGACCAAGGCGAGGGGTCATCTTCGGCAACCAACCGGGGTCATGTGGAGCCGGCCTCCCCGCCGTCCCCCCTGCCCGCACCCTCCATAACGGAAGTACGTAGAAACCTTGATCTGTTTACTTCCTCCTTTAATAAGATCGGGATGAGGAGTGACCTTTTACTGGACCTCGAGGATCGGCTTAAACTTGAAACTGCCTCAGAAGCAAAGAGAGGCAAAATAATCGAATTTATGGAGATCTTGGCCTTTGATGAAGATGAACTGATATACTGGCATTCTCTTCCAACTCCGTATCCTAACTCAGGGCAAACTATCTCTAGATGGCAAAGTGAAAAGTCGAATTGATCTGCACATCCCTCTATTCCAATAGAAAATGTTAGCCTTCATCCATGAGATCGGGGTATCACTACCAGTAGGGGCCCGCTTCCATAATAGACTTTGAAACCTCGCCTTCCCTTTCGATGTCCGATCCCGGATACCATGACTTGCCTTCAAACGGGCTTCACCTTCAAAGGAGAGTAATCGATCTGCGGACAGCAAGGCCAATGAAGATCAAATTTACCGGGGTCTGAGTCGTGTCTTGTCCTTGAGTCCTCTCTATGCCTCTCATGTCCTTCTTTCCTTCGCTTGGGACTCACTAGCACACTCCTTGCTGCTTTCGTGCTTGATGGCTTCTGATGAACCAATGATAGAGATCCTTCCCTAACAGCTGCTGTTCAATCCGTCCCTGAGAGTGAGAGGAGTCGTAGGAATTCACATTGCCCTTTACGGCTTGGAATTCCTATTGTATAGAATAAATGTATTGGGCAATGCCTTTCTTTTCTTGAATTCCAAAATTCTCCGCCTTTTCTCAGCTTGACACCTACTTTAGAACCATCCTTTTCTAAGTACGACAAAGCTTCCTTGTAAACTAAGGCTAAGGCACGCTCGATAGCAAGAAGCTAGTGACTTCTTTCAGGTCATTAACTATAACTTGCACGAGGTATCACAGTGGGGCCTGTCTTCTGTCCGGTTCTTGGGTCCGGTCGAGCCTCTTTGAAATTACATCCCTGCCTCTCGTCTAACTCGAGTTGCCCCGCTCCTTTGGCAGTTAAAGTAGCTCGCTTCAAGAAGTAAGATTATATCCCTAGGGGTATGTTACGAGCAGAAGTTCTCTTGCTAGTGGAAGTAAGAGTAGCAAGGTTAGGACCGCATATAAATATAATAGGGGAAAGCCATTTTATTCCCTAGAAGTTTGTCCGGTTGGGAAAGCCAGAACTCTTGTAAACCAGCTTGATAAAGGGTAGTGGTAGGGACAGTCTCAGTACCACTGAAAGTGCGATAGTCCTTCAAGCAAGGGACTTGGGCAAACAAAGTCCTTACTCGTATTCCACCAACAACTCGCGTATCGTATAGAGCTTTTTCCTATCCTTTCCGCATAGACTTGCTTCGCACCTGTGTCAAAAGCCAGTTGAGTTTTACTCTTCAGTAAGAATGATAAAGCATTTCGCAAGCTTGAATCCCTATAAAAAGTCCGTCCCAACAATTTAGCCTGAAAAGAAAAAAAGTGGGGTAGAAGTTAAGTTTCTATTGAATTGAGTAAGATCCTTTTGAATAGAAGATGCCCATGAAAAAGAATTTTTTAGAGGAAGATCAAAAAAATGCGGATTTCCCTATTGATTAACCTCTGAAGCGGATAAGATCCAAAGAAGTCTATACCTGCAGATGAAAGAGGAGCTTCTACGTGAACATTTCTAACAGTGGTTTCTCCTCCAACAGTCAAGTAACTAGCACTGGTTATTCCAGCAAGAGCTCTTACTCTAACAGAACTAGTACCGTCAACTCCAATTGTAGCAGCGGGAATGTCTTCACCACCAGATATTGCATTAAGAGCTTCTATTGCATCAACGGTGGAAATGGAGAGCAGGCTCGGAATATAATAGCTTGAACCGCTTAGGCTCTTTGCACCTAAATAAATAGTAGACACGCAAAAAAATAAGACGCGAAACTTATAGAGTCGTAGCCTTCTAAGACTTTCTTCTCCAACTCACTCAATCGATAGGTTGAGGCAATCAACTGGAAATCGACCAAAAGGACCTGTCAAGCCTTAGAAGTCAAAGCATGCATCACATATCATCATGCATAGCTTATTAGCTGTAGTAGCTGCATAGGAAACATAAAGCATATAGTACTTTTCTCCATTGTCATGCATCAAATGGCTGTCTCTCCTCTCTCAAAGCAGGCGAGCTTCAAGCTTGGAAGATCAAGAAAAGCGAGAACGGGAACTCCTAGAGCTGCTGGAGAATAGCAAAAGAAAGATCTCAAGGCTATGGGAATATACCACTCCCGATACTCTTCCTCCGTCACCTCTATCTCCAAATCAACGGTTTGATATGATGAATTGAATATCATTACCGATGATTACAATTTCATCAATATATACTAAAAGAAAAAACAGAATAGTTTCCACGTCGACGAGTAAAAAGGGACTGCCTGGGATTGAAGAAAACCAGCATCCACAGAAGCAAATTTGGCAAACCCATTTCGGGACGCTTGTTTAAGTCCATAAAGGGACTGATTCAGGCGGCAAACTGAGTTCTCGACGAAAATCTTATTCAGTTCTATCTTTTACTTGTTACCACATGAAAAATTATTTACACACCTTCACAAGAATACATATGGCAAGTTCAAAGTGAGAGAAATACACCATAATCACAGGCAAGCTCCTACTATCAAACACGTGCTACACAGTGATATTAAGGAAACAGGGATATTTATTTAAAAATCAATCTTTTAACTATTCTTGGTGACCCAAAATATATTTCATGTATGTGATGATTGAACAATTTTCCCAGCAAATCGACAAAATATATTTATGTATATATAAAAAAAGTAACAGTTTAATAATGTAGCTATAGCAACAGATATCGCACCCAAAAACTTAAGCCAACTGAAATGATGTAGTTATTCAATGAAAAATGACAAAATAAAAGAATTCCAAAAGTAATTTGTATTGTTAACAATATTGTCCAAGGCATCCCCAAACAACTGAGGCAATCGATGACTTGTGGGCTAGTTGATGCCCCGTCGATGGGTGCCGTTGTTAGGTACATAGGATGGACAGGATAGCCTGTTTTTTGTCAAACGGTCCGTCGACTGCCCACCGTTAATGGGCACTGTCCTGCGTGCAACATCATTGTTAAGTTAGAGGTGAAGTGTATTGGCGGTTCCTTAAGGGTCTATTGTGTATATATAAGTCTTTAACACTTAGAAGATTTCATTCTTCCAAATCAAAACCCTAAAATCCTTAAGAAATTCCTAAAGACTCTATTGAAGTCCAAAGTCAAGTAAGAGCTTGGATTGTTGAATTAAGTGGATATTATTCATCAAAGTGAAGAATTATCATCATTGAGGTATGGTTTTTAATCCTTGAAACTCTCTTCATCAAGGAGCCCAACTCTCAAGATGTTTTCCAAAGTTTTAAAAGTTGAATTGTTCTATTTCATGATTCTACCATGGGTTCTTAGACTAATGTTTTTTAAACATTGATTATGCATTAAATTTTTATGGTATTGATGATTTAAACCTAAGTAATCTATGAACCCATGAATTGGATGAACCCTAGTTTTTGACTAAGTTACGGGTTACTTGATATTGACCTAATGTTGATGAATTTTGGTGTAGTTTTCCATGGGTTGTGTAATGATGTAATAACTGTAGTAAATTGATATGTAGAATGTGTTAGATTGATGAATATGTAGTGATTTATTCTAGTTTAATTGCTTATTGATATAATTGCATTGAATTGTTAATTATGGCCATTATGATATCGAATTGGGTCATTTGACATTGAATTGAGGCATTGAAGATGGAGTGGTGGTAGGCTAACCTATTTCCTTTATTTTATGTTGATTAGACTTTAATTATATTTTTATCTGTATAGTCCACTTATGGTGGCGGTGTTATGTGCTTTACCTACAATTGATGTGGCCTTGTTGGCGTTAATATAAGTATTATGATGATCACGGCCTTGTCGGCAACTACTTGAAGTAATGTGGCTATTTGTGTATTTAAGTAATGTGAAAGTATATGTGTTCTTCTATTCATGTCATCTTAGGTGATCATGTTAGACTATGACTTTGACCTTGTGTGTATAGTTTTAGGATTAATGCTTTGTTATTCCTAATTGACTATATAAGTCTATGTTTGTCACATTGATAATAGTATGATAGTGTATAGAATGACTTACGGAGAATATGGTTATGTCTATGTATTTCTTGAATGACATGTAATACGTGTTAAGGTGAAGTATGTTCAGTTTTGTCTTGGTTGACTTGTGTCCCTTACTTGATGCATGTATGAATGTGAATATGTGATGTCTTGACTTAGGATGCTAAAGTCTTTTATTGTTGTATGTATGAATGACATGAGACCTTAAATGATGTTAAGAGAGTCTTTTATGTGGAAATATTGAACCTAGTCGTAAGGTTATGAATGGTTAAGTAGAAAGCCATAATGGTATCCTTCAAAGTAAAGGAATGATTGACTTATGGTTGATTTGCTGGAACGACATCATATCAAACCTTAGGAAAGTCATAATGAGCTTCTTGTCGCCATTGTAAGGTAAACCTAAAGGACCTCTTGGGTAGGGTAAATGTAACTGGATTATGAACTAGATATGGAACCCCTTTATATGGACCTTAATGTGAATTAATCTATGAGAACAAAGGCTAGCACCGAGTGAGTATGGTAAGGGTAGTGGTTTTAGTCAAAGAATAGGACCAGAATACAAATCATGCCCTTCATATTCGTTAATCATGTGCCTACATGGGATGTGCCTAAATTCTACCATTGGCAAGTAGAACAACCTCATCGATGTAGGATAGAACTACGAATTCCATGTCTTGCTATCATGGTCTATGTTGGTTATTTCCTATTCTCATCATGTGGGTTACTTACTAGAATTAGAAAAATTCTATGAAATTTAGGTGGTGGTATGAGACTCTATTTAGACATTGCACAATAGGCTTTGAAGGTGTTAGTTAGAGTCCCTAGGTTTTTTCCAATACCATTACTTGAATGTCCATTATGTGATGTATGAGTCTCTAAATGAACTAATGAATTATGTTATGAAGTATGTAAATGAATGAGTACCTAATCTAAATTGACTTAAAAATTCCTTAACTAAAGTGTGAAGAGGCCATAATGGATGATCTCTTCATGTCTTATCTTTGGAAGTCTTGAAAATAAATCTAGTTAGGGAAGTTTGTTGAATATTTAGACATAATCTAAGCCTTATGTAGTGTTAAGGATTATTTAGGTAATCTTTAAGAGGTCGATCATGGACGTTATCTTCTTGATTTACTTAAGTAGGTCTTTTGATAGCCTTTGCAAGGAGAATATCACGTTATGTATGTGTTGGTGCATTAAGTAAGAATGATTCTATCCTATGGAGCCTAGAAGATCTCTTAAGTGTGTGTGTAAGGGATTGTATGGGCGGTCGCTTCACAATTCACTCACGTGAGACTTAGAATCACCTTTGGTAGAAGAATCTTACATTGATGTTTATGATCCCTTGTAAGTGTGTATGTGACTCATTATAAGTAGTCTTGAAGGTCGTTTAAGCACACTTAGAGAGGGTGTACAAGCGGTTTATCTTTGTTTTATTCTAAGTAAATCTTAGCATAGCTTTAAGTGGGATGATTACAAAATAAAAGGTGTCTATGGTGAAGACAAGTGACTTCACTGACAGTAAAAGAATTCACTGTAACAGTGAGTTGAGGTTAATGTAAAGTGACTTAAAAATTATGGTAATTGATTTAAATGCTTTCTTATGTGTTTCTTAGTTGATAAATGTTGTTCTTGTGATTATAATGTGAATTTTAAATGAAAAGAATCATATTTCCAATAAATGTTTGTTTTCATGATTTTTATGCATTATGACATACTTAGTACTTTATCTATCTCTATAGTTGTTGGTAGGTGAGGAGCATTTGTGAAGCAAGACTTGAACCGTAGCATCATTCAAGAGAAGTTGAAGTATGTACTCATTTGACTCCAGGGCATATATGTCTTTTATGTTTTCTATTTGATGTATTGTAATAGACTAAGTATTTCTATATTCGTATTGTGTATGGGCCGTGTCCCAAGAATTCTCATGTATTAAGTTTGATGAGATTAATACTTAGTATTTCCTATGATTTTATATGAAATATTTCTTAAAGACTATGTTATCTTTTGTGAAAAGTTTTAATTCCGCATTATTTTCACTATGTTTATGCGACGAACGATATGTAAGGGCTTAAGGTCCAGTACACCGGTTGCAATCTTAGATTGAACCTAACTTTTAGCATGTAGTTTCGGGTTGTCACAAGCTTGTTATCTGAGACAGGTTGTGAAAGTAGTTTTAGAAATAGAAAAGTCTCATCAAGTCACGTCTAGTAGAGTCATGACCATTGGTGTGATTCGCGACACATCTATGGACGAGAGGCTATAGCACGATAGAGTTTCCCTTATTTTCTACTCCTATGTTGTGCGGTAGAGTAAAAATTATGAGTACTCTTTTCTTATGGTTTTCCTTCCATTTCGAGGAAGATGATTACGAAGAAGACACCGGCTAGGATAGTTGAAGAGAATGATGTGCGAGAGGAGATTCCTCCTCAAGTTGAGCAAGTTGAGAAAGTTCCTCAAGGTAATCAAGTTCGTCCCCAAGGTGATCAAGTCCCTATAGTGGAAGGAGGTAATGGGGATCCCCTGGAGTTGAGTAATAGGGATATTAGAGAGGCTTTGCTTGCTCTAGCCTGAGCCGTGACTACTCAAGTGAATGTGAGTATAGTGCCTAGGGTGAATATTGTGGAGAGCACTATGACATCTAGGTTGAGAGACTTTGTGACAATGAATCCTCCTATCCTTCTTGGCTATAAGGTGGTATAAGATCCCCAAGAGTTTCTTGATGGAGTGCACAAGGTGTTGAGTGTTAAGGGGGTTACATTTAGGGAAAAGGCGGAGTTGGCTTCGTACCAATTAAGGGATGTTTCTCAAATATGGTACACTCAATGGAAGGATAATAGGTCGGAGGAGTTGGGACCTATTGAGTGGGAAGAATTTAAGGAAGCTTTTCTTGGTAAGTACTTTCCCCGTGAGAGGAGGGAAATTAAGGTAGAGGAGTTTATCAATCTTAATCAAGGCAATATTAATGTTAAGGAATACTCTTTGAAGTTATCTATGTTTGCTAGATATGCCCCTTCCATTCTATCAAATCCGAGGGATGAAATGAGTCATTTTATGACAAGTTTAGTTAATCTAGTGAGGGAGGAATGTCGTATCGTGATGCTACTTGATGATATGACCCTAGCTAGTCTTATGGTGTGTGCACAATCAATTGAAGATTCTAAACTTAGGAGGACGGTTAGAAACTTGAAAAGGGGTGGTTCTAGTGATCAAGGGAAACCTAGGTTCAAAAAGAGGGCTCAAACTCAATATGGACCTATTCCTTAGGTGAAGCAGGAGAAATGAGGTGGTTCTCAAAATGTCAAACCTACATATGTCACTTGTGGCAAGAAACATTATGGTGAGTGTCTATTGGGTACCGGGAGTTGCTATGGTTGTGGTAAGGAAGGACACAAGGTGAGAAATTGTCCTACTATTGCTTATTGAGGAAGAGAGGGTAAGAAAGTTGCTCCTAGTTATCCAAAGGATGATGCTCCAACAAAGAGGCGTTTCTATGCTCCAGACTAGAGGAGAGAAGCCGGATAGTGATGATGATGAGGGTAAGTCCTTGAATTTTTTTAGTGATATGAGTTCCTTCTAAGTGGGGGAGTATGGTTAGTAGATGGGATAAAAAGTCATAAAAGCATCTGGCATGTGCATGGTGTTTAGGAGTTTGTTGAAATTGAATATCATTAACTTCTTTCATTGTGCATCTTATGAATCCATGATTATGTTGTCAATGTGGTTATATGATGTTAATTTGCATACTATCATGTTTCTATCATGAATTGCCTAAAAGTTGCATTTTTGGAAAAGTTGCCTAATTCACTATAATGCACTGTCTAGTCACTGTTATAATTTCAAAATTTGACTAATTGACTCTTTGGTCTAAAATTGTTGTGTTGTTGTTATAACTTATGTATATGAGCATGATATTGAATATAAAATGAGTTTTTGCTATTTGGAATGAAGCGTGTGAGTTTTATAGCTTAATGAGTTATGGAATTGTCTTCTAGTTTCTTGTTGTGTTGTTAATGTCTTGACTATGTGAAATTGATGTTTCATTCTTGATTTTGTGTTGTATGGCATGTTTATGAGATTCTAGTTGAATTTCTATTCTTGGAAATATTCGAAGAGTGGCAAGTGTCATTCGAGGACAAATGTTGTCAAACTGGGGGAGATTGTAAGACCCCGAAAATGACTTAGGTGAACTAGGGACTAACATGATGGGTAATGATGGTATAAGGTACTACATAGGTCTATAATATTGTATTGAGGCAGTGTCTAAGATTAGGTGCAATGGAAGTCAAACGTCAAGGGACGACCAAGACGTTCGACGACTAAGTGACCTATGTGCCTCATATGTGATTTTAGCCGTTTCTGTGTGATTAATGAGGTTATAAGGTCATCAAATAAGTTAATATGATGTATATAGGCAGTGTGTCATGTTTCGTGAAGTTTGGAGGTAAAACGTCTAAGGACGTCCATGACGTTCGAAAGATTTGCCTTGAAACGACCTTGTGTGTCTAAGCATGTTTCGTTGAGTTTTATGTGTTCGTTTTGGATGAAATTAATGTGAGAGGTGCTAAACTGTATACAGTCATGTTTAGTTTGGAAATGTCTGGGCAACCATCCCCAAGGACCATCCAAGGGTCATAGAGGAAGGACCCAAAAGCGATGCCCATGATTGTCCAAGGTAGCCCTGAACGACTGTGGTAATTGACGGCTCGTGGGCCAGTCGGCGCCCCGTAAATAGGTGCCGTTGGTAGGTACTTAGTCATGGGAGTGAATAGAACCATGTTGAGCCTCTTAAGCCAACGACGGAAGGACATGACGATCCGTTTGTGGACAAATGGTTCATCGACTGCCAATCGTCGATGGGCACTTTCGTACGTGCAGCATCACTGTTAAGTGAGGGGTGAAGTTGTAATTTCACCCCACTTTTAAATAAGTGTATTGGCGGTTCATTAAGGGTCTTTTGGATATTTTAAGTGTGTATATAATTCTTTAACACTTAGAATATTTCATTCTTTTAAATCAAAACTCTAAAATCCCTAAGAAATTCCTAAAGACTCCATTGAAGTCCAAAGTAAAGGAAGAACTTGGATTATTCAATTGAGTGTAAATTCTTCATCAAAGTGAAGATTTATCATCATTGAGGTATGGTTATTGATCCTTGAAACTCTCTTCATCAAGGAGCCCAACTCTCAAGAAGTTTTCCAAAGTTTTCAAAGTTGAATTGTCGAATTTCATGATTCTACCATGGGTTCTTGAATTAATGGTTTTTAAACATTGATTATGCATTTAATTGTTATGGTATTGATGATTTTAACCTAAATAACCTATGAACCCATGAATTGGAAGAACCCTTGTTTTGACTAAGTTATGGGTTACTTCATATTGACCTAATGTTGATGAATTATGGTGTAGTTTTCTATGGGCTGTGTAATGATGTAATAATTGTAGTAAATTGATATCTAGAATGTGCTAGATTTATGAATATGTAGTGAATTTATCTAGTTTCATTGATTATTGATATAATTGCATTGAATTGTTGGTTATAGCCATGCGTAAGGGCCTTATGATATCGAATAGGGTGATTTGACATTAAATTGAGGTATTGAAGATGGAGTGGTGGTAGGCTGCCCTATTTCCTTTATATTATTTTAATTAGATTTCAATTATATTTTGATTGGTATGGTACACTTATGGTGGCGGTATTATGTGCTTTACTTGCAATTGATGTGGCCTTGTCGGCGTTAATTTAAGGATTATGATGATCATGACCTCATCGGCAACTTCTTGAAGTAATGTGGCTATTTGTGTATTTAAGTAATGTGAAAGTATATGTGTTTTTCTATTCATGTCCTCTTAGGTGATCATGTTCTACTATGACTTTGACCTTGTGTGTATAGTCTTAGGGTTGATGCTTTGTTATTCCTAATGGACTATATGAGTCTATGTTGGTCACATTGATAATGGTATGATAGTGTATATGATTACTTAAAATTATCTCTATGTGAGTCTATGTTGGTCATATTGATAATGGTATGATAGTATATAGGATGACTTAAAGAGAATATGGTTATCTCTATGTGTTTCTAGAATGGGATGTAATATGTGTTAAGGTGAAGTATGTTGTGTCTTGTCTTGGTGGACCTGTGTCCCTTACTTGATGCACGTATGAATGTGAATATGTGATGTCTTGACTTAGGATTCTAAATCCTCTTAGTCTTGTACGTAAGAATGACATGAGACCTTAAATGATGTTAAGAGAATCTTTGATGTGGAAACCTTAAACCTAGTGGTAAGGTTATGAATGTTGAAGTAGAAATCCGTAATGATATCTTTCAAAGTAAAGGAATGATGAACTTAAGGTTGAATGGATGGAACGACATCATATCAAACCATAAGAAAGTCATAATGAGCTTGTTGTCGCCATTGTTAGGTAACCCTAAAGGACCTCTTTGTTAGGGTAAATGTAATTGGGTTATGAACTAGATATGGAACACCTTTATATGAACCTTAATGTGAAATAATCTTTGAGAAAAAAGGATAGAACCGATTGAGTATGGTAAGGAAGTAGTTTTACTCAAAGAATGACACTAGAATACAAAGCATGCCCTTCATATTCCTTAACCATGTGCCTACATCGGATGTGTGTAAGTTCTACCATTGGCTAGTAAAAAAAGCTCATTGGAGTAGGATAGAACTCCGGATTCCATGTCTTGCTATCATGGTTTATGTCAGTTATTGCCTATTCTCATCATGTGGAATACTTACTAGAATTAGAAAAGTTTTTATGAAGTTTAGGTGGTGGTATGGATGCTATCTAAACATTGCCTAATAGGCTTTGAAGGTGTTAGTTAGAGTCCCTAGGTCTTTTCCAAGACCAATACTTGAATGGCCTTTATGTGATGTAGGAGTGTCTAATTGAACTAATGAACTAATGACTTATGCTATGAATTATGTAAATAAATGAGTACCTAATCTAAAGTGACTTAAGGATTTGTTAGCTAAAGTGTGAAGAGGGCATAAGGGATGATCTTTTCACGTCTTATCTTTGGAAGTCTTTAGAATAACTCTAGTTAGGGAAGTTTGTTGAATATTTAGACATAATCTAAGCCTTAATTAGTCTTAAGAATTTCTTAGGTAATATTGAAGAGGTCAATCATGGAATTTATCTTCTTGATTTACTTAAGTAGGTCTTTTGATAGCCTTTGGAAAAAGAATTTCAGGTTATGTATGTATTGGTGAATTAAGTGAAAATGATTCTATCCTAAAGAGTCTATAAGATCTCTTTAGTGTGTGTAAAGGATTGTATGGGCGGTCTCTTCACAATTCACTCAAGTGAGACTTAGAATAACCTTTGGTAGAAGAATCTTATATTTATTTTTATGATGCCTTGTAAGTGTGTATATGACTCATTATAAGTAGTCTTGAGGGTCATTTAGGCACACTTGGAGAGGGTGTGTGGGCGGTCTCTCTTTGTGTGACTTAAGTGAATCTTAGGATATCTTTAAGTGGGATGATTACATACTAAAAGGTGTCTAAGGTGAAGACAAGTAACTTCACTGTACAGTGAAAGAATTCACTGTAACTGTGAGTAAAGGTTAAGGTAAAGTGACTTCAAAAATTATGATAATTAGTTTAAATGCTTTCTTATGTGTTTCTAAGTTGATAAATGTTGTTCTTATGATTATAATGTGATTTTTAAATGAAAAGATGCATATTTCAAATTAATGTCCATTTTCATGATTTTTATGCAGTATGCATACATATTACATGTGGTTTTACTAATCTATGCTTTTATCTAGAGTTTTTGGCTAAAAACATCCTTTCACTATACCCAAAAATTAAACTACATCCTTAAAGTATCATTTGAGCAGAAAATATCCTTTAACTATACCCTAAAATTAAACTACATCCTTAAAGTATTATTTTTAGCAGAAAACATTCTTTTAGTATTTATAAATGAACAAGTTTCATCCTTTTGTTAGATATTGTCAAAAAAAACTAATGGATCTTATGAAAACATGAACAAAGAACGTGACTATCAACAAAAGTTATTCTGCATAATTTCAATACGTGCTAGAAAAAGTTCTTGGAAAATTTAAAAAATCTTAGACATTGTTGCTAACAGAAACTAAAAATGATTGGAAGATGTGTGCATACATAATTTGCCTTTTTCTTAACCGAATGAAGTTGGAGATTAATTATTTTTTATCTTTTTCCTAAAAAAATAATTCAGTAGTTTTTAGGTAAATCTAATATTGAAGTCACCAAAATATTGATTATGTCTCGTGTTTGAGTTTCATTCTACATTATTAGAGGCGGAAGTCTCCAACAAATGTTGCTTCTAGCATATTAAATTGAGAAGAAACATATTTAAACTAATAATATTTTTAATTAAAATTACATGAAAAGTGAATTAAAAAAATGGTCCAATTAATTTTTTTTCATAATTCTTAAATCAATTACGGAAAAGTTTACGATAATATTCTTGGCATATCTAAGAATAATAACTAGGAAGAGACGACTTAATTTTTGTGGGATATATCGGGTAGTTTTACGAGATATACAAGTAGAAGGATGAAAATTGCTCACTTTAAAATACTTGAAGGATGTGTTATGGTAAGAGTGATACTTTATGGATGTAGTTTAAGTATGGGGTATAGTTAAAGGATGTTTTCTGCTACAAATGATACTTTAAGGATGTAGATTAAGTTTTGGGTATAGTTTAAGGATGTTTTTGGCCAAAAACTCCATTTATCTATCTCTATAGTTGTTGGTAGGTGAGGAGCATTTGGGAAGAAAGACGTGGAGAGTAGCATCATTCAAGAGAAGTTGATGTATGTCCTCATTTGACTCGAGGGCATATATGTCTTTTATGTTTTCTATTTGAAGTATTGTAATAGACTAAGTTTTTTTTATATTCATATTGTGTATGGGCCGTGTCCCAAGTATTCTCGTATCATAAGTTTGATGAGATTAAGACTTAGTATTTCCTATGATTTTATATGAAAGAATTTTTAAAGATTACGTTATGTTTTTTGAAAAGTTTTAATTCCGCACTACTTTTCACTATATTGATGCGATGAACGATATGTAAGGGCTTGTACAAGACCTCCCATAGGTCAAGTACGCCGGTTGCAATCCGAGATTGAACCTAACTTCTAGGGTGTGGTTTCGGGTTGTTACAATGCCAGCATGCCTTTATACCTCTGGCAGGGTATATTGGGTCCTTCGATGGGGCATATACATCAGACTCAACATTTTGCTGGTGTGGTTTTATTATCGATTATTAGTAGCTCCCACAGTTCAGTCAGATTGTATTGCATAGACCATTTATCAGTATATTCAGTATACAGTTCCAGCATGTTATAAATTGGTCATTGCATCCAGTTATCTCAGAATTCAGTATATCATGTTCAAATTATTATACTTGCTTTTGGGCTTGTTTAGTGATGTCTTATTTTAGCTTTATTCTACCCTACATGATCAGTACCTTCAAGTACTGACGCATACGTGCGATACATTTTTTCGTGATGTAGGTTCAGGTTCTCAGTATTTAGATCATGCTTAGATCGATTCCCGATCTCCAGTTCAACAGATTGAGTGGTTAGTCGTTATTATCCGAGGACAATAGTCATGAGTTTTTTCTGAAAATTAGTCCTTTAGTTTCAGTTTTTGCTAGTGTCACATCCGGGGAGCACTCCCTAGAAGTAACATGGCATACTTGACCTCTCGGAGGTATTGTACATGCCCATAGTTATCATTCATCGCATTGACATAGTAAATTAAGAGGAAAAATTTAAGACTTCTCATAGCACATCATATGCTAGAAACATAACTTCATATATATAAAAAATATAAGTCACAATACCTGTTTAGACCCTAAGTCTCTTTTCCATCTTAGACTCAACAACTTTAGAATACATTAGGGACACGACCCTTAAAACATAAGACATAATTATACGACATTTAAAAAACTTAACATTAAGACATGAGTAGGGAATCCTTGGTTCTTAAGGACCCCTTTCCTTGAGCTTTGGAATCACACATCAAGATCCTCAATCATAGACATCCTTTAAGCATCCATAAAATACACTTTGTGTAAAAAGTAGAGAAGAATGGGGTTAGTACAAGAATGCACCAAGTATGGAAACCATGCAATTAAAGGGACATTTTCTTGAAATCGTACTTCATGCCTTTTTATATAAATATTCATAAAACCTTATACCATAGCATTTATATCATTCACATACTTCATATAAACATATTCAAGGGAAAAACATCACATAAGATCATATATATAATTTATTGCATTTTTAAGGCACATTACAGTAAGCTCTTATTCCCTTAACAGTGAACCATCTTCTCTTTTGTTCATTAACTTCCCAAGTAACCTTTTAGTAATACTTGGTACAATGCATCATCTTAAGTACACAAGGAAACATACATATAACCTACCTAAGCCAAAACATATATTCATATAAGTACAATCTATCAAAGACACATTTAGATCAAGGCCTTAGGAACATTAAAGTAAACTACATCAAGTTAAACATATATTTATTTCTTTGCACTCATTAGTAGATCTTGTTCATGACCCCAATCTTAGTCTACTAGTGCAATTAACATGTAGAGCCCAATCACCCGATACAATCTTAGTAAACCATTCATGAGACCACAAACCTTAACATTCAATTCATGCATAAACAAGTAAGTGAAAGCAACTTCATTCATTTCAATACAAGACCTTTATCATATAGTCATTTAGACCAACATAGTGCATATAAGGATAACATCACATCTCATATATTCATACCATGCACAACTTCATAACAAGTAGACAAATACTACAATGTCATGCATATATACATAAACATAATCATACATATTAGGTCACCTTCCAATGACTACATAAGGAGGTACTTGTGCAATGTTTATATGGGTTCATTACTTCCACCTATCCGAAGTAACGTACCTTAAGTCCTCCTAGTTAGGATCCTATTCATTTACTTCCATTGTGCATTTTACTTTGGGGAAACTATAGTCGTAACCTATACTAAGACCATGGGTGCGAAACAAGGAATTTGGTGTCATCCCCTCACACCAAAAAGAGGGAATCTTACTTGGCAAGGTAAGACATGAGTAACATACTAGCATCTTAGGTGATATCACTTGCTAGAGCCTATGTGGCTGGCATAGTTTATGGAACTAAGAGATAGATATTCTCCCTCTACATGCCACTTGACAATTGGGGCCTCCTCTCATGGGAATCCATTGGATGAGTATCCCTCTTTGGGAGTCAACACCCCTTATAGGATTTTAGGATGAAGCTTCCTCTATGGGAATCCATCACCTCCCATTGTCAAGTTCACTCAGTTCTAAAACAAGTTCCCTTTTTTGAAAAGCCATTATTACATTTACTTTATAAAAAAAGGCTTAGGGGAGTCATCCCCTCATATTCATAGCTCATAGGTCATACATGAAATTTCATCAACCTAAATCATGTGAGAAATCCTTTCACCTGGGCATAGCATATCTATTATCACTATCTAGTTTAGGATACACTTGACAAACCTTTAAAGGCACCTCTATTGACTATATAATCATTCATGTGTGTGTGTATACATTTATGTGAGCAAGCCTTTTACATAACACCTTAAGTCACACATGTTAATACACTCATATTCATACATATAGAAACAAAAACTAGAACTATCCTATCAAGGTACACATGTGCAATGCATTGGCAAAGTCCCATACCCTTTCCCATACTAGTACACCTATCAAGTCATCCTAGCTAAGGAAACACATATCATACTTACGTAAACATCATCTTAACATGCATAGTAGTAGACACTAGTGAATATGAGAACTACCTTTCATTTCGACACCATGACCTATACTACTTGTAACATGCATGTAAACTGAGTGTGTTGTACATTTGTCAACATGATCACATAATGGATATCAAAAAAACATTGAGGCAAACACCCTCTTAGACCATAATACTCTTACAAACATAGACCACACAACACACAATAGCATAGGAGACAAGTCAACCTCATATTACACTTAAGACTCCTAACTTGTGCTATTCATGCATTCACATAGGGGTACATAGGTAAGGGATTATTAACCTTTTTAACTCATGAATGCAAGCACCTATACTTTACCTAACATGGATATACACATTCTTATACAATAGTTATAAAACCTAAATCACAACTAGAATAGGAAAGTAGGCATAAACTTCACATAGTGTAATCATCATAACCACATGTTCATAGATTCATCAATTCGCCTTAAAGGCCATAAATAACACATATATAAGGGCAATAAAGTAAACACCGCCACCATAAGTGGACCATACCACACAATGCCATACAAGACTTCATCAACTACATTAATATAGAAAAGTAGAGGAGATAAGCACTCTTACCCATTTCTCACCCTTTGATCATCATTGATCAATATACCTTATTTATCAACAATTCATATATAGCACAGTATATACATGTACTTTAATCATAAAAGAAAACCATGTACAAATTGCTACAAGGTCATAATATAACATAATACAAGGCATCTCATATGTATTAGAAAGTAGAGAGCCTTAGATCATCAACTAACATGATTTACTTTGATTACCATAGCTAACATTCATAATATAGCAATATTTCCAACTTAGTCCAGTAGCTAAAGCTATGTAGATCACGTTTAAGTCATGCTTCAATTAACCTAGAACTTAGATTTCATCATGTTCATTACAACATTCAAATTGTAAACTATAAGAACCTAGATCAATACATGCCAAGAGTTCTTTTCTTTGATCATCAAGAATTAATACCCACAACTCATTAATATCATAAATATAAGGCAGTATACCTAAGAATATTAACATACTTGAAATCCACTTTCATATAATTAATGACCAATGTTACAATGATCACAAGTTACTATTTAATAGCTTAAGAACACATAGATCAATTAATACCAAGCCTTCTTTACTTTGATCATACCACGTTTATATTCACAATTCAACCAAATTATTAGCCTAAGTCAGTAGCTACAATAACCATCAGATAATCTATTTCCATTCTAGATCATTAAAAAACCAATGTTATAGTGAATCTTGGAAACTAGGCTAACTATGTCCAAAACATCATATATTGATCCACACGGATCCTTCATCATCAATTCATCATAAATTCACGTAAACAACAGTATGTATAACCAATTTAACGTAATAGAATCACAACTTAATCGATAACAAGTCAAGATCACAAAGCCCATGAAAGAACTAAATCGATTTAGGGAGAGAGCATGTGTTCATTGTGCAATTGGAGTAAAATCACGTTCAAACCAATACATTAACATCAATTCATCATGATTTAATAATTGAAAATATTTTTAGAACGAACCAATGGATAGATTGAAGAAGAAGAACTTGATAATATTTTTCTCTTTGAAAACATTGAGATTAATCTCTAGATGGAAGGATAATTAGAGATGAAGGATCACCATAACTTTGTATAGTTGAAAAACTATAAAACATGGTGATTTATCCATGTAAGTACAATCTCCAAGCTGTTCTTGAGCCTAACCAACAATGGTGGTTTCTAGGGAGAAGATTTTTGGAGGGAAAGGTTCAATTTCGTGGGAAAGGTTTTGGAATGTATTATTCACGTGTTTGACACTTTATATACACCCAAATATGGGTAAATTAATAAATTAGAATCAGTTTAGGACGTGGGGTGAATTTCCCATTCACCCCTAGAATAAAATAGTCGTAATATAGTAGCTACAGGCCACCATCGACGGACCCAATCGACTGGCTGTTGGTCAGTCTATTTGCCGTCCTTTGGCTTCCGTCGATTGGTACTTAGAAAAATTTTGGATTGAGACCTTCCCAATAAAAGTTTCCATCGACGACACCTCACCAACGGGCCGTTGGTTGACCAACTAGCCGTCGTTTGGTCCGTCGATTGACACTGTCAAGGCAGTGTCTCGACCAGCCTTGGGTCCTTCTTGTGGGGACTTTTGCGGGGCCCTTTATACGTCCTACCGGGAGGTTTCCAACATAAATACAACCCTTAACAAGTATTATAAATTCCCCATGAGTTTCACCACAAAAAAATACTCGCAACTCGTCCAAATAGGCTAGGCCTCATAACCACACACATTAAGCGCCTTGGACGTTCTTGGTCGTTTGGCCTTCAAACTTCTTGAAACTTCATATACTATCTTTAAACTCATTATAACTCATTTTAATACTTCATAATCTCATATTATAATATATATAAACACGCATGGACACATGAGACACATAGGTGACTAGTCGTCGAACGTTTTGGTCGTCCCTTGATGTTCGACTTCCAAATAATTTTGAACTTTATACACTGCCTCTAAACCATAATATAAGTCATTGTAGGACCTCATAAACATAATACAAACATGTTAGGCAATTGACACCCTAACTCATTTTAGGGTCTTACAATATCCCCCACTTGGGAACATTCGTCCTGGAATGATAGTTAGGGCTCTTTAATCACCACTAGGACTTCAATGCATCATACAGAAGTTCATAACATTTATAACATCATCAAATCATTTTATTACTCAATGCACAAAAGCAAGAAAAACCATTACTCACTCACTCTTTAATACATCAAACACATAGGCTCTTATCATGTTCATAGGAGGAACATCCTTCTCCTAATCATAACATGGTCGTTACACCTCAATTCATTATGAAATCATATTACAACTATTCTTTAATTCACACTTAGGACGATTTCAATAACACTCAAGACGCAATTAAACACTAATACTTCAATGCTCATAGACTTGAGTTAATTGAATCAACAAAGATCTTTATTAGTTAGACCTAGTTCCAAAAAGGTCATACTCAACCATACCATGCTTAGTGGTGTCCATAGAGGAATGTCCTTCTCCTCAACACAGTAACATGTATCATGAGTTCATACCTAAGCAAAATACAAGGTCAATTTCCTCTTAAAATGAGAAATTCTCAACTTTTAAACAAAGGCATGCTCATGTTTTCTTCCTAGTGAAGTATAACTGGTAAGTCACACCATGTATCACAACAAATAGGAAGAAATTTCCCAAAATGTCAATTTCTAGCATAGTACACACCTTCACTGTAAGCATCTTTTGAGAAGAATAACACACATCATAGGCACACACATTAACACTTAGCTAAACATGTTTTCACTTTTCAAAAGGGAGCCTAAAATTATGCTTCCCAAGCCATACAAGTCACATAATGTTTCAAGAGACTCAACATATTTCCTTTTAAAGAGACTCAAATTTTCATCAGAATGCTAAACATTATACCTCACAAGTGACTATTACCATGTTTCTTATCTTATCTCATGAAGTCAAATGCATAACTAGCGTATCAAGATGCAAATCAACAAGAGAAAACATGGATTTTATCAAAATATTTCCTTCATGAACTTTTGAATCTACACAATATCTTTAAGGTAATGTTAATCAATACATACCAAACGTATAAAGTTCATGCAATTCACACTTTATGCAAAACTTTATTCATGAACAAGCTTTCTTAGAATTCATTAGATTCAAGTTCAAGTAAGAATAGAAGGTCAAGATAGAAAATATCTACAACCTTACTACTCCATCACCATCCCCCACTTAGGGTAAACCTAATTAAGAGTAACTTAACCCAAACTTAAGAGGATTTTAACTTAACAACCTTCAATCTTATTACTTAAAAGTGATTACAACTTTAGAAGGGATTTACATTATGTTAATATAAGAACACCAAGGTATTCTAAACCTTATAACCTAGGAAAATTATCCTCCAATTATCAAGTTAGGTCATACTATTGGACCACATAATGTTCTCATACAATAAAATATACACCAAGGTCATCCATCATTAGGGGAAACAATATAGGAGACTTCGTCTTAAGGACTCTTCTTTTCTTTCAACATTAATGTAAGGTAATTTCTAGGTCAAACAAACCCACATCATCACCCTACACACTACTCTCAATTCTAGGGAAACACCAATTCCATAACATGAAGGGAGTCACAACATAATAAGAAGATAGAAATGAATCCATGACTCATAATACCACAACACTCTCATTCTTCATTCCAAATAGAAAATCTACTTTTTACATCATTATCATGTTCATACGCATCAATTCTATACACATTTCAACAAATTCCAATCAAAGGACAATTTAGTTGGTTTTCCAAAAATCTCACAGTAAACTGCCTATCATTATGGTGAGCATGTTTTAAAATTCCAAAAATGCAACAATTAGGCAATTAATGGGAAAAGCATGACAATACGAGATACAAAACTTTACCAACTCATCCTAAATAAGAATGCATGCTATCATCACACCTAGGATCAAGTTTATACAAATAACTCCAATCAATACTAGGCAACTTATCAAGGACCACATGTACACAAAGGAAAACATTGAACACTTTTAAGCACAAAATCTGAGCGTAGCATGCTTTCATAGGTAGTCACTAAGCATTTCAAGTTCAAATCATAGTATTAGGCTACCATCATGTAAAACCATATAGGAGCACATCATTCCAAAAGAACTCATTTTAACAATAATTACTTCTAACATGCTTTAACTATATCATGATATACAATTTTCGACATAACATTACATTTCACATAAGTGTTCATATATAGCAATAAATGGCATCATATCATAAAAAGATACCAAAATTAACCTACACATATACTCAATCAATCATAAAACCAAGATAAGCATTCAAACTCAACTTTTCTCCCTCAAGCATAGAGAACAATTTCATCTAAGCAATCACATCAAAAAAGACCACCGCACAAGAAAACATAAGAGAGAGATCTTATCAAGTTAAGTTCTATGGAACGATATGAGAATGATGAAGAAGAGAAACTCTATTGTCCTATAGCCTCTCGTACCATTTGATGTGTCGCGACTCACCACCAATAATACAAGACTCTAATAGACGTGGCAATATGAGACTTCTTGGACCCTAAACCAGTTTTAAAACTGCATGCTCTAATAACGCGTTTGTCACATGCGGGGAGTACCCCCTAGAACTAACATGGCGTACTTGGCCTCTCGAAGGTCTTGTACAAGACCATTGTTATCATTCATCGCGTTGACATAGTAAATTTAGTGGAAAATTTAAAACTTTTCATAGCACATCATATGCTAGAAACATCACTTCATATATATACAAAATATAAGTCATAATACATATTTAGACTCTATATCACTTTTCCATTCTAGACTCAACAACTTCAGAATACACTAGGGAAACGACCCATAAAACATAAGACATAATTATAGGACATTTAATAAACTTAACATTAAGAAATAAGTAGGGAATCATTGGAACTTAAGGACCCCTTTCCTTGATCTTGGGAAACACATATCAAGATCCTCAATAATAGACATCCTTTAAGCATCCATAACCTACACACTATGTAAAAAGTAGAGAAAAATGGGATTAGTACAAGAATGCACTAAGTATGGAAACCATGCAAAAACATGCATTTAAAAGGGACATTTTCTTGAAATCATACTCGATGTATTTTTGAATAAATCTTCATAAAACCTTTATACCATAGCATTTATATCATTCACATACTTCATATAAACATATTCAAGGGAAAAACATCACACAAGATCACATAGAGAATTTATTGCATTTTTAAGGCACATTAGAGTAAGCTCTTTTTCCCTTAATAGTGAACCATCTTCTCTTTTGTTCATTAACTTCCGAAGTAACACTTTAGTGATGCTTGGTGAAATGCATCACCTTAAGGCCACAAGGAAACATACAAATAACCTACCTAAGACAAAACATAACATCATATTAGTACAATCTATCAAAGACAAATTTAGGTCAAGTTCTTAGGAACATTACAGTAAACTACATCAAGTAACACATATATTTATTTCTTTGCATATAAATCATTATTCGATCTTGCTCATGACCCCAATCTTGGTCTACTAATGAAATGAACATATAGATCCCCATAACCCCATATATTCTTAGTAAACCCTTCATGATACCACAAACCTTAACATTCAATTCATGCATAAACAAGTAAGTGAAAGCAACTTCATTCATGTCAATACAAGACCTTCATCATATAGTCACTTAGACAACCATAGTGCATATAAGGATAATATCACATCTCATAGATTCATACCATGCACATATTCATAACAAGTAGAAAAAAACTACAAAGTCATGCATATAGACATCAATATAATCATACATATTAGGTCACCTTCCTAGGACTTTCTAAGGAGCTACTTGTGCAATGTCTAGATGGGTTCATTACTTCCACATATCCTAAGTAACTTAACTTAAGTCCTCCTAGTTAGGATCCTATTCATTTTCTTCGATTGTCCGTTTTACTTTACGGAAACTATAGCCTTAACCGATACTAAGACCATGGCTGCGAAACATGGAATTTGGTGTCATCCCCTCACACCAAAAAGAGGGCACTTATATGCAAATGTAAGACATGAGTAACATACCGGCATCTTAGGTGATATCACTTGCTAGATACCATGTGGCTAGCATAGTTTATGGAACTAAGAGATATATATTTTCCCTCTACATCTCACTTGGCAATTGGGGTCTCCTCTCATGGGAATCAATTGGATGAGTATTCCTCTTAGGGGATTCAACACTGTAACATTCCAGAAAATGTACTTGTCTAGTGAAGGGTCTATTAGGTTTTTAAGAATATGTATTAAGGTACATAGGCATCCCAATGCCCAATATTGAGTAATACTGGGCATATTAGAGAATATTTGCTTAAGGGTGTTAGACTATTTCTATGTATTAAGATATACTTTGATGTTAAAATGCTCCAATCTAAGCTTGTTTAGGAATTGTACCAGCAATGAAGACCCTAAAGCTAAAATGTTAATTTCTTAGTTGTACACATTAGGTACGAGGAATCCAATTGTTAATCCTAGGTACCATAGCACATGATAATTTAAAATGATAATGTATATTAAGCAGTGCCCAAGGACATAATGAGGGTACTTGGACAAGAAATGTGCATCAACACATGTGCAAGCACATGCACAATAGACCAAGCGACCAAGCCCCAATAAAATTCGGTTAGGGCGTTTAGGGGGTAGGCGCGCGTGTGGGTAAATCCACATGGGGCCTAGCTTTCTAACAAGTCCTAGGCTCTAATTAACTTACCTAACTAGCTAAATAGCCTAGGACTAACCAAAATAAACTAAATAGTGTTAACTAACTAAAGTAACATCCTAGAACCTAACCTAGGATGGTCCAAAGAGGTTAATTATGGTCCTAGTGACTTAGGGGTATTTTAGTAATTACCATAGGTCACTTAATTAATTAAATTAGCAACTTAATTAATTAAAAATCCTAGTCAAAGCCGAAACACTCAGGAAAATTTAAGATTTGGCTATGTCAAATGCTCTCCTATTTTTAGTCAATTTAGGAGGAGCGTTTTGGTAATTAGCTAATTTTTTTATTTAAAAAAGTTAATAATCCTAAGTTTAAGTCGTAAATATTCAGATCCTAAGGCCTAGAATCACCTTTAATCATTAGGAAACCTATGACTGAAAAATAGTGAACAATGTCAGAAAAACCTTAGCGATTTCAAGGCAGTCCTTCAAGGTTTTTGTGCAAAGTTGTCACAGGCGGGGAGCTCCCCCTATAAGTAACATGTCGTACACCCCCATAGATATCATTAATTGCATTGATGTAACAACCCTAAAAATGGATATGCTAAGTAATGCTTAATGTGTCTAGAATGCCTACGATTAGACCGAGTTCACCAGATTGATGCGCGCAGAACAGACCTCTGAATCCTAGTGACAGCCAATCAAACTAACTTGGGAGTTTGTTGAGCTAGGAAAGGTCGGGTCCAGCAATGTAGGACTCCCAGTTATGAAGATTTACCCGAATGAGTCTTTATCGGATTTAAAAAGGGGAAATCTTAAGTTTGGAGGGACTAGGGGTAAAATGGTCTTTTTCCAGGATAAGGGTAGTATCGTAATTACCCCAAATATGTAATTAAATAATTAATTATTAAGGTGGAGGGGCATATTGGGGAGAGAGGGCCGAAAATTGGCCTTTGAGTGAAGTCTTGCTCCATCCGGGTTCGAACCTAGGTTAAAGCAATGATTCAAATTTTTTTAATTAAATTGTTAAATAAATTTAATTAATTAATATTTATTATATTATATAAGAAAAAGGAAAAATCAGATTGTTTTAAAGGTTTGAAAGAGTCCTAGTTTGACTAAGTCTTTACCTAAGCCAAAACAACCTTTCACGTTTAACTCTCTCTCTCTGTCACATCAAAATCTCTCTTTCTTTTCACGTTCTCTATTCCGAAATACAAGAATTTACAAATAACAAAAATTTCTTCACACTTAAAGAACATTCACGTTAAAAATATAATAAAAACATATCAAAATCGTTAGGCAAATGGAGGGTTTTTCTGTCGAAGTTTTGTGTTGAAGCTCGTATTTGGACGTGAGTTGGAGGAGGTCTTTGGGAAGCAAGTTCAAGGTTTGAACCTCAAAATAAGGTAAGGTCTTTCTTACTCTTGGTCCCTTTCCCAAGAGACTATTAGGATTCGGTCGATTCTAATCCGAAAACTAGGATTGTTCCCTGTTGACTGTCCCTGTCACTCGCTCCCATTGATTCGCAGGTTGGATATGTTTGCTGGTAGAAAATAGGGATGTAATGCCTGCTTTTGTTGCGGTAAGAGCGGGCACATGATTAAGGACTGCCCACAGAAGAGGGGTCAGGCTGGATGTAATGCTCAACCTAGGCCTAATTCACTGGGTGCAGCAGCAGCCGAGCCTCCTAAGAGGAACAGGTTATACTCCATGAAAAGCAAGGAGGAATAAGAGAAGTCCACTGATGTGGTCACAGATATGCTGCAAATATTCTCAACTTCTGTTTATGCTTTACTTGATCCAGGGTTTGCGCTTTCCTTTGTAACTCCTTTACTTGCTCTCACTTTTGAGATATTGCCTGTTCTTCGTGATCCTATAGTGGTTAGTAGACCTTTAGGAGAAAATTTAAGAACTGATAGTGTATACAAGGACTTCCCAATAGTTGTAAGTGGTAAGACTATGTGTGCAGACTTGGTTGAGTTACCAATGCATGATTTTGATGTTATTCTTGGCATGGAGTGGCTTCATATTTGTTATGCTTGTATGGATTGTCGTAGTAGGGTTCTGAGATTTTGTTTCCCTAATGAAGAACAGCTGGTCTGGGAGGGGTACAACTCGAGTCGTCCTAATCCCTTTATTTCGAACCTTAAGGCCAACAAAATGATGTCCAAGGGGTTATTATGTCATCTTGTGAGTGTTAATAATTTAGATCATGACATTCCTTCCATAGACTCAATGCTTGTAGTGAATGAGTTCCAAGATGTTTCTCCTGAAGATTTGCCTCGAGTTCCTCCCCCTCGGGAGATTGACTTTGGTATGGACTTAGAACCCAAAAAGAAACCAATTTCAATTCCTCCATACAGAATGTCTCCAACTGAACTCAAAGATTTGAAGTTGTAGTCAAAAGATCTCAGTGATAAGGGTTTCATTCAGCCAAACATATCCCCTCGGGGCGCTCAGTGTTGTTTGTTAAAAAGAAAGATGTAACCCTTAGAATATGTATTGATTATTTGCAATTCAACAAAGTCACTATCTAGAATAAGTATCCACTTCCCAGAATAGATGACTTATTTGACCAACTCCAAGGGTCTAGTTTCCTCTCGAATATTGATCTTCATCCAGGGTACCATCAACTTAGGGTTAGGGATGGAGATATCCCAAAGACAGCCTTTTGTACCCGTTATGGTCACTATGAGTTCCTAGTTATGTCATTTAGTCTTACGAATGCACCTTCTATATTTATGGATCTCATGAACAGGGTCTTCCGTGAATACCTTGACACTTTCGTCATAGTATTCATTGATGAAGTTCTAATCTACTCTAAAACCAAGGAAGATCATGAACAACATTTGATAATAACCTTGCAAGTACTTAGAGAACATCAGCTGTATGCCAAATTCAGCAAGTGTGAATTCTGGCTAAGATCAGCGACCTTCCTGGCTTCTATTGTGTCCGATCAGGTTTTTGAGGAGGACCCCAAGAAGACCGAGGGTGTTAAATATGAAAAAACTTCCTACTCACACAAATATCCGTAGCTTTTTGGCATTGGCTTGTTACTACCGCCGGTTCTTAGAGGGTTTTTGTTCCATTGCTTCCCCAATGACATCTTTGACTAAGAAGGAGGGCATGTTTGAATGGACGGAGACTTGTGAAGAAAGTTTCCACGAGCTCAAGGAAAGACTCACTTCAGCCGCGATGCTTACTTTTCCTAAGTATGGTGAGAATTACACTGTTTATTTTAATGCATCTAGGTTTGGTTTCGGTTGTGTTCTTATGCAGGATGGTAAAGTGATAGCTTGTGCGTCCAGACAACTCAAAGTTCATGAGAAGAATTATTCCACTCATGACCTGGAGTTTGCAGCTGTGGTCACTGTATTGAAACTATGAAGGCATTACTTGTACAAAGTGCACATGGATGTGTTGACAGACCACAAGAGTCTCCAGTACGTGTTCTCGCAAAGAGAGTTGAATATACATCAGTGGAGATGGTTGGAGCTATTGAAGGAGTATAAAATGAATGTTCACTACCATCCAGGTAAGGCTAATGTTGTAGCTGATGCTTTGAGAAGGATGAGCATGGAAGGTACAGCCCACATTAAGGATGAAAAGAAGGAGTTGGTGAAAGATGTACATAGACTGGCCAGACTGGGTGTGCGGGTAGTTGACTCTACTAGTGGGGGTGTTTCAGTTCATCATTGTTTTGAATCGTCCTTGGTGGTTGAAGTCAAGAAGGGTCAGCATCTTGATCCTATTTTGATAGAGTCGAAAACCTCAGTGCTGATTAAGATGAATGAGTCTTTTGCTTTGGGAGGTAACGACATACTTAGGTACCAGGACAGGGTGTCTGTACAAAATATGGATTATTTGCAGGCCAAGATCATTTTAGAGCCCCACAATTCCAGATATTCAATACATCAAGGTTCCACCAAGATGTATCATGATCTTAAACAGATCTATTGGTGGGATGGCATGAAGAAGGACATTGCAGAATATGTGGCCAAGTGTCGTAATTGTCAACAGGTTAAGGCAGAACATCTTAAGCTTTGAGGTCTTACTCATATTATTGAGGTTCCGACTTGGAAGTGGAAGGCCATTAATTTGGACTTCGTGGTTGGTCTTCCAAAAACTAGAGACAACATGACTCCATATGGGTTATTGTGGACACGATGACTAAGTCTGCCCACTTTATCCCTGTGAAGTCTACTTACAGAGTCGAGGATTATAAGAGACTCTACATTGATGAGATTGTGAAATGTCATGGGATTCCTTTGTCTATCATATCATATAGAGGAGCTCAGTTCACTTCAAATTTTTAGAGATCCTTCTAGGAGATATTAGGAAAACAGGTGAAGCTTAGTACTGCCTTTCATCCACATATTTATGGTCATGCAGAGCGCACCATTCATACATTGGAAGATATGCTGAGGGCGTGTGTGATTGACTTCAGGGGTAGCTGGGATGACCATCTACCTTTGATAGAGTTCTCGTGCAATAATAGTTATCACTCCAGTATTGGATGGCACCGTTTGAGGCACTGTATGGTAGGAGGTGTAGGTCTCCAATTGGGTGGTTCGAGGTTGGAGATTCATCCATTTTGGGTCCATAGATCATTCCTGAGGCCTTAGAGAAGGTCAGGGTGATTAAGGATAGGTCGGGTACTGCTTAAAGTCGGCAGAAGTCTTATGCAGACAACAGAAAATTGCCCTTAGAGTTTGATGTTTGTGACCCAATCTATTTGAAGATATCACATATGAAGGGGGTGATGAGGTTTGACATGAAGGGGAAGTTGAGTCCGAGGTATGTTGGGACATATGAGATCTTACAGCATCTGGGTGAGGTGGCCTATGAATTAGCATTGCCTATGGAAGTAGCTTCTGTCCATCCAGTCTTTCATGTTTCTATGTTAAAGAAGTTCTTGGGTGATCCAACATCGATGTCTACCTGTTGAAGGTTTGGGGGTCGATGAAGACTTGTCCTATGAAGAGGTACCTATTGAGATCTTAGACAAACAGGTCAAACGGTTAAGGAACAAAAAGATTGCAACAGTGATGGTATTGTGGAGGAATCATCTTATTGAGGGTACTACATGGGAGGCCGAGGCTAATATGAGATCCTGCTACCCTCATATTTTTAGCTTTTAAGGTTAGACTTCCTACTCTTAAGTCTAAGTTTCCTTATCTCTCCATTCTTTTTTGCTATTGCTTGTTTGTGAATAGTAATTATGTTATGATCTGACTTGCATTACGCTAGATAGTTAGTAGTGTCATTTGGGGACGAATGTTCCTAAGGGGGGGATAATGTAACAACCCTAAAAATGGATATGCTAAGTAATGCTTAATGTGTGTAGAATGCCTACGATAACACCGCGTTCACATTGATTGATGCGCGTAGAACCAGACCTCTAACCCTTTTGAAAGCCAAGCCAACTAACTTGTGGAGTTAGTTGATGTAGGAAAAGTTGGGTCCAGCAATGTAGGGCTCCCGAATATGAAGATTTACACGAATGAGTCTTTACCGGATTTAAAAGGGGAAAATCTTAAGATTGGAGGGTCTAGGTGTAAAATGGCCTTTTTCTAGGCTAAGGGTAGTAGAAATTACCCTAAATATGTAATTAATTATTTAATTAATAAGGTGGAGGGGCATATTGGGGAGAGAGGGCCAAAAATTGGCCTTTGAGTGAAGTCTTGCTCCACTCGGGTTAGAACCTAGGTGGAAGCAATGATTTAAATTGTTTTAACAAATTTGTATATTAATTTAATTAATTAATATTTGTTAGCTGATTTAAGAAAAAGGAAAAATCAGATTTTTTTAAAATGGTTTGAAATAGTCCTAGTTTGACTAAGTCTTTACCTAAGCCTAAACAACCTTTCACGTTTAACTCTCTCTCTCTCTCTTTCTCTCACATCAAAATCTCTCTTTCTTTTCACGTTCTCTCTGCCAAAATACAAGAACTGACCATAAACTAAAAGTTCTTCAGACTTGAAGAACATTCACATTAAAAATATAATCAAAACATATCCAAAAACGTTAGGCAAAAGGAGGGTTTTTTCGTCAAAGTTTGGTGTTGAAGCTCGGATTTGTACGTGAGTTTGAGGAGGTCTTTGGGAAGAAAATTCAAGGTTTGAACGTCAAAAGAAGGTATGGGTTTTCTTACTCTTGGTCCCTTTCCCAAGAGACCCCTAGGATTCAGTCTATTCTAATCCGATATCTAGGATTGTTCCCCGTTGCATGTCCCTGTCACTCGCTCCCATTGATTCATAGGTTGGATATGTTTGCTGGTAGAAATTAGGGATGTAATGTGTTTTTGTGATGATCATTTCCATGTATGTGTGTTTGGATTTATATGATTATTAATGTATGTTTTTCCAAGACTATGTGATAAGTATGTGTGCTAAGTGTGTGTTGCATGTCCCTGTCACTCGCTCCCATTGATTCATAGGTTGGATATGTTTGCTGGTAGAAATTAGGGATGTAATGTGTTTTTGTGATGATCATTTCCATGTATGTGTGTTTGGATTTATATGACTATTAATGTATGTTTTTCCAAGACTATGTGATAAGTATGTGTGCTAAGTGTGTGTTGCCGTGGCTCTTGGACATTGATTGGAGCATGGAATGACATGTTTTATGGTTGTATTTCACATGCAAAATCATGTAGAAATCATGATGTTCATGTGAAGTATAATGTGGCTTATTTGAGTTAAAAACTATTAGCTAAATGATTCACGAAATTCCCTAAAAATTAACTTAAAATGTTGATGAAAAGAAGCTGAAAAATGTAACTCAAATTTCCAGATCCTTGTTGATTAATTTCAGCCAAGTAAAGTTGTTTAATAAGCTATGTAAAATGAAGAAAAATAAATGAGGTCACTCAGGATCGAACCCGTGACCTCACCATGTTAAAAATCATTGAAATAATTTGAGTTAAAAAGAAGGTGGCATGTGGGATTATATCTCGCGTGATTTGACCTAAAATGAAAAGAAAAATAATAAAAAAAATAAGAATGAGGTGTGTGGGGTTCGAATCCACAACCCCTCTATCAAACATTAGAGAGAATTAAAATAAAAATAAAAATTGAGGCATGTGTGAATCGAACCCACAACCACATGGCAAGATAAAGGAAATTATGAAGAAAAGAAAATGAGGCTGTGGGGGTTCGATCCCACACCCTCTTGGTCAAAAAGAAAAAATTAGTTTAAGGAAAAATGAAAAAAAATATAATGAGATTGTGGGGGTTCGGTCCCACATCCTCTCATTTCCAAAAGAATGAAAACTAAAGAAAGAAATTAAGGGAAAATGAATAAAAGGCGTTGGGGCTCGATCTTGGGTCACAAGACGTGTGGATCAAACTAAAATAAATAAAAATTTAAGTGTTGTCCAAGGGATTCGAAATCGGGTTCCCTTTTATTGATACATAAGTCATACGTGAATAAATGTTCAAAAATAATGCTGCCTACATAGATCAAAATCGAGATCTTGGCATACTAACAAGATGCATCAGTCTTGTACCACATAATGTTAGGAAGATATGAATCACTAAAACGAACTATAATTGAAGCCTCATGGCTTGTATGTATAGACTCGTAAGTCTATCATACGTGTAAAGTAAGTGAACGTAAGATGTATGTAACTAAATGATGAAAACTAGAAGGGCCAAGTAACAGTGTGAAACACACCAAATGGCCAAGTGCATTGGCATATGATGAAATGAACATTCACGTAAAAAGTGGTAAGTAATTATGAAGAGCAAATATGCTAAAGCTAATGAATGTGGTGACAACATGATAAGAGGATAATGTGAAAGATGAGAGCAATCTCAAATGAGCCTAAGTAAATGTTACCAAAACATACTCACCTATGAGAGTGTAAAGCTAAAATAGAGACCAGTCTCTATGAACACTTTAACGAAAGTATTGAGATTAATGTATACTTAATACTAATGATGAGATGATAAATCATCTATAGAGCTATGGTGTCCTCATACTAGTAGCCAGCTTCCATGACGTATGATCTGAATGTAATGGAACTTTATACTGAGCACCGATAGGCTAGCTATGAGCGGTGATGCGTTCTTTTGGGAACGACGGAGGTTCAGTAACTCTCATGAGATGAGACTGTCCGGCATGCCGGGTTTAGGTCTCTTTATATCTCCTAGTCTTTGAACCTATACTGCCAATATAGGGATCTAGCACGGTTCAATCTCTATGTACGCTAGCATGTTTTGGGTCACATTGGCTGGTGATTCCACCTCTTTTCGGTGTGGGGCTGACACTCGATTTCATGACACTCACCTGATCTATGTCGGTTAAATTTAATGTTCTCAAATGAATGAATGAGGCCAACCTCAATATGATGCACATAATGATATGAACGATACGAAAGGTGTTAGGATATGATAATCAAGAGGTGAGCTAGACTCAAGTAATGACACTAGGTTATTCTTGATCATTGCACAGTAAACCCGATGAGAGTCTTAAACTAATTCTAGGTATGGCTAGTGTTAACACTAGCTTATGAATGAATGAAATGAAGTACGTATGAATGAATGAAGCAGACTTTGTGTTTACTAAAGAAGGCTTTCTAGTTGAGGTTCCATATTTTGAGCCCTCATTTTGGAAAGTCTTAATGTCAAGTCCATGATTTCATGGTCTCATGACATATGAACGAATGATATGAAATATGTTATGTGCTATATGCAATATGTTATGTTCTATGTGTTTAGATTTTATGTGTAGTTTACAATATGATACGTATGATGATGCATGTTACTCTCATGACATGACTTTCCTAAAAAAAATTTGGCAAGTCCCCTGACTTTCCTAATTCAAATTTTGCAAGTCCCATGACTTTCCTAATCCCAATTTGGCAAGTCCACTGACTTGACTTTCCATAAATCTTGTTGTTAGGAAAGAGCTATTCTTACTCATGCATGTCCTTGGTGTGCACTTGCATATACCCATACTGAGTAGAAATGTGTACTAATCCCATACAACTCTAAATATTTAGGTGCAGGCAGAAGTAGACGTTAGAGCTTACAGATCGGCGCTGAAGCTATCCAAACGTAAAGCATTCATCCGGACTTGGTAGTCCCTCATAAATTCGAGGACGCTTGCCCATTGTATTCTTGCTTAGTTATAGGATTGATCTAGTGAATTATGTTTGACTAGCGTTTTTTCCTGTTTTTTTCCAGACATTGTGTTGGTGCCATTCTTACCAAGGCTTTATCAACTACAATACAATAAGGAAAGTAGAAGAGATAAGCATTCTTTCCAATTTCTCAGCCTTTGATCATCATTGATCAATGCCCCTTGTTCATCAACAATTCATATATACGGCAGTAGATAAATGTACTCTAATTATAAAATAAACCATGTACAAGTTGAAGATCATACTATAACATAATACAAGGCATCTCACATGTACGAGGAAGTAGAAGAACATAGACCATTAGACAATTTCTTTTTTTATGGATTATAGATCATATTTCACCAATAAAGTTTATGCTAGGAAGTAGCTAATGAAATCATAGTCTAGATGAGACACTACTACACTTGCCATTAAGGTCGACACAAGCATGCTTCATATAAGGAGTTCATCGAAGGTAAGTTTACATAGGTTAATACTATTCAAACTATCATGAATTGACTTATATTGTATTTGTTACATATAATTCATCCTCATATTACTTTATAGGCAGCAGATACAGACATTAACCATGATCCATTCATATAACAACTAACCTAACGTCAAGATCACAAAATACAACTTCATAGATTAGAAGATACTAGATAAATTCAAACCAAGCCTTCTTTATTTTGATCACAGAAGATTTATATCGACAATTCAACCATAATATTGACCTAAAACAGTAGTTACAATAACAACAACATAATGGAGTTCAACATTTAATCATAAAAAGGGCCATGTTATAGTGAATTCCTGGAATACTAAGTTAGGGATGTTCAACTCTTCATATATGGATCCACATGTATACTTCATCATAAAATCATGATCAATTCATGTAAATAACAGTAGATATAGCCACTTCAACGTAATAGAATCATAGATCAATCGGTAACAAATCAAGATCATAAAGCCATACATAGACTAAAATCGAGTTTGTGAAAGAGCATGGGTTCATCATGCAATATGATTGAAAATCACGTCCAAATCCGTAGATAATCATCAATACTTTCATATTATGATTTTGAAATCATTTTAAGAAAGAACCCATGTCTAGAATGAAGAAGAAGCACTTGATCATATTTTTCTCTTTAAAAACTTTGAGAATAACTCTCCAGATGGAAGGATAAATAGAGATGAAGGATAACCATACCTTTGTCTAGTTGAATATATCTAAAACATTATGATTCATCCATATATAACCCAGCTCCAAGAAGTTCTTGAGCTTCATCAACAATGGTGGTTTGAAGGGAAATATTTTTAGAGGGAAAAGGCTTCAGTCGTGTGAGAGGATTTGAGAATAGGGTGATCACGTTTTTGATGATTCATATACACCCAAAAGTATATAAATAAACCTACTAGAGTCCGTTGACGACGTGGGGTTAATTTCCCATTCACCCCTTTAATTAAAACAGACGCAACATGCAGGTTACAACAACCATCAACGGAGGCATCTACGGGGTGTTAGTCAGTAAATGCACCGTACCTAGGCTTCTGTCGATTGTTACTTAGACATTTCTTGGATAGATACCTGACCAAGCTAAGTTCCATTCGACTAGAACTTACCCACGGGCCGTTGTTTGACCAACTGGCCGTCGTTTGGTCCGTCATTGATACTGCCAAGGAAGTGTCTCAATAAGCCTTGTGCCCTTCTTTTGGGGCCTTTTGTGGGTCCCTTTAGAGGTCATACCCGGATGTTTCCAACATAAATATACCCCTAACATGTTTTACACCTTCCACATAAGTTTAACCCTAAACAAAAACCTGCAAGTCGTCCAAACAGGCTAGGACCCATCAAGATACACATTGAGCGTCTTAAGGGCTACCTTTCGAACACCTTGGACGTTCTTGGTCATTTGACCTCCAAACTTCTCGAAACTCCATATAACATCATTAAAAATCATTATAAATCTTTTATAGGCTTCAAAATATCATGACACACAAATATAAGCATGCATAGACGCATGAGGCACATAGGCGACTAGTCGTCAAACGTTTTGGTCGTCCCTTGACGTTCGACTTCCATATAACTTCAAACTTTACACACTGCCTCTAAACAATATTATAATCTATTTTAGGACCTTATAACATTAATAAAACATGTTAGGCTCTGTACACCCCATCTCATTTTGGGGTCTTACAATATCCCCAACTTGGTAACATTCGTCCTTGAATGACACTTAGGGCTCTTTAATCACAACAAGGATTTCAATGCATCATAGAGAACTTCATAACATTTATAAAAACATCAAATCATTTTATCAATGAATTTACAAAAGCAAGAAAAACCATTACTCACTCACTCTTTAATGCAACTAACACATAGGCAGATTTCAACAACACTCAAGAAGCATTTTAGGCACTCATACTTCAAACAATATAGACTTGAGTTAGTTGAATCACAAAGATCTTTATTATTTAGACCTAGCTCCATGAAGGTCATACTCAATCATACCGGGATTAGTTGTGTCCAGGGAGGAATGTCCTTCTCCTCAACACACTTAAATGTATCATGAGTTCATACCTTAGAAATGTACAAGGTCAATTCCTTTTAAAAAGAGAAATTCTCAACTTTTAACCAAGACATGCTCATGATTCCTTCCTAGTGAAGTCTAAATGGTAAGTCACACCAAGAAAATCACAACAAATAGGAAGTAATTTTACAAAATATACTTTTCTAAAAGAGTACTCACTTTTACATTAAGCCTCATTTGGGAAAAAAATGCAACTTATAAGCACACATATTAACACTTAGCTAAACATGCTTTCACTTTTAAAGAATGAGCCTACAATTATGTATTCCAAATCATTAAACTTTCATAGTTTTGAAGACACTTAATACATTTCATTCGAAAGAGACTCAACTTTCCATTTCTAGGATAAACATTACACCTCACAAGTGACTTCTACCATGTTTCTTATCTTAAGTCATGAATTCAAATGCACAAATAGCATATCAAGATGCAATTTAACATGAGAAAACATGGATTTTATAAAAAAAAATTTCCTTAATACACTTTGGAACATTCATAATATCTTCAAGGTAATGTCAATAATACATACCCAAACATATAAGGGTCATGCAATTCATACTTTATGCAAAACTCTTATTCATAAACAAGCTTACTAAAAATTTAATAGATTCAAGTTGAAGCCAAAAATAGAAGGTCGATTGTAGAAAAATATCTACAACCTTACTACTCCATCCCCATCCCCCACTTAGGGTAAACCCACTTAAAAGCAACTTAATACCACCTTAAGAGGATCTTGACTAAACAACCTTTGTTTTCATCAGTTAAAAGTGATTACCACTTTAGAAGGAATTTACAGTAAGTCAACCAAGGCAAACCTAAACTTCATCTTCCTAGGCAATTAATCCCCAATTATCAAGTTAGGTCATCCATTTCAACCACATAAAGTTTTCATATAGTACAATAAATGCCAAGGTCATACATCACTAGGGGAAGACAACAAGGAGACCTAGTCACAAGGACTTTTCTTTTCTTTCAACATTAATGTAAGGTAACTTCTAGGTCAATCAAACCCACATCATCACTCTACAAAGGTAAAAGTACTACCCTTAACTCTAGGGAAACATCAATTCCACTACATCAAGGAACTCACAACAAAATAAGAAGTTAGAAACAAATCTACTACTCATCATGCCATAAGACTCTCATTCTTCATTCCAAATAGAAAAACTTCTTTTTACATTCATTATCGTGTTCATATGCATCAATTCTAGACACATTTGAAAAGCATCAAGTCAAAGAACAATTTAGTTGTTTTTTCCATAATCTTACAGTAAACTATTTGGCTTTACAGTGGATATGCTTCAACGTTCCCAAAAATGAAATATTTAAGCAATTGATGGGAAAAGCATGACAATATGACGTAGAAATCTTTACCAAGACAAGCATACTATTATATCACATAGGATCAAGTCTATACAAGGGACTCTAATCGATACTAGGAAACTTATCATATACCACAAAGAAACAAAGGGAAACACTGAACACTTTTAAGCACATATTCTTAAGGTAGAAAGTTTCCATAGGTATTATTAAGCATTTCAAGTTCAATTCGTAGAAGTCTACTATCATACAAAACTATATAGTAGGACATAATTCCAAGGGAACTCATGTCAACCACAATAACTTCTAACATGCTTTGACTATATCATGACATACATTTTTCAATGTAAACATGCTATTTCATATAGACTTCATATATAGCCATAATTGACATCACATCATGAAAACATACCAAAATACACCTTCACACATACACATTCAAACCATAAAACCAAGATAAGCAATTAAACTCACATTTTCTCCCTCAAACATAGAGAACAATCTCATCCAAGCAATCATATCTAAAAAGACTACCTGACAAGAAAACATAAGAGAGATCTTATAGATTTAAGTTCTATGGCACGATATGAGAATGATGAAGAAGGGAAACTAAATAGTCCTATAGCCTCTTACCATTTGATGTGTCGCGACCCACCACCAATGATACAATACTCTACTAGACGTGGAAATATGAGACTTCTTTGACCCTAATCCGCTTTTTAAAACATTGTGCTCTGATACCACATTTGTCACAACCGGGGAGCACCCCTTAGAAGTAACATGTCTTACTTGACCTTTCGGAGGTCTTATACAACCCCATAGATATCATTCATCGCATCGACAAAGTAAATTTAGCGGAAAATTTAAAACATTTCATAGCACCTTATATGTTAGAAACTGCACTTCACATACATATAAAATATAAGTCATATACATATTTAGACCCTAAGTCTCTTTGACATCCTATACTTAAAATATAAACATAAGTACAATATATAAGTCTTTACAGTAAACCATAACGTAGGAAATCTCTGGACTTAAGGATTCCTTTTCTTGAGCTTAGAAATAATCGGTAGAGATCTTCACCATTCAAGACATCCTCTAAGCATCCATAACCTAAACTTGTGTAAAAAGTAGAGAAGAGTGGGATTAGTGAAAGAATGCACTAAGTATGGCAGTTATGCAAAAACATGCATTTAAAAAGAGATATTTTTTTGAAATAATACTTCATTCCTTTTTGAGTAAATCTTTATAAAACCTTTAAATAATAGCATTTACATCATTTCCATACTTCATAGAAACACAATCAAAGCCCAAACATCATAGAAAAGCACATATAAAATTGAAGTCCAATTTAAGGTCACTTTACAGTGAGCTCAATTTTTTAACATTGAACTCTTTCTTTTAATTCATTAGCCTCACAAGTAACCATTTTGGGAAATTTAGTTCAATGTATCACCTTAGGATCACAATGAAAACCCTATATATCATCTACACAAGACAATACATACCATCATAGAAGTATAATACAACATAGACATAGTCCAGTCAAGACCTTCATCATATAGTCAACAAGATAAACATCATGCATAAAGACTAATATCATGTACATCTTTATACCAAGTAGACCAATACTACAAAGTCATACATATGAACATAAGCATTAACATAGAAAATAGTTCACCTTCCTAGAACTTCCTAAGGAGTTACTTGTGCAATGTCTAGGTTGGTTCATTACTTCCACCTATTCTAAGTAGATTAACTTATGTCCTCCTAGTTAGGATCCTATTCAATTACTTCCATTGTTCATTTTACTTTAGGGAAACTATAGCCTTAACCGACACTAAGACCATGGGTGCTAAACATGGAATTTGGTATTGTATAGCCTTACACCAATGGAAGGTGTTCCTACCTATCCAAGGTAGAAAATTAACATATATCCTAGCGTCCTAAGTGAATTCACCTTTCTATATCCTATGTGGAAAGCATAGTTTATGGAACTAAAAGATAGGTATTCCCTTTTCATACCATATGATAATTGGGGCCTCACCTCATGAGAAAACATGGGTGAATCTTCTTCCAAAGAATGTCAACACCTCATGTGGGTCCTTAGGTGAGTATTCCTCTAAGGTAAGTCAACACTCTATAAGGGACAAATGGTGAATCTTCCTCCAAGGAAAGTCAAAACCTCTCAATGTCAAGCTCACTCGGTACTAAGCTAAGATCCCTTTGTTCAAAACCCTTTATTACCTTTTTTATTAAAATACATGCTTAGGATATCATTATTCATATGCTTATAGGATATGCAAGCACCTATCTAGTTTTAGAGTAATCATGGGAACACCTCTCATTGTCCCTCTATTAACTAAATCATCATTCATGTGTGTTAATGTATACATAGATGTGAAGAAAACTTTCACATAACACATTAAAACCACACATGACCATACATTCATATTCATGCACATATAGAAACAAAAACTAGAACTATCCCATTAAGGTACACCTGTGCAATGAATAGGCAAAGTCCCATACCCTTGCCCATACAAGTACACCTATCAAGTCATCCTAGCTAAGGAAACACATATCATGCTTTTATAACCATCATCTTAACATACATAGTAGTAGACACTAGTGAATATGAGAACTACCTTTCATTTAGACACGATGACCTATACTACTTGTAACATGCATATGAGTGAGTGTGTGTGTACATTGATCAACATGATCACACAATGGAAAAAAATAACATATCGAGGCATCCACCCTCTTAGACCACATAACAGTTTCAAGAATAGACTACACAACACACAATAGCATAGGAGACAAGTAAACTTCATATTACACTTAGGACTCCTAACTTGTGCTATTCATGCATTCACATAGGGGTATATAGGTAAGGGATTATTAACCATTTTAACTCATCAATGGAAGCACCTATACTTTACCCTGACATGGATATGCACATGCTTATACAATAGCCATACACCCTAGATCACAACTAGAATAGGAAAGTAGACATAATCATCACATTGTAGCATCCTAAGCACATGTTCATATATTCATCAATGTGCCTTCATGGTCATGGTAAACACATATATAGATTTACAATAAAGTAAACACTGCCACAATAAGTGGACCATACCACACAATGCCATACAAGGATTTATCACGTACAATACTATAAGGAAAGTAGAAGAGATAAGCATTCTTACCAATTTCTCACCCTTTGATCATCATTGATCAATACACCTTGTTCATCAACAATTCATATATAGGTAAGTATCTAAATGTACTTTAATCATAAAATAAACTATGTACAAGTTGCTACCAAATCACACTATAATATAATATAAGGCATCTCACATGTACTAGGAAGTAAAAGAACGTAGACCATTAGCCAATTTCTTGTATATGGACTATAGATCATATTTCACCAATAAATTACATGATAGTCTGTAGCTAATGAAATAAAGTCTAGATGAGACACTACTAGACTTGCCATTAAAGTCGACACAAGCATGCTTCATATAAGGAATTCGTGGAAGGTAAGTTTACATAGGTTAATCCTATTAAAACTATAATGAATTGAACCATATTGGATTTGTTACATATGATTAATCCTCATATTACTTTATAGGCAGAAGCTATAGACATTAACCATGATGAATTCATATAAAACTAATCGAACGTCAAGATAACAAATTGCAACACCATAGATTAGAAGAACCTAGAAAAATTCAAACCACTACTTCTTTATTATTGACCACAAAAGTTTTATATTTATAATTCAACCATAATATTGACCTAAAACAGTAGCTACAAGAACCACAACATAATCGAGTTCAACATTTAATCATAAAAAGGGTCGTGTTACGGTGAATTCCTAGAATACTAATGTAGGCATAATAAACTCTTCATACATGGATCCACATTGATCCTTCATAATAAAATCATGATCAATTCATGTAAATAACAGTAGATATAGCCACTTCAACGTAATAGAATCATAATTCAATCGATAACAAATCAAGATCATAAATCCATACATAGACTAAAATCGAGTTTGAGAAAGAGCATGGGTTCATCATGCAATAGGATTGATAATTGCGTCAAAATCAGTAGATAATCATCAATACGTTCATATTATGCTTTTGAAATCAATTTAAGAAAGAACCCATGGCAAGAATGAAGAAGAAGCACTTGATCATATTTTTCTCTTTACAAACTTTGAGATTAACTCTCTAGATGGAAGGATAACTAAAGATGAAGGATTACCATTACTTTGTCTAGTTGAAAACCTCTAAAACTTGATGATTCATCCATAGAAAACCCAGCTCCAAGCAGTTCTTGAGATTCACCAACAATGGTGGTTTGAAGGGAAATATTTTTTGAGGAAAAGGCTTCAATCATGTGAGAGGATTTGAGAATAGGGTTATCACGTTTTTGATGACTTATATTCACCCAAAAGTATCTAAATAAACCTATTAATGTCAGTTTAGGACATGGGGTGTATTTCCCAGTCACCCCTTTAATTAAAAGAGACGCAGCCTGCATGTTACAGACCACCATCGACCGAGGCACCTACGAGGTGTTGGTCAGTAAACAGACTGTACCTAGTCTTCCATCGACTGTTACTTAGACTATTCTTGTCTTGAGACCTTCCCAAGGTTAGTTCAGTCGATGAGACCTTACCAACGGTCCGTTGGTTAACCTACTGCCGTCGTTTGGTCCGTTTGTTGAATAGTCGTCGAACGTTTTGGTAATCCCTTGACGTTCGAATTTCAAATACATGAAACATTATAAACTGACTCTAAAACATATTATAAGCCATTTTAATACCTTATAACCTTAATATAAACATGTTAGGCTCTAGACACCCTATCTTATTTTGGGGTCTTACAAAAGTGCAAGGTGATCTTCGTATATTCAATTCTACAGTAAGTTATGGGATTTCTCTCTTGGATTCCTTTCCCCAATAGGCTTTTCAAACGTTTTTGAATTCAAGAAAATTGAAACTAGGTTTGTTCCTAATTAATCGAATGTTCATATCCCTAGTTCTCCCAGTTATTTATTCTAGTAGTGCGTATAATGTAAAACTCGAGCATGTTGTTGGTATGTGGTGCTGACTGAACATAATGTGTAGGTTCTGTGATATAAAATGTCGAATGAAACCTATATGTTAGATCCATATGATTAGGGTATTATTTACGTGAGATAATAAACGTTGTAATGCCTACTTGTGTTCGAGAATATGAAATGTTATAATTTGTCATTGAATTATTCTTATAGGCTAAACAAAGGTTAAAATTTGGCTTGTTAACATCACGAGATTACTATAATGTATTAATGAAATAATTGACTTGTCTAGTGATAATATCATAGTTTGATTTATGCCAATAAGTTGGCCAGCAATATTATTTCCAAAATACATGAAGTCATACCAATCTTAACTCAATGGACTCATAATATAGGGTGTGCTAATAATTGGGATAAGTCCCAACATACCCTATCCACACGAACTTGTCAACATAATAGCATTTTGAATAAGTCCTTATAGCTTCCATAAAGAATGATACAAGACTATCAATTAATGTTGAACAAGATAAGGTGAGTAATGAAATAAGTAAAAGCTACGAGTTATGAAATTGACATAATATGGAGTGTTGAAGGAAGTGAGACAAGTGTCACTTACACTTAAACAATTACGTCTATGATACTCACATAAGAGGGTGATAGAAACCGTGAGACAAGTCTCACTCGTACCATGATGATACTGTAAGATTTAAGTTCATATTCATAAAGTATAGAAAAGGGATGATCATTCATCCATTGAACTAAGTATACCTTATACTAGAAGCGAGCTTCCATAATGCATGATTCAAATCTAAAAGATGTAAAGTATAATAAATTGAGCAAAGCACTAATAGATTAGCAATGAGCTTGTGCAATAACATGTAAGCCTCATGAGATGAGACTACCACAAAGGTGGATAAGAGTCTCCGAAATCTCCTAGTGTCTGAACTATGATGTCAGCATAGGTACTAGCCAGTGGATTTCACCTAAGACTGCTAGGTAGTGCTCAGTTTCACTTTGGCCGGTGAACCACCTCTTTTCAGTGTGGGGAAGACACTAGATTTCAGGTTTAGCTCACATGATCTAGGTAGGTTAAATGCTCCAGATTTAGTTTCACTTTAGCCGGTAAACCACATCTTTTCAGTGTGGGGAAGACACTGGATTTCATTTTAACTCACACGATCTAGGTTCACTTTGGACGGTGAACCACCTCTTCTTCAGTGTGGGGAAGGCACTAAATTTCATGTTAGCTCACATGATCTAAGTCATTTAAATGCTAAAGATTTCTTTAAGAAAGTAAGAAAGAAAGAAAGAAAATTATGTTCAAAATCAACATGAGATCAAAGAAGAATAAAAGTAAGTTCAAAGTGAACTAAGTAAGCATAGTGAGGAAAGGATGGGCATAGCCAATAAAGATTGACTTATAAATACAATTATGCCAAATTTAACTAGAAAAAAGAAATATAATTTATGAGTAGGGTAGCCAAATGATTTCCTTAGTCTTTTGGATTACATACTTGATTTATTATAGGTATGGGACTACAATGAATCATTGAACTTTTAAGAAAAACATAGGATCAAAGGAGATCATTGAACTACACAATAGAAATAAGAAAATACTAAAAAATAAACTAACACTGGAAAGGTGAGCTCTCGGCCTAAGGGAGAAAAATTATTAAGTTTTGTTTGAGTTGTTCTAAAATTATGTTCATGATTCCGAGGTCTTATGTTCATATAGAAAATGAGTTATGTGCTTTAAATGCATGAAAACATGTCATATTCATAGCATGAATCGCAAATAACGAATTAGGAAAGTATAGTGATTTCACATTCAAGAAACGACATGTTGCTATAGGAAGAGCTTTCGTTGATCATGCATAGTCTTTATGTGTTTATGTTCATACACCCATACTTAGTACAAGTGTGTAATAACCCATATACATTTACTATTTTTATAGGTGCGGGTCCTCGTAGAAGATTTGAAGATCAGTTGAAGTTTTTTTGACTAGTACCTCCAGACTTTGGTAGGTCCTGTTGAGTTCGAGGATGCCTACTCTTCATATTCTATCTTTAGTAAATTACACATAGCTAAAGCGTTTCCTTGCAAACATTTGTTCAAGATTTTGTAATACGCTAGGGACAACCCACTCCTTCATTATTTTTATTGTTTTACAATTCCTCTTTACTCTCTTGTTTGGCTGAGAGGTTGTGGGTTCGAATCCCACACCTCTCATTTTTTTTTCCAGCTTTCATGTAGTGAGGTATTGGGTTCAATCCCCACTGACCTCACATATTTTAAAGTTATTTTGAACTTCTCAAACCTCAAGTGTTCTGGCCAAAACATCATCACCAAGTGCTGGAATTTTGACTAAATTTTCTAGACATGATTTAACAACATTCATACATTCGGTTTGTGGTATTTTCACAATTTGTTTAACGAATTTTTAAGTGTAGAGTCATTGTTGTTTAACCTTAGATTTTTCCACTTAAGATCAACCACATTACACTTCATTTAAACTTCACAAATTACACATCTTATGTACCTTAACTTCAATCATTAAACAAGCCATTTTAAGGCTTCAAAATGGAGAACAACAACAAACATTTTACACATTGCACAACATCTTTTTCGGTTGACATCATTGAACATGCTTGGTATATCCAAAAACAAAATCACAAAGAACATCATATTTCACACGTATCTATAAGAAACCATACCAAGAACATGATTTCTAACCTAAGTTAGATTAAAATCGGAAGGAGACTAGGGACAAGGAATTCGACAATAAAGGGGACATCCCTAGTTTTATATGTTGAATTTTGTAGAAAGAAATTTCTCTTGGAGAAAGGATTCCATTAGAGAAAAACCATACCTGTTCTTGGTGTTGTTCAAGGCTAGAAGTTTCTTCCCAGAATCACCACCAACCCAACGTCCAACACAGAAACTCCCACCTTACCCGTCGAAAATGTCACGTTTAGCTTTACCTTGATGGATTGTTTTTGTCGTTTGTATTTTTATAAGTTCTTCAAGTGTGAAGAACTTTTGTTGTCATTTCTGATTTTTGTTGTTGCTTTTTTAACAGAGAAAACGTGAAAATAGATGTGAGAGGTAGATGGATAAGCGTGAAAGAGAGAAGTGTGAGGTAGTGTTCCCTTAGAACTAGGACTTGTTGGAAAGACTTAGTCAAATTTATTACTAATTAACAATGAATAAATAAAAATATGATTTTCATAATTTCATAAATAAGCCATTAATTATTAATTTATTAAATTAATCTACCAAATTAATTAAAACAAATCAAATCAATGCTCCCACCTAGGTTCGAAGCCGGGTGGAGCAAGATTTTGCTTAATGGGCAATTTCGGCCCTCTCTACCCAAAATGCCCATCCACCATATTAATAAATAATTAATTACATATTTAGGGTAATTACGATACTACACTTATCCTGGAAAAAGGCCATTTTACCCCTAGATCCTCCAAACTTGAGATTTCCCCTTTTAAGTCCGGTAAAGACTAATCTGGGCAAATCTTCATATTCGGGAGCCCTACATGGCTGAACCCAACCTTTCCTAGATCAACTAAATCCCTAAGTTAGTTGTCTTGGATGTTGCAAGGTTTCAAAGGCTTGGTTCTATGCGTATCAAACCACGTGAACTCGGTCTAATCGTAGGCATTCTAGACACATTAAGCATTACTTATCTTAAACATTTTTAGAATTGTTACAACATTGACATTCACACATATGTTTCCATTGATGTTGACGTTCACGTTGATGTTAAAGTTTACGTTCACTTTCACATTCACAAAGACGTTACATTCATATTGACATTGATGTTTCACATTCATGTTCATATTGACGTTTACGCTGACATTTATGTTGACATTTACTTTCACATTGCGGTTGACGTTCACCTTGACGTTGACGTGGAATTCACGTTTATGTTGAGTTTCACATTCACTTTAATGTTTACATTGATATTTATGTTGACGTTCATGTGGATGTTGATGTTAATATTGACGTTTATGATGATGTTGGCATTGATGTTGACGTTGACATTGATTTTTACATTGATGTTCAGGTTCAGGTTGACGTTGACATTGACATTGAAATTGATGTTGATGTTGAATACACGTTTACATCTTAACATTGACATTTACATTCAAGTTGATACTTGCATTGACATTTATGTTCACATTGACGATGTAGTAGATGTTGATGTTGATATTGACATTCATGTTGACGTTTGTGTTCACAATGTCATTGGCGATAATGTTGATGTTAACGTTTCTGTTGACGTTCATGTTCACACTCACGTAAACATTAATGTTCACATTCACAATTTACATTGACATTCATGTTGACATTGACATTAATGTTAATGTTCACATTGATGTTCAAATTGATGTTCATGTTGACGTTCAAGTTGACTGTCATATTCATGTTAACGTTGATGTATACATTCACGTTCAAGTTGACGTTAACGTTGACATTCACATTCATATGATGTTCACGTTAACATTCACTCTACATTTACGTTGATGTTCACATTGAAGTTTACATTGAAGTTCATGTTGACATTGACTTTGAATTCATGCTTACGTTCACGTTCATGTTGATGTTCACATTTACGTTAACGTTCAGATTGATGTTGACGTTCATGTTCACGTTAAGGCTTGAGTTATCATTTATGTTAATATTGATGTTGATGTTTACGTTGACACTTATGTGGATGTTGATGGTGACGTTTAGGTATATGTTGATGTTCAGATTTAAGTTCACGTTGACATTGGCATTGCTTTTTACCTTCACATTCATGTTGACGTGTATGTTGATGTTTACATTGATATTAACATTCACATTGATGTTCACATTGATATATACATTCACCTTGACGTTTATGTTAATGTTTATGTTGACGTTCAAGATGATATTTACGTTTACGTTCATATTGACGTTGAGGTTGATGTTCACATTCACATTGACATTAACATTGAAATTTATGTTGACATTCATGATGATGTTCACATTGTCATTGATCTTAGTGTTTGTGTTGACATTGACATTGACATTGACGTTGATGTTCACATTTACATTGATGTTGAAATTACGCTGATGTTTACAATGAAGTTCAAGATGACGTTTATGTTGACGTTCATGTTGACGTTTATGTTTACGTAAACGTTAACATTGACGTTAAAGTTTACGTTTTCGTTGATGTTCACGTTCACATTGAAGTTCATGTTCATGTTAACCTTGATGTTGACGTTCATGTTGAAGTTCACATTTGATGTTGACATTGATGTTCACATTAACGTTGACATTTATGTTGACATTTACATTGACGTTGACATTGATGCATATTCCTAGTGATGTTTACATTCACGTTGATATTGATATCGACGTAGATGTTCACGTTGACATTTACGTTGATGTTGATGTAGACATTGACATTTATGTTCACATTGTCGTTGATGATAACTTTGATGTTAATTTTTATGTTGACGTTCATGTTCACGTTAACATTCACATTCGCAATTTATGTTGATGTTGAAGTTGATGTTTACATTTACACTCAAGTTGACGTTGACATTTACATTCACGTTGATGTTAAATTGACATTGACATTTGTATATACGTTGATGTTCACAATGAAGTTGACGTTAACATTCACATTTGCATTTAATTTCATTTTCACCTTGACGTTCATGTTGATGTTTATGTTTGTGTTGACGTTGAAATTGACATTGACGTTCATGTTGATGTTGACATTTATGTTTACATTGACGTTCACATTGATGTTGAAATTGATGTTCACGTTGATGTTGACATTAACATTGATATTCTTGTAGATGCTTACATTGACGTTAACACTTATGTTGATGTTTAAGTCACCATTAATATTGACATTCAAGTTGACATTCACTTTGACGTTCACACTGAAGTACACGTTCACGTTGACGTTCACATTCACATTTATGTTCATCTTCATATTTACATTTACGTTGATGTTCACGCTAACGTTCACGCTGATATTTATGTTGACATTTACGTTGAGGTTGATATTGACGTTCACATTCACCTTCACATTGAAATTCACATTAGTGTTCGCGTTGACATACACATTGACGTTCAGGTTGACAGTATCATTGATGTCGCATTGACGTTTACGTTGACGTTCACGTCATATTTACGTTGAATTCACCTTGATGTTTCAGTTAAAATTTACAATTGATGTTCACGTTGACATTCACGTTCATGTTGAGGTTTACGTTGATGTTTACGTTAATATTGATATTGACGTTTATGTTTACGTTGATACTTTTATAGACGTTCACATTGGTGTTGACATTGAAGTTGACATTCACGTTGATGTTCAAATTGACATTGACGTTGACATTTACGTTAACATTTATATTGACATTGTCGTTGATGTTCGAATTCACGTTGACATTGACGTAAACTTTTACGTTCACTTTGATATTAACGTTCACGTTGATGTTTACGATGATGTTCACATTGACCTTCACATTGACGTTTACATTTAAGTATACATTCACATTCACGTTGATGTTTATGTTCACATTTATATTGACGTTGATTTTTACGTTGACGTTCACATGCATATTCACGTTGATGTTCATGTTGCCGTTTACATTCACGTTGACATTGACGTTCACGTTCACATTGATATTCACGTTGACTTTCATGTTAACATTGACGTTGACGTGCACATTGACGTTCACATTTAAGTTAACATTCACATTAACATTTACGTTAATGTTCATGTTAATATTGATGTTCACGTTGACATTGACATTCACGTTAATATTTATATTCATATTGATGTTGATTTTCACATTTACATTGATGTTGATGTTCACATTGACTTTCAAGTTGACGCTCACGTTGACGTTCACATTCACATTGACGTTGACATTCACATTCATGCTCATGTTGACGTTTGCGCTGACGTTTAAGTTGACATTTACGTTCATATTGACGTTCACATTCACCTTGACGTTGACATGAAATTCACGTTTACGTTGAGATTCACGTTCATATTAATGTTCACGTTCACATTTATGTTGACGTTCATATTGATGTTGATATTGACATTGACGTTTATGTTGACATTGATGTGGACATTGACATTGACGTTCATGTTCACGTTCATGTTGACGTTGACGATGACATTGACATTGATGTTGACGTTGAATTCACATTTACGTGTTCACATTGACTTTGATGTTTAAAATGATGTTTGTATTGATATTTATGTTGACGTTGACATTAATGCTGACGTCAACATCGACGTAGATGGTGACATTGACATTGATATTGATATTGATATTGACATTCACGTCGACGTTTGTGTTCACATTGTCATTGACACTAATATTAATGTTAATCTTTATGTTGACGTTCATGTTCACGCTCACGTAAACGTTAACGTTCAGATTCATAACTTACGTTGAGGTTCATATTGACATTGAGTTTAATATTGACGTTCACGTTGATGTTCAAATTGACATTTACGTTGACGTTCAAGTTGACGGTCATATTCGCGTTGACATTGATGTATACATTCATGTTACCGTTCACGTTCACGTTGACATTGACATTCATATTGATGTTCAAGTTAAAATTAACTTTGCATTTACGTTGATATTCACATTGAATTTTACATTGAAGTTCACATTGAAGTTGACGTTGAATTCACGCTTATTTTGACGTTCAATGTCACCACGGAGTCTAGAACCCAGAGGAGACCGACGTCATTGACCTCTCAGAGATTGCAGACAAGCCTACTTAGGTCATTCTTACTTCGTCTAGGTTAATTTTAGCGGAAAATTTGAAGCTTTTTGTTTCTTAACATACATACTAATTATTCCATTAGATTTATAATTGTTCACCATCAATCATCTAATATTAAGATCATCAAATGAAAGAAATAGTTTAATATAGCATTAAATATATACTTGCCAAAATGGCACCAATACAATGTGTGAACAAAAGTGGAAAGAAACGCTAGTGGAACATACTCCACTTGCCCAATCCTATGACTAAGCTAGAATATAGTGGGCAATCATCCTCGAAAGCATGAGGGCCTACGAAGTCCGGATGAATGCTTCACGTCCGGATATTTGCAGCATCAACCTGCAGCTCTAGCATCCACCTCCACCTGCACCTAAAATTGTAGTGTTGCATAGGGTTAGTACACACTTGTACTAAGTATTGGTATATGCAATCACACACCAAGTCCATGCATGAAAAAGAATAGCTCTTTCCTAACAACATGATTATGAAAAGTCATGTCAGTGGACTTGCCAAATTGGGATTAGTAAAGTTAGTAAGCTTTCGGAATTTTAATTAGGAAATTCAGTGATCTTTCCAAATTTGGATTAGGAAAGTCATTCCATGAGAGTAACATGCATCATCATACTTATCATATTGCACACAACACATAACATCTTACACATAACACAGATCATATTGCATATAGCACATATCATCTTTATATATCATCCTTTCATATGCCATGAGACCTTGGAATCATGGACATAACATCAAGACTTACAAAAATTAGGGATCAACATATGGGACCTCAACTAGGGAGCCTTCTTTAGTAAACACAGAGTTTGTTTCATTCATTCTTACGTACTTCTTTTCATTCATTCATAAGCTAGTGTGAACACCAGATATACCTAGGACGTAGTTTAAGACATTCATTGGGTTCGCTTTTCAATGATCAAGAATTACCTAGTGTCATTACATAAGTCTAGCTCACATCTTGATTATCCTATCCTAACACCTTTGGTATCATTCATTTCATTATGTGCATCATTTGGGGCTGACCTCATTCATTCATTGGGAACTTTAAATTTAACTGACATATATCATGTGAGCATCATGAAATCCAGTGTCTCCCCCACACTAAAAGAGGTGGAATCACCGGCAAAAGTGACCCAAAATATGCTAGCGTACGTGGGAATTTAACCCCGCCAGATCCCTATATTGGCAGTATAGATTCCAAGACTATGAGATATAAGGAGACCCATGCCCGGCAAGCCGGACAGTCTCATTTCATGAGAGTTACGTGAACCTTCGCCCTTCCCGAAGGAAGGCATCACCGCTCATAGCTAGTCTACAGGTTCTCTGTATAATGTTCCATTACATTCAACTCATACGTCATGAAAGTTGGCTTCTAGTATTGGGACATCATAGCTCAATAGATGATTTCTCATCTCATCATTAGTATTTAGTGTGTTAATCTCAATACATTCATTAGAGTGTTCATAGAGACTAGTCTCTTCATTAACTTTCAGCTCTCATAGGTGAGTATGTTTTGGAAACATTTACTTGGGCTCATTTAAGATTGATCTCATCTTTTATATTAGCCTCATATCATGTTTTCACAACATTCATTAACATTAGCACATTTGCTCATCATAATTACTCACCCCTTTTTACGTGAACGTTCATATCATCATATGCCAATGCGCTTGGCCATTTGGTGTGTTTCACACTCTTACTTAACCCTTCTAGGGTTTCATCAATTCATTGTTCATTTCATCATATGCCAATGCACTTGGCGATTTAGTGTATTTTACACTCGTACTTAACCCTTCTAGGGTTTCATCATTTCATTGTATATATGTTAGGTTCACTTATTTTTAAATGTATGCTAGACTTATGGGTCAACACATACAAACCATGAGGATTCATTCATAGTTTATCCTAAGATAATGTAGTACAAGACTTATGCATCTTGTATGTATGACAAGATCTCAATTTTGATCTAAGTAGATGACATTATTTTTGAACATCTAATTCACGTATGACTTATGTATCAATACGGAATTTGGTCTAGGGAACCCAAGTTCGAATCTCTTGGACAACACTTCCATTTTTCATTGATTTTAGTTTTAGTCCACATAACATTGGGACCCTAGATGAGCCCCAACATCATCATTCCCTCTTTATTTTTCTCCTTGAAATCTCCTCTTACTTGGCCGAGGGGTAGTGGGATCAAACCCCCACAACCCCTTTTATTTTTTCATTAAATTCTCCTTGCCCAATTCGTATAGACTATGAGGTTGTGGGATCAAATCCCCACTACCTCTATTTATTTTTCTTTTATTTCGCAGCCTGCATAGAGGTCGTGGGTTCTATTCCCACGCCTTACCTTTTTTTTCTTTTTATTTTCCTTTTCTCCTTTACTCTCCTTCACAGCTTTGAGGTCGTGGGTTCGATTCCCTCGCCTCACATTCCTTTTCTATTGTTATTATTTTTTCCTTTGCTTCCACTCGCTGCCTGGAGGTCGTAGGTTCGATTCCCATGCCTCCCACTTTATTTTTATTAATTTTTGTACTTTGCTTTTCTGCCAGCACACCCAAGATCAATCCCCCTTGGCCCCATTTACCTTTTCACGTTTTAGTGATTTTCAAGGGTGAGGTCGCGAGTTCGATTCTTAATGACCTCACCTAATTTATACCCATTTAATTTCAAGATTTATACATCTGTGTTAAGCTGAAACCAACTTATACTTTGCTTGAAATTTTTTTCACATTTTCCAGCTCACATCCTTTAACATTTACACTTGAATTCATAGGGTAATTTGTAGATAATTTATAATGGGGTAAATTTTTAATCTATTCTTTTATCCAAAAAATTGATATTTAAATCAGCCACACTTTCATATTAATGAAAATCACGATTTATATAGGTTTGTTCACGTAAAATAACAACCAAAACATTATCAGTTTTGGAGCCTTAATCCAAGAACACATAGTCACTGCCACATTTTTGCACACACATGCACATAGTTTCAGAACACATATGTTATATTTCATACGATTTCAAGTACACAAACATAATCATATCAATCACGAAAACATAATATACACCTCAATCTACCAGCAATCATACCCAACCTACGATTAATTGGGAGCTAGTGACAAGGGCATGCAAAAGGGGAAACAATCCTAGTTTTTTGGACGAATAATATGAACCTTAAGGTCTCTTGGGAAAGTGACCAAGAGATAAGAAAGCCCATAACTTTTTGACGTTAAACTCTTGATTTAATGACCAAAAACTTCATCAAATAACACGTCTAAGCCTCCTCAATATTAACTCCACTCGAATGACAACCTCCCATTAGCCTAGTGTGCGATTAACGATTGTTTTCTTGTAATTTCGTGTGAGTTCTTCAAGTGTGTAAAACTTGGTTTATTTTTCTGCTTTTGTATCTTATTTTTTGCAGATAAATGTATGTGGAGAATGAATAAGAGACATTTATCATGAGAGTGGAGAGATAAACATGAGAGAGTGGGAGTTGTAGGATATTTAGGAGTCTACTTGTAGGACTTAGTCAATAAGGTTTTGTTTATTTAATAAAAATGTGATTTTTATTTTATTTTAAATAAGCTAATGAATAATAATTATTAATTAATAGCATTAATTCAATAGCTTAAATAAAAATCACTTTAATTCATTGGTTCCACCTAGGTTCGAATCGGGTGGAGCAAGACTTCACTTCATATGCCTATTTTCCGCCCCGTCTCCCAAAATTTCCCTTCTACCTTTTTAATTAGATAATTAATTACATATTTAGGGTAATTATGGTACTACCCTAATATATGAAAAAGACCATTTTACCCCTAGACCCTTCAAACCTAAGATTTTCCCTTTTTTATGTCTGGTAAAGACTCGTTCAAGTAAATCTTCGTATTCGAGATCCCTACATTGTTGGACCCAACCTTTTATATCTCCACTAACTCCCCAAGTTAGATGGTTTTCCTGTAGCAAGGGTTAAGAGGTCTGGTTCTACACGCATCAATCCGTGTGAACTCGATCTAATCGTAGGCATAGTAGACACAATAAGCATTACTTAGCATATTCATTTTTAGGGTTGTTAAATTCATGTTAACGTTCACGTTTATGTTGACGTTCACATCGACGTTGACGTTGACGTTCATGTTAAGGTTAAAGTGGACAGTTACGTTAATGTAGATTTTGATGTTTAGGTTTATGTTGACACTTATGTGGACATTGATGTGGATGTTTAGGTATACGTTGACGTTCACCTTGACGTTCACGTTTATCTTCACATTGACATTGATATTGACATTTATGTTCACGTTCGCGTTCATATTGACTTGTACACTGACATTAATATTTACGTGCACATTGACATTCACATTGACGTTAAGATTTACGTTGACATTGATGTTCACATTCACAATGACGTTTATGTTAATATTTACGTTGATGTTTACATTGACGTTCACGGTCACGCTGATGTTCACATCGATGTTGAGGTTGATGTTCACATACACGTTGACGTTAACATTGACGTTCACATTAATGTTAATGTGCATGTTTGTATTGATGTTATTGTTGACATTCATGATGATGTTCACATTGACGTTGATGTTAATGTTGATTGTGACGTTGATGTTCATGTTTACATTAACGTTTAAATTTATGCTGATGTTTACATTGAAGTTCAAGCTGACATTTATGTTGACATTCATGTTGACGTTTAAGTTTATGTGGAATTTGACGTTCAAGTTTACGTTTATGTTGACATTCACATTTATGTTGAAGTTCACGTTCATGTAAATATTAATGTTGACGTTCACATTGACGGATGGCGTTCACATTAATATAGACATTTATGTTGACATTCACATTCACATTGACGTTGATGTTCATGTTAATATATAATATTACTGTTACGTTTATGTTGACATAGATTTTGAAGTTGATGTTGACTTTTAAGTTGACGTTGACATGGACGTTGACGTTTACATTAACGTTTATGTGTACCTTGATGTTTATATTGACGTTAACATTCGTGTTTACATTGATGTTCAAATTTACGTTGATATTCATGTTTACATTGACGTTCAAATTTACGTTGACGTTCATATTTACCTTGACGTTCATGTTAATGTTTATGTTTACTTTCACATTGAAATTGACGTTGATATTAACATTGATGTTGACATTTGCATTGACATTAAATTCACGTTCATGTTTATGTTGACGTTGATATTCACGCATATGTTTACGTTAATGTTGATGTTAAAGTTGATGTTGACGTTGACGTTCACCTTGACGTTGACGTGGAATTCACATTTATGTTAAGGTTCACGTTTACATTGAAATTCATGTTCATATTTATGTTAACATTGATGTTGATATTGACGTTGATGTTTACTTTGACATTTAAGTTGATGTTCACATTTACATTGAAGTTTATATTGATGTTGATGTTCACGTTCATGTTCACATTGACGTTGATGTTGATGTTCTTTTTGACGTTGATGTTGACGTTGATGTAGATGTTGACATTGACGTTAACATGGACATTGACATTTACGTTCACATTATCGTTGATAATAACTTTGATGTGAACGTTTATGTTGACGTTCATGTTAATGCTCACATTCACGTCAACGTTCACATTTGCAATTTACTTTGATCTTGACATTGATATTGACATTCACGTTCACATTGACATTGACGTTGACGTTCACGTTGATGTTCAAATTGAAGTTCACGTTGACGGTCTAATTAATGTTGACATTGACATTCACGTTCATGTTGACATTTACGTTGACGTTCATGTTAACGTTAATGATGACATTCACATTGTCGTTTACATTCAAGTTGACGTTGATGTTGACATTGATATTGACGTTCACATTTACGTTGATATTCACATTCACGTTCATATTTACGTTGACGTTCACGTGGATGTGGACATTCACGTTAATGTTAACATTGACGTTCACATTAACATTAACGTTAACATTGATATTCACGTTAACGTTAACGTAAATGTTGACACTCACATTACCTTTAACATAACATTTACATTTCCATTTACATTGACGTTGACATTCACGGTCACGTTCATATTGACATTGACATTCATGTTAAGGTTTTTATTGATGTTGAAGTTGACGTTCACATTTACGTTGATGTGGATATTCAAGTTCACATTGATGTTGATGTTCACGTTCACGTTAACGTTATTGATAACTCTTAGGTTAATGTTGATGTTGACGTTCAGGTTCATAGTGACGTTCACATTGACGTTGATGTTCACATTTAGGTTCACATTGACATCGACATTCCCATAAATGTTCACGTTCAAATTCACGTTCTTTTCTAAGCTGACATTTACGTTGATATTTACGCTGACGTTTATGATGACATTCACTCTAATGTTATGTTCACACTCAGGTTGATGTTAACATTGAAGTTGAAGTTCACGTAGTCCTTCAAGTGGATGTTGAAGTTGATGTTCACATTCATGTTGACGTTCACATTAATTTTTTAGCATTGACATTCACGTTGACATTCACATTGACATTCATATTGACGTATACATTGACATTGATGTTGAAGTTGACATTCACATTGACGTTCATGTTAAAACTGATGTTGACATTCATATTGACGTTCACATTTATGTTTATATTCACGTTCACTTTGATGTTCACGATTGACATTTACTTTTGCATTCACGTTGACGTTGACGTTGATGTTCATGTTCAATTGACGTTGACGTTTACATTCATGTTGACATTCAAGTTCACATTTACATTGACGTTGATGTTCACATTTACATTGACGTTTATGTTAATGTTGATAACATTTACGTTGACGTTCACATTTATATTGACGTTCACATCAATATTGAGGTTGATATTATCATTCATGTTTACGTTAACATTGACGTTCATATTTATGTTCACGTGCACGTTCATATTGATGTTTATGTTGACATTCATGATGATGTGCACATTGATGTTGACGTTAGTGTTGACGTTGATGTTGACATTGACGTTGATGTTCATGTTTACTTTGACATTGATGTTGACGTTTATACTGATGTTTATGTTGACATTTACGTTGATGTTTACGTTGAAGTTCATATTCACATTGATGTTGACGTTGACGTTCACGTCACGCTGAAGTTCACGTTCATGTCAACATTAATGTTGATGTTCACGTTGATATTTACATTGGTATTCATGTTAACATTGACACTGATGTATACATTGACATACACATTACATTAATGCTCACATTCATATTCACATTTACGTTAACGTTCATGTTGATGTTATCATTCATGTTGACATTAACGTTCACATTGACGTTAACATTGACATTGACGTTCACCTTCACATTCACATTGACATTGATGTTCTCATTGACTCTTACATTGATGTTGACATTGAGGTTTACATAGACATTGATATTGACATTCACATTGACGTTCACGTTGATGTTCAAGTTCATGTTGACATTTAAATTGTTGTTCACATTCATGTTGCTATTCATGTTCACATTCAAGTTAACATTTATGATGACATTCATCTTTAAGTTTACGTGCATATTGAAATTCACGTTCATGTTCACATTGATATTGACGTTGAAGTTCACATTAACATTGATGTATATGTTGAAATTCACATTTCCAATTTACATTGATGTTGCCGTTGATGTTGACATTCACATTCACATTGACATTGACATTGATGTTCACGTTGATGTTCAAATTGAAGTTCACATTGACGGTCTTATTCACGTTGACGTTGACATTCACGTTCATGTTAACATTCACATTAACATTAACATTGACGTTAATGCTGTCATTTACATTGAAGTTGATGTTAATGTTCATATTGACATTGACGTTCATATTTATGGTGACGTTCACATTCACGTTCTTAGTTAGGTTGATGTTCATGTTTATGTGGACATTCACATTAACGTTAATGTAAACATTGACGTTCACGTTAACGTGAACATTAATGTTGACATTCAGATTAACATTCTTAGTTACGTTGACTTTCATGTTGATGTGGACATTCACGTTAATGTTAACATTGAAGTTCATGTTAACATGAACGTTAATGTTGACGTTCACATTAACTTTAATATTGATGTTCACATTGCCGTTTTCAGTGACGTTGACATTCACGTTTACGTTCGAGTTGACGTTGACATTCATGTTAACGTTTTTATTGAAGTTGACGGGGATGTTCACATTCACATTGATATTGATTTTCACGTTCACGTTAACATTCTTGATGACTCTTAGGTTGATGTTGATGTTGATGTTGACGTTCAGGTTCACATTGACGTTCACGTTGACGTTGATATTCACATTTAGGTTCACATTAACATCGACATTCCCATTGACGTTAATGTTCATGTTCAAATTCATGTCTAGGATGACGTTTACATTGACATTTACACTAACGTTTATGATGACATTCACACTGACATTTATGTTCACACTCACATTGATTTTAACGTTAAAGTTGAAGTTCACGTAGTCATTCATGTTTATGTTGAAGTTGATGTTCACATTCATGTTGACATTAACATTAATGTTAACATTGATATTCACGTTGACGTTCACACTGACGTTGATGTTGACGTTGACATTGAAGTTCACATTGACATTGACGTTGAAGTTGACGTTGACATGAATGTTCATGTTACAATTGAAACTGACGTACACATTGACGTTCATATTTACGTTTACATTCACGTTCATTTTGACGTTCACGTTTAAATTAACATTGATGTTGATGCTGATGTTCATGTTCAATTGACATTGATGTTTACATTCATATTGACGTTCTAGTTGACATTTATATTGATATTGACTTAGATGTTGATGTTGAAGTTGATGTTTACGTTGTCGTTGATATGGACGTTTACATATACAGTGGCGTTGATGTTTATGTGTATGTTGATATTCACATTGACATTGATGTTTACATTGACGTTGATGTTCACATTTACATTGATGTTTATATTAACCTTGATAACGTTCACGTTGATGTTAACATTCATATTGATGTTCACATCGACGTTGAGGTTGATATTCATATTCATGTTGACTTTAATGTTGACGTTCACATTGATGTTCACGTGCACGTTAATGTTGACATTCATGATGATGTGCACGTTGACGTTGAGGTTAATGTTGATATTGGCATTGATGTTCATGTTTATGTTGACGTTGATGTTGACGTTTATGCTAATATTTACATTGACATTTACGTTGACGTTTAATTTTATCTTCACGTTCATATTGATGTTGACGTTGACATTGACATTCACGTTCATGTCATCGTCAATGTTGATGTTCACATTCATGTTTACATTGACATTCACGTTAACATTGACATTGACGTTCACATTTATGTTGACGCTCACATTCACGTTGATGTTCATGTTCACATTTACTTGACATTCATATCGATGTTATCATTCATGTTGACGTTAACGTTCACATTGACGTTCACATTGACATTGATGTTCACCTTCAGTTTCTTATTGATGTTGATGTTCAAATTGACGCTTTTATTGATGTTCACATTGAGGTTTACGTTGACATTGATGTTAACATTCAAGTTGATGTTCACATTGACGTTTACCTTGATGCTCAAGTACACATTGATATTGACATTGACGTTCACATTTATGTTGACATTCACTTTCACGTTCAAGTTAACGTTTACATTGACGTTCACATTTTTAAGTTTACATGCACGTTGACGTTCACGTTCGCATTGATGTTGACGTTGAAGTTCACATTCACATTGATGTAAGCATTGACGTTCACATTGACATTTGCGTCGATGTTCACATGCACATCCACGTTCATGTTGACATTCACGTTGACGTTTATGTTTATGTTGAAGAAGTTGATGTTAATGTTGACGTTAATGTTTACATTGACGTTCATATTTACATTCACGTTGATGTTTATGCTAATGTTTTCATTAACGTTCAAGATGATGTTTACGTTCACATTGATGTTCAAGTTTATGTTTGCATTGAAGTTCATGTTAATGTTGACGTTCAAATTGAGGTTGACTTTGACATTCACATTCATGTTTACATTGAAATTTACGTTAGCGTTGATGTTGGCGTACATATTGACGTTCAGGTTGACATTAGCATTGACGTTGCATTGATGTTTACGTTGACGTTCGCACCACATTTATGTTGAATTAATGTTGATGTTGACATTCACATTCACATTGACATTGACATTGACGTTCACATTGAGGTTTACATTGTTGTTTACGTTAATATCGATATTGATGTTTACGTTTATGTTGACACTTATATCGACGTTTTTAATACTGTTGACATTGATGTTACCGTTCATGTTGATGTTAAAGTTTACGGTCATATTCACATTGACGTTGACATAAATGTTCACGTTCACATTGACATTTGTGTTCATGTTAATATTCACATTGATGTTTAAGTTGATGTTCACATTGACGTTCACATTGAGGTTTACAATTAAGTTCAGGTTGATGTTCACGTTGATGTTTATGTTCACGTTCAGGTAGACATTGATGTTTACGTTGACGTTCATGTGCACTTTTACGTTATCATTTAAGGTGTTGTTTACATTGATGTTGACATTGACGTTCACATTCACATTGACGTTCACGTTAACTTTCAAGTTAATATTGATGTTGACATACACATTGACATTCAGGTTTAAGTTAACATTCACGTTCACATTCACATTACATTAATGTTCACGTTAATGTTGACATTTCCGTTGAAATTAACATTTACATTAACATTTATAATGATATTGACGTTGAAGTTTATGTTCATGTTAAGGTTTAAGTTGATATTTACGTTAATATTGATGTTGACATTCACCTTTACGTTGACATTGACGTTCAAGTTGACGTTCACGTTGATGTTCACATTCACTTTGATGTTGACATTCACGTTCATGTTCATGTTGACGTTTATGCTGACATTTATGTTGACGTTTACTTTCACATCGACGTTTACATTCACCTTGATGTTGATGTGGAATTCACATTTATGTTGAGGTTCACGTTCATGTTAATGTTCACTTTCACATTTATATTGACGTTCATGTTGATGTTGAAGTTTACATTGACGTTGACATTGATGTTCACGTTAATATTGATGTTGACATTAACGTTGATGTTGATGTTCATGTTGAATTCACGTTTACGTGTTCACATTGACGTTGATGTTCAAGATGATGTTTGCGTTGATATTTGTGTTGATGTTGATGGTAATGTTGACGTTGGCGTCGATGTAGATGTTGACATTGATATTGACATTCACGTTGATGTTTGTGTTCACATTGTTGTTAATGATAACATTTATGTTAACGTTTATGTGTATGTTCATGTTCATGATCACGTAAACATTGATGTTCACATTTATAATTTACATTGACATTGACTTTAAAGTTGACATTCAAGTTGAAGTTCAAATTGACGTTACGGTCATATTCACGTTGACATTGACATATGCATTCATGTTCACGTTCACGTTCATGTTGACATTCACGTTCATGTTGATGTTCACATTAACATTCACTCTACATTTACATTGTTGTTAACATTTAAGTTTAAATTGAAGTTTACATTGACGTTGATATTGAATCCGCGCTTACGTTATTATTCACGTTCACATTCACATTTATGTTGATGTTACACATTGATGTTGACGTTCTCATTAAATTTCACGTTAAGGTTTAAGTTTACATTTACGTTAATGTTGATGTTGACATTTATGTTTACGTTGACACTTATGTGGACATTGATGTTGACGTTTAGGTATACGTTGACGTTCACCTTAACATTCCTATTAAAGTTCACTTTGACATTGACATTGACGTTGATGTTCACGTTCACCTTTATGTTGATGTGTAAGTTGATGTTAACGTTGACGTGCATGTTGACATTAACATTGACGTTGACATTTATGTTGAGTTGATGTTCACATCCTTATTGATATTTTTGTTAATATTTACGTTGACATTTAAGATGACGTTTATGTTGATGTTCATGTTCACGTTGAAGTTTACATCGACGTTGAGGTTGATGTTCACATTCACGTTGACCTGAACGTTGACGTTCACGTTAATGTTTATGTTGAAATTCATGATGATGTTCATATTGACGTTGACGTTGACATTGACATTGACATTGATGTTCATATTTACATTGACATTGACGTTTCCACTGATGTTTATATTGAAGTTCAAGCTGATGTTTACATTGACGTTCATGTTACGTTTACGTTTACGTTCTCATTCTTGTTGACGTTGATATTTATGTTAATGTTCACATTCACGTTGACGTTTATGTTGATGTTTATATTGACGTTTATGTTGACGTTCATGTTCATGATGACGTTTACATTGATGTTCAGGTTGACGTTGATGTTCATGTATACGTTGATGTTGATGTTTATGCTGATGTTTACAATGAAGTTCAAGCTGATGTTTACATTGACATTGACGTTGACATTGTTGTTTACGTTCACATTCATGTTAACGTTCAAGTATACGTTTATCTTGACATTCACGTTCATGTTAAAGTTAATATGGACGTTCACATTGACGTTAACATTAACGCTGACATTTTTGTTGATATTCATATTGACGTTGACGTTGATATTCCTGTTCCTATTGACGTTGATGTTCATGTTCTCGTTGACGTTTACATTGTTATTGACATTGACATTAACCGAGATGTTAATGAATACGTTGACATTGACATTTATGTGTACATTGATGTTTACATTGAAGTTTACATTCATGTTCACGTTTACGTTCAAATTTACGTTGACGTTCATGTTTACCTTGACATTCATGTTGATATTTATGTTTATGTTCACATTGCAATTAACATTGACATTGATGATGGCACTGATATTTACGTTTACATTGACATTCACGTTGATGTTGATGATGATGTTAATATTCACGCAGATGTTTACACTTACGTTGAGAGTAACATTGACGTTGACGTTCAAGTTGATGTTCACGTTGACGTTCAAGTTGAATTTCACCTTGACGATCACGTTCATGTTCACATTTATGTTGATGTTCATGTTGACGTTGACGTTGACTTTGACATTTAAGTTGACGTTCATGTTGATTTTGACGTTTAAATTGACATTGATGCTTATTTTTATGTTCACCTTGACGTTTTCGTTCACGTTCTCGTTGACGTTGACGTTGACATTCACATTTACATTGACGTTGATAAAAATATTCACGTTGATATTGACATAGACGTTGACGTTTATTTTCACATTGTTGTTGATGCTAACTTTGATGTTAATGCTTATATTGATGTTCATGTTCACGCTCACGTTCATATTAATGTTCACATTCAAAATTTACGTTGACGATGACATTGACGTTAATGTTGACATTCACATTCACATTAACATTGACATTGACGTTAAAGTTGATGTTCCAATTGACACTCACATTGATGGTGATATTCATTTTGACATTGACTTTAATGTTCATGCTGACATTCACATTGACATTCACGTTAATGTTAGCATTGATGTTCACATTGTCATTTAACTTGACGTTGACATTGATGTTCATATTAACATTGACGTTCATGTTGACGTTGATATTGACGTTCATATTTATGTTGATGTTCACGTTCACGTTCACATTAACATTGACGTTCTCATTGATTTGGTCTTTCTCATTAACATTAACGTTAACGTTCATGTTAACTTTAACGTTGTACTTCACGTTGCCATTTACATTGATATTGACATTCACATTCACATTTTAGTTGACATTGACATTCACATTAATGTTTTTACTAACGTTGACATAGACTTTCACATTAATGTTGACATGAACGTTCAAGTTCACATTGATGTTGACGTTCACGTTCACATTAATATTCTCGTTGACTCATACATTGATGTTGATGTTGACGTTGATATTGATGTCGACATTCAGGTTCATGTTCACGTTCACGTTCACCTTGGCATTGGCGTACACGTTCACGTTTAGTTTCACATTGACATCGACATTCCCATTGACATTCAGGTTCACGTTCATGTACATGTTGACATTTATGTTGACATTTATGCTGTCGTTTATGTCATTCATGTTGACGTTTATATTTACATTTTTGTTAATGTGGAAGTTGACGTTCAAGTATTCGTTTACGTTGATGTTGAAGTTGACGTTCACATTCTTATTGAAGTTCACATTAACATTAACATTGACGTTCATATTGACGTCGACATTGACATTGACGTTGACGTTCATGCTAACATTGACGTTCATGTTTGTCACAACCGGATCTAGACACAAGACGAGACCGGCGTCATTGACCTCTCAAAGATCGCAGACAACCCTACATATGTCATCCTTACTTCATGTAGGTTAATTTTAGCGAAAAATTTGAATTTTTTGTTTTGTAACATGCATGTAATTCATTCTACATAAATTCATATACATTCACCATAAACCATCTAACATTAAGAACATCAAATGAAAGAAATAGTTCAATACTTCATTAAGTATATACTTGCAAAAATGGCACCAATACAATGTCTGAAATAAAAAGGAAAGAAACGGTAGTGGAACATACTCCACTAGCTCAATCCTATAACTAAGCTACAATATAATGGGCAAGCCTCATCGAATGCATGAGCTCCTACCAATTCCGGATGAATGCTCCACGTCCGGATAGCTTCAGCATCGATATGTAAGCTCTAACATCCACCTATGCCTGCACCTAAAAATGTAGAGTTGTATGAGATTATTACACACTAGTACTAAGTATTGGTATATGCAAGCTTACACCAATAACATGCATGATTAAGAATAGCTCTTTCCTAACAACATGATTTATGGAAAGTCAAGTTAGTGGACTTGCCAAATTTGAATTAGGAAAGTCAGGGGACTTGCAAAATTTGAATTAGGAAAGTTATGGGACTTGCCAAATTAGTCTTAGAAAAGTCATGCCATGAGAGTAAAATGCATCATCATACATATCATATTGAAAACAACACATAACATCTTACACATAGCACATAAAATATTTCATATAGCATATAACATATTTCATATCATTCGGTCATATGCCATGAGATCTTGGAATCATGGACTTGAAATTAAGACTTCCGGAAATAAAGTCTCAACATATGGGACCTCAACTAGGGAGAATTCTTTAGAAAACACAGAATCTGCTTCAATCATTCATACATACTTCATTTCTTTCATTCATAAGATAGTGTAAACACTAGCCATACCTAGGATGTAATTTAATACTCTCATCGGGTTTGCAGTGCAATGATCAAGAATAACCTAGTTTCATTACCTGAGTCTAGCTCAACTCTTGATTTTCCTATCCTAACACATTTGGTATCGTTCATATCAATGTGTTCATCATTTGCGGCTGGCCTCATTCATTGATTTGGGAACTTTAACTTTAACCGACATAGATCATGTGAACATTATGAAATCCAGTGCTTGCTCCACACTAAAAAGAGTTGGAATCACCGGCCAAAGTGACCCAAAACATGCTAGCGTACATAGGGAATTGAACCCTGCTAGATCCTTATATTAGCAGTGTAGGTTCAAAGACTAGGAGATATAAGGAGACTCATACCTGGCATGCGGAAAGTCTCATCTCATGAGAGTTATGTGAACCTCCACCCTTCCCGAAAGAAGGCATCACCGCTCATAGCTAGCCTATCGGTGCTCAACATAAAGTTCCATTACATTCAACTCATACGTCATGGAAGTTGGCTTTTAGTATGAGGACATCATGGGTTAATAGATGATTTCTCATCTCATCATTAGTATTATGTTTCATTAATCTCAATATTTTCGTTAGAGTGTTCATAGAGACTAGACTCTTATTTAGCTTTACACTCTCATAGGTGAGTACGTTTTGGTAACATTTACTTAGGATCATTTGAGATTGATCTCATCTTTCACATTAGCCTCTTATCATGTTGTAACCACATTCATTAGCTTTAGCATATTTGCTCTTGATAATTACTCACCCCTTTTTACGTGAATGTTGATTTCATCATGTGCCAATGCACTTGACACTTTAGTGTGTTTCAGAATCTTACTTGACCCTTCTAGGGTTACATCATTTCGTTACGTTCATCTTAGGTTCACTTACTTTACATGTATGCTAGACTTGTGTGTCTATACATATAAACCATGAGTCTTCAAACATAGTTCGTTTAAGTGATTCATATCTTCCTAAGATTATGTGGTACAAGACTTATGCATCTTGTAAGTATGCCAAGATCTATATTTCGATCTATGTAGGAAACTTTATTTTGAACATTTATTCACGTATGACTTATGTATCAATATGGAATTCGAGCAAGGGAACCCGATTTCGAATCCCTTGGACAACACTAAACATTTTTATTTTGTTTTAGTTTGATCCACACAAGCTCATTATCTTTTATTTTCCTTCTTCCTTAAACCAGTTTTAGTTTTGACCAAAAGGGTGTGGGATCGAACACCTACAACCTCATTTTCTTTACTCCTTAATTTCTTTTATTCTACCATGTGGTTGTGGGTTAGATTCCCACATGCCTGAATTTTTATTTTTCTTTTAGTTCTATATAATGTTTGACACAGAGGTTGTGGGTTCGAACTCCACACACCTCATTCTTATTTTTTTTTAAATTTTTCTTTCATTTCGGTCAAGTCACATGGGTTCGAATCCCACATCCCATAGTCTTTTTAACTCACATTATTTCAATGATTTTTAACATGGTGAGGTCACGGGTTCGATCCTCAGTGACCTCACTTATTTTTCTTCTTTTTACATATCCTATTAAACAACTTTACTTGGCTGAAATTAACCAACAAGGTGTTGGAAATTTGAGTTATATTTTTCAGCTTCTTTTCATCAACATTTTTAGTTAATTCTTAGGGAATTTCGTGAATCATTTAGCTAAAAGAGTTTCACTCAAATCAGCCAAATTATACTTCATATGAACATCACGATTTATAAAAGTTTGTGCACGTGACATAAAACCATAAACATATCCAACCTACGAATCAATGGGAGCTAATGATAGGGACATGCAACGGGGTACAACTCTAGTTTTCGAAATAGATTCATGTGACTTTGAAGGGTCTCTTGGGAAGGGGACCAAGAGTAAGAAAACTCAAACCTTATTTTGACTTTCAATCCTTGAACTTGATTCAAGAATACCTCCTCCAATATCACGTCCAATTCCAAAAGCCTCAACACCAAACTTCGACATAAAAATCCCTCCTTTTTTCCTAACGTTTTTGGTTATGCTTTAGATAATTTTTTAACGTGAATGTTCTTCAAGTGTGAAGAACTTTTAGTTGCTGATCTGTTCTTTTTTTTAGGAAGATATAACGTGAATAGAAAGATAGATATTGATGTGAGAGACAGAGTTAAACGTGAAAGATTTTTTAGGCCTAAATAAAGACTTAGTCAAACTAGGACTCTTTCCAACCTTTAAAAAATATCCGATTTTCCTTTTTCTTAAATAAGCTAATAAATATTAATTAATTACATTAATTTACCAATTTAAATAAAACAATATACATCATTGCTCCCACCTTGGTTCGAACGCGTGTGGAGCAAGATTTTGCTAAAAGGGCAATTTTGGTCCTCTCTCCCATAAATACCCCTCCACCTTATTTATTAAATAATTAATTACATAAGTAGGGTAATTACGATACTACCCTTATCCTGGAAAAAGACCATTTTAACCCTAGACCCTCCAAACGTAAGATTTCCCCTCTTTAAGTCCGATAAAGACTCATCCGGTAAATCTTCGTATTTGAGTGCCCTACATGGCTGGATCCAACCTTTCCTAGCTAAACTAACTTTCCATGTTATTTGGCTTGGATGTCGCAAGGGTTCAGAGGTCTGGTTTCATGCGCATCAATCCGTGTGAACCCGGTCTAATCGTAGGTATTCTAGACACATTAAGCATTACTTAGCATATCAATTTTTTTAGGGTTGTTACATTATTCCCCCCCCCCCC
>NC_028646.1:73716777-73742643 GCF_001406875.1 Solanum pennellii | reverse complement strand
CCCCCCCCCCCCCCCAGGAACAATCATCCTTGAATGACACTAGTAACTATTTAGCATAATGCCTGTCAGATCATAACATAGTTACTATACAAAGTCAAGAAATAGCAATAAAGAACGGAGAGATAAGGAAACTTAGACTTATGAGTAGGAAGTCTAACCTCAAGAGATGAAAAGGTGAGGGTAGCCGAATCTCATATTGGCCTCGGTCTCCCACGTAGAACCATCATCAAGATGATTCCTCCACAATACCTTCACTGTGACAATATCCTTGTTCCTTAGCCGTTGACCGTCTTTCTAAAATCTCAATTGGTACTTCCTCAAGGGACAAGTCCATCGACCCCCAAATCATCAACAGGTAGAATCGGTACTGGATCACCTAGGAACTTCTTTAACATAGAGACATGAAAAACTTGATTAAAAGAAGCTAGCTCCGCAGGCAATGCCAACTGATAGGCCACATCACCCCCACGCTGTAGGATCTCATATGGCCCAACATACCTCGGACTCAACTTCCCCTTCCCGCCAAACCTCATCACCCCCTTCATATATTATATCTTCAAATAGACATGGTCACCAACGTCAAACTCTAAGGGCTGTTTTATAGTTGTTTGCATAAGACATCTGCCGATTGTAAGTAGTAGCAAAACTTGTTGCTAATAACCGTGACCTTCTCTAAAGACTGATGAATGATATCTAGACCAATAATGGATGACTCTCCAACCTAAAACAACCCAACTGGAGACCTAAACCTTCTACCATACAGCGCCTCAAATGGTGACATCCCAATGCTGGAGTGACAGCTATTATTATACGAGAACTCTATCAAAAGGCAGATGGTCGTCCCAGCTACCCCTGAAGTCAATCACACACGCCCTCAACATATCCTCCAATGTGTAAATTGTGCGCTCTGCCTGCCCATCATTTTGAGGATGAAAGGCAGTACTAAGCTTCACCTGTTTGCCTAAGCTCTTCTTGAAGGATCTCCTGAAATGTGAAGTGAATTGTACTCCTCTATCTGAAATGATAAAGGAATCCCATGCTACCTCACAATCTCATCAATGTAGAGTCTCGCATAATCCACTGTTCTGTAAATAGACTTTAGAGGGATAAAATGGGCAGACTTAGTCATCCTATCCACAATAACCCATATTGAGTCATGTTGTCTCCTAGTATTCGGAAGACCAACCACGAAGTCCATATAAATGGCCTCCCATTTTCAAGTTGGAACCTCAATAATATGAGTAAGACCTCCAGGCTTAAGATGTTCTGCCTTAACCCAATGACAATTAGAAGTGCCACATATTCTGCAATGTCCTTCTTAATTCCACCCCACAAATAGATCTTCTTAAGATTATGATGCTTTGTGGTAGATCCTGGATGTATGGAATATATGGAACCATGGGCCTCTACAATTATCCTTGCCCGCAAATCATCCACATCTGGTAAACATAGCCTGTCGTGGTACCTAAATATGTAGTCACCTCCCAATCAAACGACTCATACATTTTAATCAGTACTGAGTCCTTTAACTCCATCAAAACATGATCAAGATGGTGACCCTTCATGACTTCAACTACGAAGGACGATTCGTAACTAGGATGAACTTAAACACCGCCAGTAGTAGAGTCAACTAACCGCACACCCAGTCTGGCAATTCTGTGTACATCTTTCACTAACTCCTTCTTTGAATCCTCAACGTGGGCTGTAATTCCCATGATCATCCTGCTCAAAAAGCATCAGCTACAATATTAGCCTTACCTGAATGATAGTGAACATTCATGACATAGTCCTTCAACAGCTCCAACTATCTCCGCTGACGTAGATTCAACTCTCTCTCCGTGAACATGTATTGTAGACAATTTTGGTCTGTGAACACATCCACGTGCACTCCATACAAGTAATGCCTCGACAGTTTCTATGCAAACACTACAACTTCCAACTCCAAGTCATAAGTGGGATAATTCTTCTCATGAATCTTTAGCTGTCGCATAAGCCATCACCTTACCACCCAGCATAAGGATACAACCAAAACCAACCCTATATGCATAATAATAAACAGTGTAATTCTCACCATACATAGGTAAAGTAAGCACCAGGGCTTAAGTGAGTGTGTTCTTGAGCTCCTGGAAACTCATTTCACAAGTCTCCGTCCATTCAAACTTTGCCTCCTTCTTAGTCAAAGCTGTCAGTGGGGCAGCAATGGAAGTAAAACCCTCTACGAACCTCCGGTAGTAACTAGCTAATACCAAGAAGCTATGGATATCTGTGGGAGTAAGAGGTTTTAGCCAGTTCTCAACAGCATCAGTCTTCCTAGTGTCCACCTCCACACCCTGATCAGACAAAACATGACCCAGGAAGGTCACTGATCTTAGACATAATTCACACTTGCTGAATTTTTCATACATATGATGTTGTCTAAGTACCTGCAAGGTTATTCTCAAATGTTGTTCCTTCTCTTTCCTTGGTCTTATAGTAGATGAGAATGTCATCAATGAATACTATGACAAAAAAATCAAGGTATTCACGAAAGACTCTGTTCATGAGTTCCATAAATGCAGCAGGTGCATTCATGAGACCAAATTACATAACTAGAAACTCGTAATGACCGTAACGGGTACAAAAGGCTGTCTTTGGAATATATTCATCCCTAACCCTAATATGCTTTCTCTTCCTTCTTTCCTCCACTTGTTGGATAGAGACCATAAGGCTTGAAAGGACTATGCGATCATGTAGCATAGATGCCCTACACTCCTCCTCGAGATCCTCAGCAATCTTAGATCCAGTGAAAATGGGAGGATTCATCCTCGTGTAGTCCCTTAACCTGTTAGCCATGGTGCTGCTAGGTGGGTTCTCCCATGGAACACCTTGTTGCTCCGCCTAGGCTGTCATATCTTGAGCTTGTAAAGTGATGGTTTGGGACATCTCTACCAAGGTTGTCCTCACTTCTCCATCTGTCAACCCAGTTGGATTAACAGGAATCTCCACTGCAGTTTATGGAGCCTGGGGAGGAACTTGAATTACCCCAGCAGCTGCTCCTCCTATCTCTACGCCTGCATTTCTCCTTGTATTCATCTTTCTTAATCTCAAGAGTTGATGTTAGATATTCTCTTAGCACCAAGAAATAAGACATTAGAGAAGGCACGATGAGATCAGAAGAAGGGAATTTTCCTACGCATCATGCAGTCTCTAAATCATGATAGTGGTGCACCTCACCACAATTATATAGAAACTGCTTAATATGGTTGATGTGAACTTATTAAATTAGGAATTTAAACTAGTGCTCTGATACCAAGTTTTTAACGACCGGAATCTAGATCCTAGACAAGACCAGCATCGTTAACCTCTCAGAGGTTGCAGACAAGCTACATACGTCATCCTTAATTCATCTAGGTTATATTTAGCGGAAAATTTAATCTTTTTGTTTCGTAACATGCATGTAAGTCATTCCACTTAAATTCATATACGTTCACCATCAACCATCTAACATTAAGAATATCAAATGAACGAAATAGTTCAATATTGCATTAAGCGTAGACCTTCCAATCTCGCACCAACACAATGTCTGAAATAAAAAGGGAAAGAAACGCTAATGGAACATACTCCACTAGCTCAATCATATAACTAATCTAAAATATAATGGGCAAGCGTACTCCAATGCATGACGGCCTACCAAGTCCGGATGAATGCTCTACATCTGGATAGCTTCAACGTCAATCTGTAAGCTCTAACGTCCACTTGTACCTGTACCTAAAAATGTAGAGTGGTATGGGATAAGTACACACTTGTACTAAGTATTGTTATACGCAAGCACTCATCAAGGACATGCATGAGTAAGAATAGCTCTTTTCTAAAACATGATTTATGGAAATTCAAGTCTTTGGACTTGCCGAATTGGGATTAGGAATGTCAGGAGACTTGCCAAATTGCAATTAAGAAAGTCAGGGGACTTCCCAAATTTGAATTAGAAAAGTCAGGGGACTTACCAAATTTGGTTTAGGAATGTCATTCCATGAGAGTAACATGCATCATCATACGTATCATATTGTAAACATAACATAACATATTGCATATAGCACGTAACATATTTCATATCATTCGTTCATGTACCATGAGAACTTGAAATCATGAACATGACATTAAGACTTCCCGAAATGAGGACTCATTATATGGGACCTCAACTAGGGAGCCTTCTTTAGCAAACACAAAGTCTGCATCATTCATTCATACGTACTTCATTTCAGTCATTCATAAGCTAGTGTAAACACTAGCCATACCTAGGATGTAGTGTAAGGCTCTCATCGGGTTTGCTGTGCACTGATAAAGAATAACCTAGTGTCGTTACTTGAGTGTATCTCACCTCTTGATTATCCTATCCTAACACCTTTGGTATTGTTCTTATGATTATGTGCATCATTTGAGGCTGGACTCATTCATTCATTTGGGAACTTTATCTTTAACCCACATAGATCATGTGAGCATCATGCAATCCAGTGTCTGCCCCACCCCGAAAAGAGGTTGAATTGCCGGCCAAAGTTACCCAAAACATGCTAGCGTACATAGGAAATTGAACCCTGCTAGATCCCTATAATTGTAGTATAGGTTCAAAGACTAGGAGATATAAGGAGACCCATACCCGTCATGCCGGAAAGTCTCATCTCATATGAGTTAGGTGAACCTCTGCCCTTCCCAAAAGAAGGAATCACCACTCATAGCTAGCCTATCGGTGCTCTGTGTAAAGTTCTATTACATTCAATGCATTTGTCATGGAAGTTAGATTCTAGTGTGAGAACATCATATCTCAATAGATGATTTATCATCTCATTATAAGTATTAAGTATACATTAATCTCAATACTTTAGTTAGAGTTTTCATAAAGACAGGTCTTTTCTTTAGCTTTACACTCTCATAAGTGAGTAAATTTTGGTAACATTTTCTTAGGCTCATTTGAGATTGCTCTCATCTTTCACATTAGCCTGTTATCATGTTATCAGTATATTCATTTGCTTTAGCATATTTGCTCCTCATATTTCTTCACCCCTTTTTAGGTGAATGTTCATTTCATCATATGCCAATGCACTTGTCCATTTAGTGTGTTTCACACTCTTACTTGACCCTTCTAGGGTTTCATTATTTTGTTACACACATCTTAGGTTAACTTAGTTTACATGTATGCTAGACTTATGAGTCTATACATACAAGCCATGAGGCTTCAATCATAGTTCATTTAAAAGATTCATATCTTCCTAATATTATATGGTACAAGACTTATGCATCTTGTCAGTATGACTAGATCTCAATTTCGATCTATGTAGGAAACTTTTATTATGAAAATTTTTTCACATATGACTTATGTATCAATACGGAATTTTCGCAAGGGAACTCTATTTCGAATCCCTTGGACGACACTTACATTTTTTTGTTTGATCCACACGGCTTGGGGACCCAAGATCGAGCCCCAACGCCTGCTTCTCATTTTGCCTTAATTTCATTCTTTAGTTTTCGTTCGTTTGGGACTTAGAGGATGTGGGATGTAACCCCCACAACCTCAATATCTTTTATTTTCCTTTTTCCATAAACCAATATTTGTTTTGACCAAGAGGGTGTTGGATCGAACCCCCACAACCTCATTTTCTTTTCTCCTTAATTTCCTTTATTCTACCGTGTGGTTGTGGGTTCGATTCCCACATGCCTCAATTTTTATTTTTCTTTTAATTCCCTCTAATGTTTGATAGAGAGGTTGTGGGTTCGAACCCCACACACCTTAGTCTTATTTTTTTAATTTTTCTTTTCATTGCCGGTCAAGTTACACGGGTTCGAATCCCACATGTCACATTCTTGTTAACTCACATTATTTCAATGATTTTTAAAATGGTGAGGTCACGGGTTCGATCCTCAGTGACCTCACTTATTTTTATTCATTTTATATAACTTATTAACAACAATACTTGGCTGAAATTAACCAACAAGGTGCTTGAAATTTGAGTTACATTTTACATCTTGTTTTCATCAACATTTTGAGTTAATTCTTAGGGCATTTCGTGAATCATTTAGCTAATAGTTTTTTACTCAAATCAGCCACATTATTCTTCATATGAACATCACAATTTATACAAGTTTGTGAACGTCAAATACAACCATAAAACATGTCATTCCATGCTCCAATCCGTGTCCAACAGCCACGACGACACACAATTTGCACACATACTAATCACATTGTCTTGAAAAAACATACTTTAATAATCACATAAATCCGAACACACATATATGAACATGATCATAACGAAATCACATTACACCCCTCATTTCTACCAGCAAACATGTCCAACCTATGAATAAATGGGAGCTAGTGACAGGGACATGCAAGGGCGAACAACCATAGTTTTCGTAATAGATTCATCTGAGTCCTAAGGGTCTCTTGGGAAACGGATCAAGAGTAAGAAAACACATAACTTATTTTGAATTTAAACCTTGAACATGATGCCCAAAGACCTGCTCCACACTAACATCTAATTCCGAAAGCTTCAACACCAAACATCAACGGAAAAATCCCTCCCTTTTGCCTAACGTTTTTGGTTCTGTTTTTATTAATTTTTTAACGTGAATGTTCTTCAAGTGTGAAGAAATTTTAGTTGCTGATCATTTCTTGTGATTAGGAAGAGAGAACGTGAAAAGAAAGAGAGATATTGACATGAGTGAGAGAGTAAAACGTGAAAGGTTGTTTAGGCTTAGGTAAAGACTTAGTCAAACTAGGACTCTTTCTTTTACTTAAATCAGATAATAAATGTTAATTAATTACATTAATTTACGAATTTAAATAAAAAATTTAAATCATTGCTCCAACCTAGGTTCTAACCCGGGTGGAGCAAGATTCTGCCAAAATGGCAATTTGGGCCCTCTCCCCCAAAAATACTCCTCCACCTTATTAATTAAATAATTAATTACATATTTAGGGTAATTATGATAGTACCCTTATCTAGGAAAAAGACCATATTACCCCTATACCCTCCAAACTTAAGATTTCCCTTCTTTAAGTCCGGTAAAGACACATCCGGGTAACTTCGTATTTGGGTGCCCTACATGGCTGAAGCCAACCCTTCCTAGCTCAACTAACTCCCCAAGTTATTTGGCCTAGATTTCACAAGTGTTCAGAAGTCTGGTTCTACACCCATTAATCCGTGTGAACCCGGTCAAATCGTAGGCATTCTAGACCCATTAAGCATTACATAGCATATTTATTTTTTAGGATTGTTATGATGTTGACATTAACATTGACGTTGACATTGATGTTAGCATACACATTAACGTTCACATTTACGTTGACATTGACGTTCACTTTGATATTCACGTTGACATTTACATTTACATTTACATAGATGTTGTCGTTGATGTTCATGTTCACATTGACGTTGACATTCACATTAATGTTGACGTTCTCATTGACGTTTATACCGATGTTGACGTAGATGTTGATGTTAAGGTTGGCGGTTAAGTTGTCATTGATGTGGACGTTGATGTGTACAGTGACATTGTTGTTTATGGGTACGTTGATGTTCACATTGGCGTTTACATATACGTTTATGGTGATGTTCATATTCACATTGACATTTATGTTAATGTTTATGTTGACGTTCAAGATGACGTCTACATTGACGTTCACGTTCACATTGACGGTCACATAGCCGTTGGGGTTGATGTTCACATTGACATTCACGTTTATTTTGACATTCACGTTCATGTTAACCTTTACGTTGACATTCTTTATAATGCTTACCTTGATGTGGACGATAGTGTTGACGTTGACGTGGAAGTTGACATTAACGTTGATGTTCACGCTTATGTTTACATTGAAGTTGATGTTTATGTTGATGTGTACGTTGATGTTTACGTTAACGTTCACATTGACATTGACATTGACGTTCAAGTTTATGTTTACGTTGATGTTCACATTCACGTTGAAGTTCACATTCATGTTAATGTTAATGTTGATGTTCAAATTGACGTTTACATTAACGTTTACGTTAACAACTTCATTGACGTACATATTGACATTCACATATGTGTTAATATTCACGTTCATGTTCATGTTCACATTTATGTTAACGTTCATGTTGACATTATAGTTCATGTTGACGTGACTTTCACATTGACGTTCATATTGAGATTGACGTTCACGTTCATATTGACATTGACATTCACGTTGAAGCTTACATTGATGTTGATGTTGACGTTGAGGTTTACGTTGATATTGATATTGACGTTCACATTGACGTTCATATTGACGTTCACGATGATGTTCAAGTTCACAGTGACATTGACATTGACATTCATATTCACATTGACGTTCTCGTTCACATTCAAGTTAACGTTTATGTTGACGTTCAAGTTGAAGTTCACTTTCACATTCGCATTGATGTTGTAGTTTACGTTCATATTCATGTTGAAGTTAGCATTGACATTCACGTAGATGTTCACGTACACGTTCACGTTCATGTGATATTCACATTGATATTTACGTTGATGTTGAATTTGATGTTCATGTTGACATTGGTGTTGACATTAACGTTCACATTTACATTGATGTTGACGTTTTTGCTAATGTTTACATTGACATTCAAGCTGATATTTACGTTCACGTTGATGTTCACATTGATGTTCAAGTTTATGTTTGCGTAGATGCTCACGTTCATGTTGACATTCACATTGAGGTTGACGTTGACGTTCACATTCATGTTCACATTGAAATTTACGTTAGTGTTGGCATTGATGTACATATTGACGTTCCAGTGGACATTACCGTTGACATTGCATTAACATTTACATTTACATTCACATCATATTTATGTTGAATTCACGTTGATGTTGACGCTCAAATTCACATTGACATTGATGTTCATGTTTACGTTCACATTGAGGTTTACATTGATGTTTACATTAATGTTGATGTTGATGTTTATGTTTACTTTACACTTTTATGGACGTTAACATTAGTGTTGACGTTGATGTTGACGTTCACATTGATGTTCAAATTGACGTTGACGTTGCAATTCACGTTAACATTTATATTAACATTGACGTTGATGTTCACATTTATGTTTACATTGATGTTCACATTCATATTGACGTTGACGTTCCTGTTTACGCTAATATTTTCATTGACTCTTTTATTGATGTTGATATTGACATTGACGTTGATGTTGATGTTCAGGATCACGTTGACGTTCAGGTTCACGTTGATGTTAAGGTTCACGTTGACATTCATGTTCACATTGACATTCACATTCTCATTGACGTTCACATATATTTCCAGGTTGACGTTTACGTTGACATTCACACTAATGTTTATGTTGACGTTTACGCTGACGTTTATGTTCAAATTCACATTGATGTTAATGTTCATGTGACGTTCATGTAGACGTTCACATTGATATTGAAGTTGACATTCACGTTCATGTTAACATTGACATTCATATTGACATTGACATTAATGTTCATATTTGCATTGACATTAACGTTGACGTCACCTTGACGTTCTTATTGACATTTATTTTGATGTTGACGTAGATATTAATGTTGATGTTGACATTTTCATTGTCGTTGACATGGATGTTGACATTTATATTAATTTTGACGTTTATGTCTACGTTGATGTTCAAATTGACATTGACGTTCATATTCATGTTTACGTTCATATTTATGTTGATGTTCGTGTTGATGTTTACGTATGTTCACTTTTAAATTGATGATGACATTCACTTTAATGTTGATGTTTATGTTGGCATGTTCATTCACATTGATATTGATGTTGACATTGACATTCAAGTAGATGGTTCCATTAACGTTGATGTTCATGTTTATGTTCACTTTGACGTTCACCTAGACGTGACATTCACATTGACTTTGACGTTCACGTTCATGTTCATGTTGACGTTTACACTGACAATTATATTGATATTTACATTCACATTGAGGTTGACGTTCACGATGACGTTGACATGGAATTCACGTTTACGTTGACGTTCATGTTGATGTAATCGTTCATGTTGACGTTGATGTTCACATTGATGTTCACATTGACATTAACGTTTACCCTCAGGTTCACATTGATGTTGAGGTTCAAATTTACACTCTTATTGATGTTCACATTGAGGTGTATGTTGACATTGATGTTCACATCCACCTTGATGTTGACATTGACGTCATTGATGTTTAAGCTCACATTGACATTGCAATTAACGTTCACATTCACGTTAAAGTCAAAGTTTATGTTGACGTTGATGTTTAAGATTACATGCACGTTGACGTTCACATTCACATTAATCTTGATGTTGAAGTTCACATTCACGTTGATGTAAGCATTGACGTTCACATTGATATATACGTAGATGTTCACGTGCACATTCACGTTCATGTTGATATTCATGTTGACGTTTATATTGATGTTGAATTTGATGTTCACGTTGACGTTAATGTTTAGTTGATGTTCACATTTACATTGACATTGACATTTATGCTTATGTTTACATTGACATTCAAGCTGACATTTATGTTCACATTGACATTCATGTTGATGTTCACATTTATGTTTGCATTGAAGTTCACGTTCATGATGATGTGAACATTGAGGTTGACGTTGAAGTTTACATTCATGTTCACATTGAAATTCACGTTAGCGTTTGATGTTGGCGTATACATTGACATTCAGGTTGACATTAGCGTTGACATTGCATTGACATTTATGTAGACGTTCACGTCATATTTATGGTGAATTCACGTTGATATTGACGTTCACAATCACATTTACATTGACATTGATGTTGACGTTCACATTAAGTTTTACGTTGATGTTTATGTTAATATGGATGTTGATATTTACGTTTATGTTGACACTTTTATGGACGTTTTCATTAATGTTGACATTGAAGTTAACGTTCACGTTGATGTTCAAATTGACGTTCACGTTGATGTTCAAGTTGACGGTCATATTCACGTTGACGTTGACGTAAAGGTTCACGTTCACATTGACTTTCACGTTCATGTTAATGTTCACGTTTATTTTTATGTTGATATACACATTGACGTTCACCTTGATGTTTACATTAAAGTTCACATTGACGTTCACGTTCAGGTTGACATTGATGTTTATGTTGATGTTCACGTGCACTTTCACGTTGATGTTTACGTTGTTGTTTACATTGATGTTGACATTAACGTTCACGTTCACATTGATGTTCATGTTGACTTTCACGTTAACATTGATGTTGACATAAACATTGACGTTCACGTTTAAGTTAACATTGACATTCACATTCACATTCAGATTTACGTTAATGTTCACGTAAATATTGATGTTCATGTTAACATTTACATTTGCATTAATGTTTATATTGATATTGACGTTGACGTTCATATTCACATTAAGGTTTATGTGGACATTTACGTTAATTTTGATGTTGACATTTACGTGTACGTTGACATTGACATTCACTTTGACGTTCACGTTGACATTCACATTCACATTGACGTTGACATTAATGTTCATGTTCATGTTGACGTTTACACTGACATTTATGTTGATGTTTACGTTCACATTGACGTTTACATTAACCTTGATGTTGATGTGGAATTCACATGTATGTTGAGGTTCACGTTCACGTTAATGTTCACTTTCACATTGCTATTGACATTCATGTTGATTTTGAAGTTGATGTTGACGTTGACGTTGATGTTGATGTTCACGTTAATATTGATGTTGACGTTGACATTGATATTGATGTTCATGTTGAATTCACGTTACGTGTTCACATTGACGGTGATGTTCAAGATGATGTTTGCATTGACATTTATATTGATGTTGATGTTAATGTTGATGTTGACGTCGATGTAGATGTTGACATGGACAATGACATTGATATTGACATTCACGTTGACATTGGTGTTCACATTGTCGTTAATGATAACATTGATGTTAATGATTACATTGATTTTTTATGTTCATGCTCACGTAAACGTTAATGTTCACATTCAAAACTTACATTGACGCTAACTTTAGCATTGACGTTCACGTTGATGTTTAAATTGATGTTCAAGTTGACAGTCATATACACGTTTATAATGACGTATACATTCACGTTCACGTTGACATTCACGTTCATGTTGATGTTCATGTTAACATTCACTCTACAATTACATTATTGTTCACATTCATGTTTAAATTAAAGTTATCATTGACGCTGACATTGAATTAAGGCTGACGGTGATGTCCACGTTCACGTTTATGTTGATGTTCACATTGATGTTGACGTTCACATTGACTTTCACGTTCACGTTCACGTTCACTTTAAGGTTTAAGTTGACATTTACGTTAATGTTGATGTTGTCATTTACGTTTACGTTGCCACTTTTTTGGATGTTGATATTGACGTTTAGGTATACGTTGATGTTCACCTTAACGTTCATTTTAAGTTAACGTTGACATTGACATTGACGTTGACGTTCACGTTTACCTTCATATTAATGTGTACATTGACGTACATGTTAACATTCATATTAACATTGACGTTTACGTTGAGTTGATGTTCACATTCTCGTTGATGTTTATGTTAATGTTTACATTGATATTCAAGATGACGTTTATATAGATGTTCACATTCACGTTGACGTTCATATCGATGTTTAGGTTGATGTTCACATTAACGTTGACGTTAATGTAGATGTTCACGTTAATATTCACGTGCAAGTTCACGTTAACGTTTATGTTTACATTCATGATGGTCTTCACATTGATGTTGACGTTGACGTTTACATTGACATTGATGTTCACATTTACGTTAACGTTGATGTTTACATTGATGTTTTTATTGAAATTCAAGTTGACATTTAAGTTGACGTTCACATTATGTTTATGTTTACGTTCACGTTCTTGTTGACATTTATATTTACGTTGATGTTGATATTCACATTCATGTTAACGTTTATGTTGATGTTTATGTTTACGTTCAAGATGACATTTATGTTGATGTTCACGTTCATGTTGACGTTCACATTGATGTTGAGGTTGATGTTGATATTTATGGTTACGTTAACGTTGATGTTTTTGTTGATGATTACATTGAAGTTCAAGCTAAGGTTTATGTTGACATTGACGTTGACATTAACGTTTACGTTCACATTCATGTTAACGTTAAAATTTATGTTTATGTTGACGTTCTCATTCATGTTGAAGTTCACGTTCATGTTAAAATTAATGTTGACGTTCAGATTTACGTTAACATTATGTTGACATTTTTTGTTGACATTCACATTGATGTTGATATTGATGTTCATGTTCTTATGACATTGACATTCACATTCTCGTTGACGTTTACGTTGATATTGACATTGACTTTTACGTTGATGTTGACCTAGACATTGATGTTTACGTTGACATTGACATTTATGTGTACGTTGATGTTTACATTGACATTCATGTTCATGTTCATGTTTACATTAAAATTTACGTTGACATTCATGTGTACCTTGACATTCATGTTAATGTTTACGTTTACGTTCACGTTAAAATTGATATTGACGTTCACGTTGGCATTGACATTTATGTTGGCATTGACATTCACGTTGATATTGACATTGATGTTAATATTCACACAGATATTTACGTTGACGTGGACATTTACATTGACGTTGACATTCAAGTTGACGTTCATGTTGACGTTCAAGTTGAAGTTCACCTTGACGTGACGTGGAATTCACGTTTACATTTAGGTTCACGTTCATGTTCACATTTATGTTGATGTTAATATGATGTTGATGTTGACTTTGAAATTTAAGTTGACGTCGACGTTGATGTTGAAGTTAATATTGACGTTGATGCTCATGTTCATGTTCATGTAGATGTTCACGTTCACTTTCTCGTTGACGTTCAAGTTGACATTCATGTTGATGTTGACGTCGACGTCAATGTTCACATTGACGTTGACATGGATGTTGACATTTACTTCACATTTTAGTTGATGGTAACTTTGATGTTAACGCTTATATTGGTGTTCAATGTTCACGTTAACATTCATATTAACGTTCACATTAAAAATTTACATTGACATTGACATTGACATTGATGTTGACGTTCATATTCACATTAACATTGACTTTGACATTCACGTTGATGTTCAAATTGATATTCACGTTGACGGTCATATTCATGTTGACATTGACATTCATGTTGACGTTCACGATAACATTCAATTTAACGTTAGCATTACGCTAACATTCACTTTAACGTTAGCATTAATGTTGACTTTGCTGTTTATATTAATGTTGACATTGATGTTCACATTAACATTGAAGCTCATGTTTACATTGATATTGACGTTTACGTAGATGTTCACCTTCAAGTTCATATTTACATTGACGTTCACATTGATTTTGACGTTCACGTTCATATTAACGTTGACGTTCATGTTAACTTTAATGTTGAAGTTCATGTTGCCATTTACATTGACGATGGCATTCACATTCACGTTTGAGTTGACGTTGATATTCACATTAACGTTTTTACTAACGTTGACGTTGACTTTAACATTAATGTTGACATTCACCTTCATGTTTACATTGATATTGATGTTCACATTCACATTAACATTCTCGTTGACTCTTACGTTGATATTGATGTTGACGTTGATATTGATGTTGACGTTCAGGGTCACGTTGACGTTCACGTTAACCTTGGTGTTGACGTTCACGTTCACATTGATATCGACATTCCCATTGACATTCACGTTCACATTCACGTTCATGTCCAATTTCATATTTATGTTTACATTTATGTTGACGTTTATGTTGACGTTCATTCTGACGTTTACATTTATGTTGATGTTAATGATGAAGTTGACGTTAACGTATTCGTTTCACGTTGATGTTTAAGTTGACGTTCACATTCTTATTAATGTTCACATTACGTTAATATTGAGCTTAATATTGACGTCCATATTGACGGTGACGGTGACGTTCACGCTGACATTGACGTTCATGTTTGTCATGACTAGAATCTAGACCCCCGATAAGATCGGCGTCGTTGACCTCTCAAAGGTCGCAGACAAGCCTACATATGTCATCCTTACTTTATCTAGGTTTACTTTAGCAGAAAATTTGATTTTTTTGTTTCGTAACATGCATGTAAGTCATTCTACTTAAATTCATATGCGTTCATCATCAACCATCTAACATTAAGAACATCAAATGAAAGAAATAGTTCAATATTGCATTAAGTGTATATTTGCAAAAATGGCACCAATACAATGTCTGAAATATAACGTGAAAGAAAAGCTAGTGGAACATATTCCACTAGGTCAATCCTATAACTAAGCTAGAATATAATGGGAAAGTGTCTTCCAATATGTGAGGGCATACCAATTTCGAATGAATGCCCCACGTCCGGATAGCTTCAGCGTCGATCTATAAGATCTAACGACCACCTATGCCTGCACCTAAAAATGTAGAGTTGTATGATATTATTACACACTTGTAGTAAGTAAGGGTATGTTCTACCACACAACAATGACATGCATTAGTAAGAATAGGTCTTTCCTCAAAACATGATTTATGGAAAGTCAAGTCAGTGGACTTGCCAAATTGGGATTAGGAAAATCAAGGGACTTGCCAAATTTGAATTAGGAAACATAGGGGACTTGCCAAATTTTGTTTGGAAAAGTCATGCCATGAGAGTAACATGCATCATCATACGTATCATATTGAACACAACACATAACATCTTACACATAGCACATAACATATTTCATATAGCACATAACATATTTCATATCATTCGTTCATATGCCATGAGACCTAGGAATCATGGACTTGAAATTAAGGCTTCCCGAAATAAGGACTCAACGTATGGGACCTCAACTAAAGAGCCTTATTTAGAAAACACAGAGTCTGCTTCAATCATTCATACGTACTTCATTTCATTCATTCATAAACTAGTGTAAACACTAGCCATACCTAGGATGTAGTTTAAGACTCTCATCGGGTTTGCGGTGCAATGATCAAGAATAACCTAGTGTCATTACTTGAGTCTAGCTCACCACTTGATTATCCTATCCTAACACATTCGGTATCGTTCATATCATTATGTGCATCATTTGAGGCTGTCCTTATTCATTCATTTGGGATCTTTAACATTAACCGACATAAATCATGTGAGCATCATGTAATCCAGTGTCTTCCCCACAACGAAAAAAGGTTAAATCACCAGCAAAAGTGACTGAAAACATGCTAGCGTACATAGGGAATTTAACCCTGCTAGATCCCTATATTGGCAGTATAGGTTCAAAGACTAGGATATATAAGGAGAACCATACCTAGAATGCCGGACAGTCTCATCTCATGAGAGTTACGTGAAACTCCGCCCTTCCCGAAAGAAGGCATCACCCCTCATAGCTAGCCTATCGGTGCTCAGTATAAAGTTCCATTACATTCAACTAATATGTCATGGAAGTTGGATTCTAGTATGAGCACATTAGCTCAATAGATGATTTATCATCTCATTATTAGTATTAAGTATTCATTAATCTGAATACTTTTGTTAGAGCGTTCATAGAGACTAGTCTCTTATATAGCTTTACACTCTCATAGGTGAGTACGTTTTGGTAACATTTTCTTAGGCTCATTTGAGATTGCTTTCATCTTTCACATTAGCCTTTTCTCATGTTTTCACCACATTCATTAGCTTTAATGTAGTTGCTATTCATAATTACTCACCCCTTTTACGTGAATGTTCATTTCATCATATGCTATTACATGGCCATTTAGTGTGTTTCACACTTTTATTTGACCCTTCTAGGGCTTCATCGTTTTGTTACATACATCTTAGGTTCACTTACTTTACATGTATGCTAGACTTATTGGTCTATACATATAAGCCATGATGCTTCAATCATAGTTTGTTTAAGTGATTCCTCTATTCCTAAAATTATGTGGTACAACACTTATGCTTCATATAAGTATGCAAAAATCTCGATTTCGATCTATGTAGGCATCTTTTTCTTTAAAAATTTATTCACATACGACTTATGTATCAATAAGGATTTTGGCAAGGGAAGCCTATTTCAAATCCCTTTGACAACACTTACATTTTTATTTATTTTAATTTGATCAACACGACTTGGGGACCCATGATCGAGCCCCAACGCCTTTTTTTCCTTTTCCCTTAATTTCTTTCTTTAGTTTTTGTTCGCTTGGACTTAGAGGATGTGGGATCGAACCCTCACAACCTCATTATCTTTTATTTTCCGTTTTCCTTAAACCAATTTTTGTTTTGACCAAGAGGGTGTGGGATCGAACTCCCAAAACCTCATTTCTTTTCTCCTTAATTTCCTTTATTCTACCGTGTGGTTGTGGGTCCGATTCCCACATGCCTCAATTTTTATTTTTATTTTAATTCTCTCTAATATTTGATAGAGAGGTTGTGGGTTCGAACCCCACACACCTCATTCTTATTTTTTTTATTTTTCTTTTCATTGTCGGTAAGTCACACGTGTTTAAATCCCACATGTCACATTCTTATTAACTCACATTATTTCAATGATTTTTTACATGGTGAGGTCACGGGATCGATCCTCAGTGACCTCACTTATTTTTCTTCATTTTATATAGCTTATTAACAACATTACTTTGCTGCAATTAACAAACAAGGTGCTGGAAATTTGAGTTACATTTTCCATCTTGTTTTCATCAACATTTTTAGTTAATTCTTAGGGCATTTCGTGAATCATTTAGCTAATAGTTCTTCACTAAAATCAGCCACATTATACTTCATATGAACATCACGATTCATACAAGTTTGTGAACGTGAAATACAACCATAAAACATGTCATTCCATGCTACAATCCATGTCCAAGAGCCACGGCAACACACACTTTTCACAAATACTTATCACATAGTCTTGAAAAATATACTTTAATAATCACATAAATCCGAACACACATACATGAACATTATCATCACGAAATCACATAGCACCCCTAATTTCTACCAGCAAACATATCAAACCTACGAATCAATGGGAGCTAGTGACCGGGAAATGCAACGGGGAACAACCATAGTTTTCGGAATAGATTCATCTAAGTCCTGAGGGTCTCTTGGGAAAGGGATCAAGAGTAAGAAAACACATACCTTTTTTGACTTTCAAACCTTGAACATGATGCCCAAAGACCTCCTCCAAACTCACATCAAGTTCTGAAAGCTTCAACCCCAAACTTTGACGGAAAAATCCCTCCCTTTTGCCTAACGTTTTTGGTTATGTTTTTATTAAGTTCTTAACGTGAATGTTCTTCAAGTGTGAAGAACTTTTAGTTGCTGATCAGTTCTTGTGTTTAGGCAAAGAGAACGTGAAAAGAAAGAGAGATATTGACATGAGAGAAAGAGCTAAACGTCAAAGTTTGTTTAGGATTAGGTAAAGACTTAGTCAAACTAGGACTCTTTCAAACCTTTAAAAACATCTGATTTTCCTTTTACATAAATCAGATAATAAATATTAATTAATTACACTAATTTACCAATTTAAATAAAAAAATTTAAATCATTGCTCCCACCTAGGTTCTAACCCTGGTGGAGCAAGATTCTGCTAAAAGGGCAATCTGGGCCCTCTCTCCCCAAAATACCCCTCCACCTTACTAATTAAATAATTAATTACATATTTAGGGTAAATTACAATACTACCCTTAGCCTGAAAAAGACTATTTTACCCCTAGACCCTCCAAACTTATGATTTCCCCTCTTTAACTCCAGTAAAGACTCATCTGGGTAAATATTCGTACTCGGGTGCCCTACATTGACGGACCCAACCTTTCTTAGCTCGACTAACTCTGCAAGTTAGTTTGCCTGGATGTCACAAGGGTTCAGAGATCTGGTTGTACGCGCATCAATCCCTGTGAACCCCGTCTAATCGTAGGCATTCTAGAAACATTAAGTATTACTTAGCATATCAATTTTTTCAGGGTTGTTAGAATGTTGACATTATCGTTCACATTGACGTTGACATTTATGTTCAAAATAAAATTGATGTTAACGTACACATTGAAGTTCATGTTTACGTTAACATTGACGTTCACTTTGACATTCATGTTGACATTTACATTTAAATTCACATTGACGTTGACGTTGATGTTCCTGTTCACATTGATGTTGACATTCACATTCACATTGATGTTCTCTTTAACGTTTATGTTGATGTTGATGTTGACGTTGAAGTTTAAGTTGTCATTGATGAGGACGTTGACGTGTACAGTGGTGTTGACGTTTATGTGTACGTTGATGTTTATGTTAACGTTAATGTTCATATTCATGTTGACGTTTATGTTAATGTTTACGTTGACATTCAAGCTGACGTGTACATTGATGTTCATGTTCACATTGACGTTCACATATACATTGAGGTTGATGTTCACATTGTCGTTGATGTTAATATTGACGTTCACGTTTATGTTCACATTAAATTTTACGTTGACGTTCTTAATGATGCTCACATTGACGTTGACTTTACTGTTTACGTTGACTTTGTTGTTGACATTAACGTTGATGTTCAAATTTATGTTAACGTGGAAGTTGATGTTTATGCTAATGTGTACGTTGATGTTTATGCTAATGTTCACATTCACGTTGACGTTCACATTTACGTTCAAGTTTACATTTATGTTGACGTTCACGTTCACATTGAATTTCACATTCATGTTAACGTTAATGTTGATGTTCACGTTGACATTTATGTTAACATTGACATTGACGTACACATTGACGTTCACATATATGTTGACGTTTACATTCACATTAACGTTCATGTTTCATTTATGTTAACAATCATGTTGACGTGACTTTCACATTGACGTTCACATTGACATTGACGTACATGTTCACATTCACATTGACATTGATGTTCACGTTGAAGCTTACATTGATATTGACATTGATGTTCATGCTGACGTTGAGATTTACGTTGACATTGACATTGATGTTCATGTTGACGTTCACATTTACGTTCATGTTGATGTTCAAGTTCACATTTACATTGACATTGACGCTCACATTCACATTGACGTTCTCGTTCATGTTTAAGTTAACATTTACGTGGACGTTCACGTTGAAGTTCAGTTCATAGTCGCATTAATGTTGACGTTGACGTTCACATTCATGTTGATGTTAGCATTGACGTTCACGCTGACATTCACGTAGATGTTCACGTACACATTCACGTTCATGTTGACATTCACATTGACATTTACGTTGATGATGAATTTATTTCATATTGACATTGATGTTGACGTTAACGTTCACATTTACATTGATGTTGACGTTTATGTTGATGTTTACATTGATATTCAAGTTGATCTTTACGTTTAAGTTAACGTTCACATTTATGTTCAAGTTTATGTTTGCATAGAAGTTCACAAAAATGTTGACGTTCACATTGAGGTTGACGTTGACGTTCACATTGACGTTCACATTCACGTTCAAATTGAAATTCACATTAGCATTAGTGTTGACGTACACATTGACGTTCAGGTTGACATTAGCGTTGACATTGCATTAACTTTTACGTTGACGTTCACCTCTTATTTACGTTTAGTTGACATTGTTGTTGATGTTCAAATTCACATTGACGTTGATGTTCACGTTCACGTTCACATTGAGGTTTACGCTGATGTTTACATTAATGTTGATGTTTACGTTTATGTTTACATTGACACTTTGATGGCGTTGACATTGATGTTGACGTTTACATTGATGTTTAAATTTACGTTGATGTTGACATTCACGTTAACGTTTATATTGACATTGATGTTGTTGTTCATATTTACGTTGACATTGACGTTCATGTTCATATTGATGTTGACGTTGACGTTGACGTTCACGTTGAAGTTTTCATTGACTCTTACATTGACGTTGATATTGACGTTGATGTTGACGTTGGTGTTTTGGATCACGTTGATGTTCAAGTTCACGTTGACGTTTATGTTCACGTTGACATTCAGGTTCACATTGATGTTCACAGTTTTTTTGATGTTCACGTTCAAGTCCACGTTGACGTTTACAATAACGTTCACACTAACATTTATGTTGACGTTAACGCTGAAGTTTATGGTCAAATTCACATTGACTTTAATGCTAATGTGATGTTCACGTAGACGTTCACATTGATGCTGAAGTTGACATTCACGTTCATGTTGACATTCACATTAACATTAACATTGACGTTCATGTTCACATTCGTATTGACGTTGACATTGATGTTCATGTTTGAATTGACGCTGACGGTGGCGTCATATTGATGTTCTCGTTGATGTTTATGTTGATGTTGACGTAGATATTAATGTTGACGTTGACATTTACGTTGTCATAGACATGGACATTGATATTTATGTTGATGTTGACATTTATGTGTACGTTGATGTTCACACTGACATTGACATTCATGTTCATGTTTATGATTACATTTACGTTGATGTTCGTGTTGATGTTTACGTCATGTTCATATTGAAATTGACGATGACTTCATTTTAACGTTGATGTTTGTTCACGAAGATGTTGACATTGACATTGACATTCACGCAGATGTTTCCATTGACTTTGATGTTCATATTAATGTTCACATTGATGTTCAAGTTTACGTTCACTTTGACGTTCACGTAGACGTTAAATTCATATTGACATTGACGTTCACGTTCATGTTCATGTTGACGTTTATGCTGACATTTATGTTTATATTTACGTTCACATTGATGTTGATGTTGACCTTAATGTTGACATGGAATTCACTTTTACGTTGAAGTTCATGTTCAAGTTCACATTTATGTTGACGTTCATGTTGATGTTGATGTTAACGTTGACGTTTACGTCGACTTCGACATTGATATTCACATACACATTAACGTTGAGATTGACGCTTATGTTCATGTTGATGTTGACGTTCATGATGACATTGATGTTGACGTTGAATACACGTTTACATATTCACGTTTACGTTGATGTTCAAGATGATGTTTGCGTTGACATTTATATTGATGCTGATGTTAATGTTGATGTTGACGTCTACGTAGTTGTTGACGTTGATATTAACATTCACGTTGACGTTTGTTTTCACATTGTTATTGACGATAATGTTGATGTTGAAGTTTATGTTGACGTTCATGTTTATATTCACGTAATTATTAACGTTCATATTTATAGTTTACATTGACGTTGACTTTAATGTTGATGTTCACGTTGATGTTCAAATTGATGTTCACATTGACGTTCAAGTTGACGGTCATATTCACATTGACATTGACGTATGCATTCACGTTCAAGTTCATGTTCACGTTGACATTCACATTCATATGATGTTCACATTACCATTAACTCTGCATTTACGTTGATGTTTACATTGAATTCACGCTGATGTTGACATTGAATTCACGCTTACATTAACGTTTATGTTGACGTTCACATTTACGTTGACGTTCACATTGATGTTACTGTTCATATTGATGTTGACGTTGATGTTTACATTCATGTTCACGTTCACGTTACAGTTTAAGTTGACATTTACATTAATGTTGATGTTGACTTTTACGTTGACACTTATGTGGACGTTGATGTTGACGTTTAGGTATACGTTGACATTCACCTTGATGTTCGCATTTAAGTTAACATTTACATTGATATTGACATTTATATTCACGTTCATGTTGACGTGTACGTTGACGTTGACGTTGACGTGCACGTTGACATTCACATTGACGTTGATGTTGGTGTTAACATTCACCTTGAAATTTATGTTAATATTTATGTTGACATTCAAAATGAAGTTTACATTGATGATCACGTTGACGTTCACATTGACGTTGTGGTTGATGTTCACATTCACATTGGCGTTAACATTGATCTTCACGTTAATATTCATGTGCATGTTTATGTTGACATTTATGTTGACATTCATGATGATGTTCACGTTGACGTTGATGTTAATGTTGGCATTGACATTGAAGTTGATGTTCACATTTACATTGATGTTGACGTTTACGCTGATGTTTACATTGAAGTTTAAGATTATAACAACCCTAAAAATATATAAGATAAGTAATGCTTAATCTGTCTAGAAAGCCTATGATTAGACCGGGTTTACACAGATTGATGCGCGTAGAAACAGACCTCTGAACCCTTGCAACAGTCAAAACAACTAACTTGGGGAGTTAGTTGAGCTAAGAAAGGTTTGTTCCAGCCATGTCGGGCTCCCGAATATAAAATTTTTTACCCAAATGACTCTTTACCGGACTTAAAAAGTGGAAAGTCTTAAGTTTAGAGGGTCTAGGGGTAAAATGATCTTTAATCATGCTAAGGGTGATATCGAAATTACCCTAAATATATATATTTAATTATTTAATTAATAAGGTGTAGGGGTATTTAGGGGAAAGAGTGTCGAAAATGGGCTCTAAGAGTAAAGTGTTGCTCCACCCGGGTTCGAACCTAGGTGAAAGCAATGAATGAAATTGTTTTTATTTAAGTGGGTACATTAATGTAATTAATTAATATTATTTAATTAATGGCTGATTAAAAAAAGCTGAAATCATATTTTTAGTTATTTATTATTAATTAAATTAAATTGAGTAAGTGTTGCCAACTATCCTAGTTTTAAGGGGCACTATCTCACACATACTCTCTCACACACCTAAACCTCTCTCTCTATCGTACATTTTTATTTCTTTGCTGCAAAAAAAAAAATTAGAAAACAATCAAAAGTTGTCTACACTCAAAGAAACTAACTTAAGAAACTAAAAATTTACATCATCTTCTCGACGGGATCGTGTTGAAGGTTTAGTGGAGGATTTGGGTAGCACTTTGATGGTGTGGAAAGCTACAACCAGGTATGGGTTTTCTCTCTTGTAATCCTTTCTCCAAAAGAAATTTCTTTCTACAAAATTCAACATATGAAACTAGGGCTGTCCCCTTTATTGTCGAATTCCTTGTCCTTAGTCTCCTTCCGATTTCAATATAAATTAGGTTAGAAATCATGTTGTTGGTATGGTTGCTTGTAGATAAGTGTGAAATATGATGTTCTTTGTGATTTTGTGTTTGGAAATAGCAAGCATGTTCAATGATGTCAACCGAAAATGATGTGGTACAATGTGTAAAATGTTTGTCGTTGTTCTACGTTTTGAAGTCTTAAAATGGCTTGTTGGATGATTGGAATTATTGTGAATAAGGTGTGTAATTGTGATATTTAAATGAAGTGTAAGGTGGCTGATATTGAGTGGAAAAATCTAAGCTAAAACAACAATCAATCTACACCTAAAAACGCGTTAAACAAATTGTGAAAACACCACAAAACGAACGTACGAATGTTGTTAAATAAAGTCTAGAAAATTTAATTTAATTTCCATCACTTGTTGATGGAGTTTTAGTCAACAATACTTGAAGTTTGATAAGTTTAAAAATAAATTTAAAACATGTGATGTCAGTGGGGATTGAACCCAAGACCTCACTACATGTAAGCTGAAAAAAAAAAAGAGGTGTGGAATTCGAATGCAAACCCTCTTGGCCAAACAAGAGTGTATAAGGAAATTTTAAATTCATAAAGATAATTGGAGGAGTGGGATTCGAACCCACCACCTCTTGGATGAAGAAGGACAAAAGTAGAGAAATTAAATAATAATAATAATAATAATAATGAGTGGAGTGGGAGTCGAACCCACCTCCTCTCAGTTAACATGGGAAAAAACTAGGAAAAGGGAAATAAATGAATGTTGCTATAGGGTTTCAATCCTCGATTACCTAATGCTTAAAACTCCTAAGGTGAACTGAGGAGGGGGGGAATAAGAAAGGAAAAATAATGTTAGTGATCAGGGGATTCAAAATCGGGTTCCCCAAACCGAAATATAAATCAAAAATTAGGTGAAAGAAAATTAACTATGTGTTGTCCAAGAGATTCGAAGTCGGGTTCCCTTGCCCAATTCAGTATTGATATATCAGAAATACGTAAGTAATTACATAATGAATGTTGCCTTTAAAGATCAAAATCAATATATTGGCATATTTACAAGATGCATAAGTCTTGTACGGCATAATCTTTGGTAAACATGAATCACTTAGACAAACTATGAATGAAGCCTCATGGCTTGTATGTGTTGACTCATAAGTCTAGCATAAGTTTTAAAGTAAGTGAACTTAAGATTTATGTTATGAAATGATGTAAAACCTAGAAGGGGTTAAGTAAGAGTGTGAAACACACTAAAAGTCCAAGTGCATTGGCATTTGATGAAATAAACATTCATGTAAACGGGTGAGTAATTTTGAAGAGCAAATGTGCTAAAGTTAATAAAAATGTGGTGACAACATGATAAAAGGCTAATGTGAATTTAATGGAACTTTATACTATGCACCGATAGTCTAGCTATGAGCGGTGATGCCGTCTTTCGGGAAGGGCGGAGCTTCACGTAATTCTCATGAGATGACACGGTCCGGCATGCCGGGTATGGGTCTCCTTATATCTCTTAGTCTTTGAACCTATATGTCACGACCCAAAACCGAGCCGCGACTGGCACCCACATTTACCCTCCTATGTGAGCGAACCAACCAATCTAAACCTTATCATTTCAATTTAATATCAACATAAAGCAATGCGGAAGACTTAAACTCATTAATAAAAGACAATTCAATAACTTCTAAAATTCAACATCTATTATTTCCCCAAAATCTGGAAGTCATCACCACAAGAACATCTATGATCAAATTACTAAACTAAGAGTATTCTAAGAAGCTAAAACAAATAAAAGCTAGTCTATGCCGAAACTTCAAGGCATCAAGACATGAGGAAGGAGATCCAGTCCAAGCTAGAA